>NW_028288842.1:5607674-5924399 GCF_059628265.1 Tinamus guttatus
TGTCTTTCTCTCTCTAATGCATAAGTACTTTTTTAGCTACATGAATGAACACAGGAGTCAATTAATGGTTATACTACGCCTTGTTTTATCTCAGAACAATCCACTTTGTGTTAGTAGCTTACAGAAATGGATAATCGGCTCCAATTTGTACTCTCATCCTACTTACATGAGCGCCTAGGGACTGGCCCATTCCATGTCACTGTGGTGTGATGTTAGGGATGTTACATATCGATTCAAAACAGTTAAGTCCATTTCTGCAGTCCCTTACAGTAGGGCAACCCCAACACCTATTCTGTGATATTAAACATAAGAATATATACATGATTCTACATCAACAAGCAAACGAGAAGCACTGCTAGCTACCCACTTCCTTTCTCCTGGAAGGGGACTGATCCTAGTTGTTAGACGCCTATAGATGAGGCGTTCAACACACAGCACACCGTTTAATGCCCCAGAGCATTTTCATGATCATTTCTGAATCTGTTAAAGAGGGAGCATGGCCATTTGTGTACCTTTTCTTACACGCCCATTCCCAGTATCACAGAGAAAGTGTATCACAAGCAGTCTAATCAGTTGTACTGCCTCTGCCCCAAAGTCCTGACCCTATTAATCACTGAAAGTAACATCCTGGAAAAAGCTTTCAGCCTTTTAAAAAAAAAAAAAATCATGCAATTCCTTCCTGAAGGATGTCATAGCACCATATGGATGTGCTTTTAAATGGTATCCCCAAAGTCCAAAAGCAAAACATAAACCCTAGAATGAAATATGACAGCTGTTTCATAACGTATATCAGGAAACAAGCACTATACTGCATTACCATGCCCATGAAATACCATACCCTCCAAAATGAATTTCAACAGGCAAGATGCAAGTCGTGCTTGGCCAAAATGCTAACAACAAGTTCTCTCTGCCCCCTATGGCACAAACATTTAAATACCTATAGAAATCAGATGTTGATTTCTGAACACCTCTGGATGCTTAAGTTAGAGCTATTAAAAATGATGACATGAGCAACAGCAAAGCACTTCATTGAAGCTAGGGCATGTATGGCACTAATTCAGAGGAAAACATTATATGTATTGAATTGTCATGTATGTTTTATGTTATATATGTTTAATTTCCAGCAATTTTGGCTGCAGAAGCTCCCTAGGATTACTTGGCCTTATTTTATTCAGCTCCAGACATACAAATGCATCATAACCCAAGCTGATCTGGGCTGCAAACTTTTTAAAGGAGAAAAATAGTTGTGAATTCATTCAGTTCAATCAGTAATGCTGTCTTCCACTTAAAAACATCATAAAGGAAGGACAAAACCCACAAGCAGCTCCTCTTTGGTTTCCAAATAGCAAGCAACTCACAGTGCAGAATCATGTACATACACAAGCCTATGCCATGTTTGAAATGCTTGGTAAGATCCTGGGATGCAAATTCCCAACTTTTGCATGCGACAAAGCTGAAGACAGAAGGATGATGAAAAGGTTTAATAGGTAATAAATGCTTATAAATTTCTGGGACGTTTTTGAAGCTCTCCCCCAAGATGATATTTTTCAAAAACTTGATATAATAACTGTTTAGAGGGACATGGTTAAAATTACAAAACAATAGCTCTGCCTGCAGAAAGGAAGGTATCATCTTTTACACTTCAGTCTTAGCTGTTAAAATAGGGTTTTCTTTTTTTTTTGTAACAAGACTCGAAAGACAACTGAATCAATTCTGACTGGTATCTGGTAGAGCATTTATGATTTTTCCCCACTGATGTGAAAAGGCACAGAATTAGTCACAACCTAGCTCAAAGTACAGCTTTTAGCCTCGCTTACGCTCCAAAAAGGAACTTGAATTTCTGACGTTTTGCATCAATGGCACAATAATTAGATAACACATTACATCCAGTTATGTAGGCTATCTGTCTTTCCCTGTCAAAGTCCAACAACACAATAAACACCCGAATGATGCATGTATAGACAGATCTTTATTTTCCAGTCTCTGATCAGACATTTCATTGACTCCCATTTCCTCCACTCATCTGTCCTACTGCCTCTATCAATTCTAGCATTAATCATCAGCAGAAATTACTTACATTTTGGAAAAGAAGGGCTTTTCTGAGGATCCTCCAAGTCTTGCATACATTTACACCAATCAAGGCCACAATACATTTAACACATTTTTTCGACATTTTTGTTCCATGCTATTCTTCCTAGAAGACTGAAAGATAGAGATTCTGCACATTTTTTGTGGGACAACTGCAGCTGGCAGCCTGCCAATTGCTAAGCCAACATCAGCAGTGAATTTATAGCTCAAAAGAAAAACAGATCTGAAGAAAGGATTTTTTTGTTGTTGTTGTTATTTTCTGCTTTGTTTTTTACATCTGCAAGGCTGTTATTGACAAGTTTGTCATCAGGCTCACAAAGGAGGAGTAGAAATTAAAGCATCATCTTCTCTGCAGTGTCTGTAGCACCCGGTCACACCATGCTGAAAGCTTCATCCTTTTGCTAGCAGCTGTATATATGGGTATTCCTGTTTGTACACAATGACAGATCTAGTGAGTGTTCTATGCACATTTAAACCAACCACTAACATAACTATATCATAATCCACACATAAGAAAATAAGAGATGAGGTAAAAATTAATTATTTCAAGTTGCAACCTGTGCTGATGTTAAGAATAGAATACAAACTAAGCCACATTTTGTTGGGACTAGGACTTTGTTGCAGTGCTCAGATTCAGTCAAGCATCTTAAAAACACACTTTTTAAAACAAAGGACACCCTGTACGCATCAGGAGGGCAACGGAGGAATTCAGCCAGGAGTCCTGCAGTTGGGGAACACTGGGCATGAAATGGTTGATTTTAACAAATGCAGTGTTGAGGGTGGCCACCCAGCCAAAGTCAGCTGAGAGTTGGATGGGACTGGAGGCTGTGTCAGCAATGAAGAGGCACAACTCTCACAGAGCTGTCAAGGCTGCACATCTAGAGATAATAGCATATCCCAAGATAAGGTGGCTAACTGATGGCAAAGCCTCGCAACTTGCTCCTCAGTAGTGAAGAGGATAGCTAGACAAGCAGACATGACAGCGAGGGCACTGAAGAGGGCACTCCAGCCAACGTCACTTGGGCCCGCCACTTATTCCCACACACTCTAGTAAGAGCCAGCAGGAACTCATTTTTCCTAAGCGTGGTTCCTCAATGATCCTAGCAATCAGGCATATGGATGAGCATGCAGGTCCATCCTTTCCCACCCATTTCATGCTGTGAGTACCAAGGCCTATGTGCAAGCATCCTCACACGCCCTGCAATTCCACTGGTGCCCCTCATGCTGGTCCCTTCCTTGTGGTCAGCGATCCTTACACCTAGGGCTCTGCAGGGCTTCTCCAGTGACTCCAGAAAAAGACTGCACCTGACTTTCAGGAGCTGACTGCTCCTTCCATGTTGGCAGCTCAGTATCCACTGCCTTTAAAGTATATCCTTTAATTTTTTAATTCATATAAATACAAATAAAAGAAGTATCACTGTGTGTCAGCTAAATATTTCAGAGAGGAGTCACTCCTCACATAATTAATTGTACATTTTTAGAGCCTAATGCTATTTTAAGTCAGAAGAGTAACTCCAATACAAACGATACCCTCTTCTGTGAGCTGACAAGCTTCTCAAAGATGCAAATTTCACTCTGCTTCCTTCAGACTGCTATAGTGTACATAGCCTATTAATGAAACCTTGGGAGATCTCAGAATATAAAGGTGAGAAAGTCTGTCTTTGCAGAATGCCACAATTCTAGAAAAAATTCCAATGGGAGGCTCCTACAGCAAACACAAGCAAGTAAAACACTATTCACGCAAAAGAGGCAGCATATAACAGACTTTTTGTATTTAAATATATGGGCAAATAGTGTCTAGGGAACGGAAAAGAGAAGAAAAATACAACTAGAAAAATCATAATACTGAAGCAAGTTTTTTTTTTTGAGAGAGAGATTCTGGTCAAAACATTGGGGGAAAATTTGAAAGGAATCATTTGAAAAGAAACGCAACATTTTCTATTGGTACTAAATTTTGATTTGGTAGGAGCCTATTTCATTCCACAGATTTTAAGACATGTTTAAGATTCCATAGGTTTAGTATTACAACACTAATGGTTCATAATGAAATTCTGGGCAGTAGCAAAAAAAAAAGAAAAAAAGAGAGAGAGAGAGAGAGATTTAATGATAGAACTTCATAAGATATGGATATGGGGCCCTCAGTGCAGATTTACCGATAGGAATGTTGCATGTGGGTTAAAACAACAGAGTCTGGCTCACTTGTGTGTTAAAATTTCATGTAACTAAATACAAGTTATGCTATTACTTGAATCACTTTTATAAAAGTCAATTTCATCCTCCCCTTTAATGGATTTTTCAAAGGGTTTATCATTTGCAGTAATTCTATTTACAAACAAGGGAGTATTGTAAAAAGTGTTTTTCCTCTGTCTTTGCATCCAGTTCAGGTCCTTTATTAATAATATTTATATCATTTTGATACCATGTTTAATACTACTTAGAAAGTCTGATGAGAGTCCTCCCAAGCACAGCATGACATAGTGGATGGAGCCCTTGGCAGGGATCTCAGCTCCCCTCTGGTGCTGTTGCTGGAGTCATTTATCTCCTTTTATGCTTCAATTTTTCTGACTCACAAGACAGAAAACAACACCCAGCTCCCGTGTAAACAACTCTGAGAACACACAAATGTATAAAAAGTATTGCCTAGCAGCTTGATCTCAGTGCCATTTTATTTTAGAGAAGACAACTTTGATTTAAAGAATTCTTAGAAAAATGCATATTTAACATCCTACATAGGCCTTGAATAATTGTCTAAGAATAACCGTCCTTTTTTTTTTTTTTTTTGCAGGTAGATTACCTGGGTTGAGCAAAGATTACATGTTAAAGTCCAAAGTGGGAAAACACACTGGTAACAAAATCTGTAGGAAATTTCTAAATCCTGAGATATTCCCGTAATGACACTCTTGCTAATTATGTTTGGGACTGAAAGCAAGCTTTATATCATATCTCAAATAGATTATTTTCTTGGCAGTTTCCCCAAGAATAATTCTTATTAGAAAGATTTGTTCAGTTTCATAATTTATGTCCAAATGCTGAAAAAGAAAAACATTGTAGAAATACTGAGAAAAATGCCCATGGAATGATATATTCAGAAGACAAAGGACAATCTTTACTTTAAAACATAGGAAGGGATTATGTTTTCAAATTCGTAACAAATCAGAAATAATCCCAGGTGATGTTCAAGGTCCAGCATAAAAAGAAATGAATGAGCTGTTCAAAGTCTCTTTCTTCGAATACAACAATGGTGCTCCATCAAACAGAGCTCCTCTCACAGCAGTTTATTCACAACAAAATTCACAAAATAAGGGACTTCCACCCAGCAGGAATATTCTCCATCGTTGGGGCTGGCGGGGGGAAGAGATGACCCAGCTTGTTACAACGGAGCAAAGCCTGCAGTTCGAGCTCCCACAGTCTGTTAGGTATGAATAACATATGCATAGAACACAGTTCTTTGTAACTTGGATTATTATATGTGTACACAAAAGTGGACATGACTACAGAAACAGAACTCAAAGATGGAAAACTGTGCAAGGATATGCATCTGAAAAGGGAACACTTGGATCCCATCCTTAGCTCCTTAAAGGACATACTTTTAATTTTGCTTAAAGCTGAAATGTAAGAGCGAAAATATCAATCCTCCTTTAAATTTTTAATTAGTGCCTTTTTTTACATACTTGAACCACAACTGGGTGTGTTTAGATGAAGTTTTAAAAAGCTCTTAATTGCTTTGGCTGCCTATGCTAAGCTGCTGTAAAGGGATTTGACTTCCAAGGTACTGACAGCCAGGTCTAAAATGTCCTAAAAGGATGTCCAAGAATCAAGGAATTTCAAAAATAACTTTGCAAAAAATTACCCTCTGTCTTGGCCTCTTTTCTTTGAAAGAAAGTTTTCCAAAATAAGTGAGGACAAATATGAAAGAGCAAACAGAACTCTGACCTATCAAGACGGCCAGACTATTGTTTTGCATCGTATAACTGCAGATGACAGCATAAAATGTGAATTTAACACGGCTGTTTAGGACTTTGGCTCATTCTAGTGAGGTTAACATTCATATATGGTTTTTATTCAATTGCTCCATCCTACTTTAGTTGGATGGCAAATTTTGATTAAACCATTGCAACTTCCGTGCAGAGTTCTCAAATCTGGCAACAATAACAAGTCCAATTAAGAAAGTCTGGGATATTTCCTAATAGATTTATTCCCTGTTGCACTAATTGACATTGTGATGAATTTGAATGCATCTGAAGCATTGGCCATCATTGGCAGGTGCAAAGGAAGTGCATGTATGCAGTAAGTACCTGCACAGGATTTAAAGATCTCTACTAGCCCAGCTACTAGACATCCACAAACTTGGCACACCAAAGACAGAAATTATTGCTAAAAAACAATCAACAGCCAAAAATTAGTGAGATTGTCAAATCTGAGAATGGAATACAACAGGATATAACAGAAACTTCATCATGACCATCAATGGGACCAAAAATTCAGTATCTGTTTCTTACATGCTAACTTTCACTTAAGAGAGAGAGAGATATAAAACATATATGTATATTAAGATATATATATATTTATATATATATATAAAATATATAAGCCTGTTCTCCCATAAAGACTATTTTTAAAATCTAAATTCTTTGATATTTCATAGAAAAACTATTATCCAAAAAATTATTTAAGACCTTCCATCAAGCCCTTTCATCTTGTGACTACTGAGGATGAGTGCTGCCAAGTTACACCCTTGCATCTTTATTATTATCACACAGTCAAAATTGTCCAATCTCAAGGACTTCATGAACCCATGGAACCTAAGTCTCCATTCCTATTAACCCAACCAAGTCCTCTGAGGGACTTCTTTACGGTGGAAGTTATGAAAATAAATGTAAAATATGTTCCTACACATCATAAAAGCATGGTTTTGTTCAATTTCAGACTACCAGATTAAAACAAAAAAAATACCATGAACAATAAAATGGAACTTAAAGACCCCTAACCAATAAATGTTAACCCAACCAAAAAGATAACCTAAAGCTAACCTAACCAAAAAGCTGCATGGAGCTGTGTTTCTGGTCAGATTTCCTCAAAAAAAATGCAGAAATGAGCAAAGTCAGCATTTCTCATATTTGACAACTTCTCTATACTCTTTCTGCATGCAGTAGATGCAGACTTTTTTTTTTTTTTTCCAGATCATAGCTAAGAAACACCACCATATGTCTGTTATTCCTGAATTGGACTCTTAGTTTTTCCCTAGGTTAACATCCTTGGGCTCCCTATGCTTCAGCCTCTTCTCTGAAATTTGAATGACACTTTCGCTGAGGTTTGGCACAATTCACTTTTGTAAAGATCTCTGAGACTTTCTGGATGAAAAGTGTTTTTTATATGTAATGCACTATTAATGACATTTCACCAAATATAAAATGACTCAATATCTGAATGCTAGAATATCTTGGCTATATATGTATATAAATCTTCAGCAAACTCACATTTGCTTGCAAGACAGTCATGGTTACCCTTTATGTCTGATTCTCAAGTTTATAGGGACATGTACTAACTTTTTCACAAAACTCTTCAATATGCTGCATCCCTACCACAGAATCTACTTTCCCCAAACACCAAATATCCTGTAACTAAACAGTCTTACACTTCAAAATCAGCAGGATTTTTATTGCTATGTAATAGTTTATTCAAAGATGAGGAAAAGAAGATCAATTTCAATAATAACTGTACCATTTACCAAACACTGATGATCTGCTCCACAGACAATCATTTCCTCCTTTAGGAAATTGAGCTATTCCTGGAATTTTCCATATTCAAGGCGCCATGACAGTTTTTCTTCTCTGTTTTGGGGACAATACAGATTGACTGCTGACTTCTGACCTAGCCCCTCAGCAAGAATGAAGTACAACCCTATATTGTATCACGGAAAGGCATGTGTGTGTGGTGGGGGCGAGTTGGTTTTTGTTTTAATAAATTGTTGCTCAACTGAATTCACTTTGCACACCAGAAAACAACCAGTGGGAAAGAGAATATTTTAAAACTCCAGGTTGTAGGAGGATTATAATTGTGACTACATCTCTCAGTTCTAATTTAGGTGAGACAATGAATCCTCCTTCTCATCAAATATTACACTAAGACCAGGCTCGCCCCATGTCTGAATGACCGTGCATCACTGCTGACCCATGCCTCAGTCTGTATGTATGCAAAACAGAGCCTGATGAGGCATGACACAAAAAAACACGAGTAATTCCCAGCGTGTATTGCCTGACACTGGTGTATAAGCTTCCAAAAGGAAGTAGACTCCAGACAAACCTCCACCCTTGGTGCATGTCATCAGCTGGTCGTGCTCTTTTAGGGCTATCGTATTTGCTTAACTCTTCTATGCATATAAGGGCATTCCCTTCAGAAACTGAGCGACCTACAGGTCAGGTAAGAGCAACCCAGCTCCCTGTTTAGTGACACCCGCAGGGTCACCATCTTCATGGGTATCCATCATGGACTACAAAATTTTGGACCCTAGTCATACATAAAGGACACCCAGGAAAACCTGAGGGGAAAAGTAGCTCTGCCAAACCACAGGCAGTATTTTACATATCAGATAGCATTATCTCCAAGATCTCACAACACTCTGCTTTTGCATGGGTGGGGTAATGAAATATTTATGCAGCTTCAGTAGCACGATTTTGCTTCTGCTGCCCTAGAGATGTTCATGTCACATATAAATCCATGTTTTAACTAATGGCATCACATATCTTCCCAGGCATTCCTAATTCACCCTTCACTGAGCTATCTAGGCACTTTATCACATAGTGCTACTCTGTGTCATGTATTAATATTAAGACACTGTTCCTGGTCATTTGTAGGAAAGTACACGTTCTTATCTAAATTGTAGAGACTAATAACTTGAAATATTGTCCCTGCAAAACATACTTGAATGTTATACGTTCAGATAACTAGAGTTCTTTTCCTTTCCCCTCCCAGTGAGTGAACATAAATTAAGTCCCCATAGGAATTAACCCAAGAATGAGCTGCAGCTTCAATTTGAACTCATGTTTCCTCAGTTAGACATGGCTCAGAGGGGTGCTGCAGTCCTTTTGTTCCCCTGTAAATCCACACCTGAAGAAAATGCCAGTTGGAAACAGCACTTCTTGCTTCTTAGAAGTTTCTTCATCACAAGTAAACAGTATCATACATACTCCTATTGCTTAATCTGTTCAGTCAAGTATGTGCTTTGAAACTTGGATACATGACAGTTAAGATTGTTTTCTGCTGATAACTGGCCTAAGGATGCCCCTTTGCTTATTACTTCTTTGATCCAGATAAGTATTTGCTTGCTTAATCAGCCACTAAGCTAAGGGAGAAAAAGAGAACACTCAAAAGCCTTATAACCCCACATATTTAATTTAGCCTAGAAATAATTTCTGGGCAGAAAGAGTAAATTTAATTAACTCTTTTCTATAAAAAACGTATAGCAAGATGTGTAGCAAGATCTTATGCATTCCTTTGAAGTTTGTCATACATTCCAGAATACCTTTGACAGGCTAAGAAGTTATGTGTCTGCTTCTGATTAGATAATTGACATAAATCTACACCAAATAAATTCAGATCTCTTAAAATAAACTGCGGAGGTACATGAACTTTGTAAAATGCATGTAGTACTTCAACCAAAAGGCATTTCTGCAAAAATCAGTTATCAAGAAGGAATTTATTTCTCTATTTATTTCCACTCATGAGAAGTAGAGCTAATGTCCAAATTTTAATCCAGGCTTAATTCCAGGCAGTATAAAGTACAGGTCCTATTTGAACTGAAAACCACCATAGCAGAAGGAAAACACCTCTTTTATGCTCTCCATTTCACCCCTTACCATTAAAAGTGCTGTTCATTAAACATGAGAGTATTATTTTTGCCAAGAAGTTAGGGAAGTTAGATAATATTATGCATTTGCCATATATACTGTAATGTAATATACTACACAGACTCAGACGTATTACATGAACTGGAAGATGACATCAGAACTGAAGATAACAAGAAAAACCTAATGGAGTACAACTGAGTTAATCTTAACAACTAGTTAAACTCACAAAGCTACATAAGATTCAAAGTAAAGCAAGGAAATACAAAAGTTTGGCTAGAAATGCTGTGAATGCTATAGAAAGTGAAGAAGGACTGAACAGGTAGATCTTTGTCAGACTTTTCTAGCTGCTCAGGTCATCCTGCCATCTCTCTGTGACGACCTACTGAAACCACCCGGGCAGGAAACACACAGCAACTTTATGATGAATCACCTTGACAAAGATCCTCCTAAATATACATTTTACAGCAAGGATATCCACGAAGACCTGAAAATATTTCAAGTTTTAATAGAAGGAAAGGCCTTGAAAAGATGTCAAGAAAATCATACTTGAAGTGGACAGAAATGTATGCAGACATTATTCAGTTAATAGCCACAGAGTCCCAGTATTCCCCCATCTCAGTTCCTAAAATGACGACACTGCCAGCTGCAACAGCAAGCAAAACAAGGCACATCTAGGCACAGGACAAGGGCCCTGTTGTAATTCTTCCCAGCCATCCATCTGCATTACTTGGGAGCAGGTCCAGTCCAAAGCACAACTGGTGTTGACAAGACATATGCAGACTGTGGAACATCTGTGGTCACTAGCCCTCCATGAAGGTGCATAAAGCCACAGAACTGATGAAGTGCTTAACATTTACTGAGACATCAGGAAAAGGCAATGAAAGATGCAATGGAGAAGTCTACACAAATTCTCATTTAAAAATACAGCATCAAGTCACAAGACAACAATGGAAAAGTATGTCACAGTGTGCTATCAACAACTGAAGCTTCACAGAGCAAAAAAAAGGACAAAAAAAATACTGAAGACACAAACAAGATGACATATTGCTCTACATCACATGTAAGTCTCTCCCTTTTAAGCTAACCAACAACCACTGTCAGGAGAGCCTTCCCAAGTCTCCTGACTTGGCAGATCTCCCTGTTACTCCACACACACTCCGAAGTCATAAATGGACAGAGTCACAGCTGGAGAGAGAGATTCTGTCATGTGTTTCTGGCCCAATGCATCAGCCAAATTGTCCACTGACCAGGTAAAGATTTATAGAGATCAATTAAACATTTTGGTTCATAAATTTTTTAATGCTCTTGGAGGAGAGAAAAAGTTAGAGGCCCTAAAATCTTGTAAAGTGAGTATTATCAACATATTTTCTCTGAGCTCTGGACAAACATTGGAGCTACTACCAGACCTATTACAAAAAATAGCAAGAGTTTTAATGCTAGCTGCATACACTTAACATGCTAAAACTGGTAACACTGCATACCAGGATCAACTATTTTATACCAGTAAGGATAAAACTCATGATATCCTGCTTCTAGCATGGAAAGCCTACCTATTCCAACTTTTCCTGCATGTAAGCCATCAAGGAGGAACTGGAGGCAGTACTTCCAACATGAGTCCACTATTTCAGACAGCATTCAACTGAAGTAATCGATACCAAAGAGAATTCTGACTCATTCTCCTGTGCAAAGGCTATCCTCACTTCGTGAGTTTATCCTTTTGGCCAAAGCATAAAGATAAATGCACTGACAATTTAATGGAGATCACAGAAATGTATGGGACCCAAACCCATGCTACCAGAAGAGTGCATTTTTTTCCCCACTCAATCACTATTTACCTACAAATATGTGAAGCGTCCCTGCTAAAAATTAAATACATATTTTCTACTAGATGGAAGAGTTCCACAATTAACACTACTACTCCTATTATACTAAATATACTACCCCCCTAATATACTAAAGATTAACACATCTAAACACAAATACAATATGCTTCAAAACAGGTCACAATTGGCCATCTCAGTAGTGTCAAGAGTTCATATTTCTAAGCTCAACTCCATGACTATCATTCTGATCACCTGCTCATCTTGTGCTCATTGCTTCATTTCCTGTCAGCCACAGCATTATTTCACACTGATTCTTTCCAAAACTACTTGTTTTTTTGCCTTTCTTTCACTCCTGACAGCTCCTGTACTCTTCTGTCTCCCAAACAAGCTCCAATACCATTTTAAGTTTTAACGTTCTTCCCAAATGCAACAGTTTCTTGCTAAATTCCACTGCTATTTCTCGCATTTCCATTCTCATAATCCCCCTCAGCAGTATAAATGCAAATATATATATATATATATATATAAACTTTTCCAATTCTCTCTTATAGCTGGCTTTTCTCTCTGATCTTCCCCATTACTTCAGATACAAAATCCCACAGCAGAAACAAGTCTTCCTTTCCCCCCCCGCCCCTTTTTCTGGCCAGATCACACACACATACTCTTTTAAAGCTTTCACAGGCTTTCCATCTCCTGCTGACACAGAATTAAAGCTCTTTTTTCCTCATATTTTCATCTCTTTCAGTTTCCAGGCTCCATCCCAACCTTCTTGCAACATCCCCATATAATCTCCCCTCAGCTAGCTAGGACCTCTCTCCCTTTTCCATAACATGAGGGGCAAAAAAGGGTAACAGAGCAATTCCCTTGGATCGGATCTATTCACTTCTGCAAAGCAGCTGCAACTCCATAGGCTGCAGAACGCATTGACAGAAGTTTAGCAGACAGGCAACCCATGGAGTTACAATGTCTGTCGTGTACCTTCTACCAAAGGTTCAGCAAGGAGAGGAGCTTCCTGATGATGCTCACCTTGGTTTTGAGCCTACCCAGATCGGAGCAGCCTGAGCGAATACTTGCTTAATTCCTCTGATCTGCAGAAAGGGGCTTTTTTTTTTCCTTTTTTTTTCTCAACTTGTCAGTTTGTAACTGGTTTTGTACCATCATATATTACCCTGTACCACACCTTGAGAGTAACACCAAGGTCAGCTTTAAAAAGTCCAACCGGGGAATTTTGTTTCTACCACAATTTTTCTATTTTCTATTGACCATTCAATTGATTTGAATGGTGCCAAATACTTCAAAACTTTGTAAAAGCAAAACCTAAATATTGAAGGTGAGGTTTCTCTTATCAGACATTGATTGATGGTGTGCCTTCCTCTGAGCTAGTCATCTGGACTGTACAGACAAAAGCGAATAAACACCACTGGCAATATCTAGGATGTGAAGACCTACATTTTAAAGTGCTGGTTTCTTTCCCCAGTTACATAAAAAAATTATTCAGTGTAACAGCATGGTAAGGATACATCTAAAGTAATTTAAGATGTATGTAATGCATTTCACCTTTGTTGTTTGAAGGTTTCATATAAAAAGCTGTAAAAATGTAAAAATTAATATATATATGAGCTTCTAAAAAGAATGTGTTGATGTTGTTGCTGTTCTTTAAGTTATGCTCACAATGTGCTATAGCACAGTTGATCAGCAGACTCTTTAATTGCTGTCATGATAAACACATAGCATGGGACTCTCACCCTTTATTCCTAAAGCAATAAAAGGACAATTCATACGAAATGCAGATAGCTCTAAGTGAATTCTTTTCATTCTGAATAAGATATAGACTAAAATAATTATCAAGTAATATTTTTTTCTGTTATTTCACTGAGACACCTACTTTCTACTGAAAACATTCCATAATTAGGTATTGTGTCATTAGTTATTTATTAAAATAACTTGCCCTGGGTCTGGAGACCCAGACAACTGTTTTATATAATGCTATCTCCTTTTGATTTATGTTAGTGAAACATTAATGTAGCAGTTACATCTACACTAAATTCCAGCCTGAAAACTTCTGTGAAAGCCCTCCTTCAGAATGTCCTCTAACAGTGCAACTCACTGACCATTTCCAGTCTCTTGCTTGCTCTTTAATGCAGGAAGCCTATTTCAGGATACGCCTATATTAGCCTTCACTTTTCTTTCATAAGGACTTACTAGCTCCCACACATTGTGTTTTTAGTTTTTCTTTCCAGATGTCTCTGCATAACTTTTCTATAGGAACTCCTCCAGACAGACTATAGCATAGTTACGAATCATTAGAAGAAAGTATTCCTATTGGGCTTTTAATTAAAAAAAGCTTAACACTCTTGTTACAACACACACTCCAGACATGATCAGAAAGATTTTAATGTGTCTAGCAGGATTCCCAGATCTAGTACACGTGAATTCTCCAAATCAGGTTTTACACGGCACACTTGAAGAAACTTCCAAACTGAAAGATAACATGGAACAGTGGGACAGTGCAACATAAAGCAGATGTTGCATTTGGAATCGGCATCAAGAGATGAAGGACCTACCAAACCTTTTTCATCCAGTGCTTCATGACCTTGACTGTGAAAATGTGTGCCTAACTTATTTGTTTGGCTTCAGACTCCACATATTAGATAGGATTTTCTCTGCTAGAATCATAGAATCTGTTAGTAGCCAATATTTCTCTCCAAGGAGGTACCCAGATTTGATTTTTATTAGTCTTTGATATTGTTCATACAGAGAAGATACAATCCTTCACACTGTTTTTCTTGTTCCTGGATATATGACTTTGCATTTGGCTGTATTACAACAATTTATATGAATACATCCTCTTTGAGTGATACATCTTGCACTGTACATCTGCCTTATCTTCATCATTGCTCACTATCCCCTAGACCCAATCTTTGTATCATCTCTGTGTTTTATCTGAATTGTAAGTAGTAGCAGCTGTAGTAGCTCCCAGTAGTAGCAGTACTTCTTAACTTTTACTCATCATTTGACTTTTTCCAGAGGTTTCTAGTTCTGGTGTGTTATCATAATAACTGCTCAAGAAAGACTAGCATGTTCTAGACATGTTTCCCCAAATCACATCCAAAATCTAAAGGGACCATCTGCTTTCAGATGATGAAACTACTGTCAGTAAGAGCCAAGCCTCCCCTGCTAACCCATTTCACTTGAATAATCCCACTGCAGCTGTGGTACTTTTCCTATCAAAAAGGAGTGTTTATGGGAGTTATGGGTTACAGAAGCAGATCCACAGTATATTTTGTTGACTTTGGAATATATCCCACCACTGATTTTATGTACAAAGCTTCCAAGGCCTACTTCTCTCCCCATCCCAAACTGTAAAAACCTTCCAATTCTTTTTCAGTAGGGGACAGGGTAAGATTATCTTTCCCTTAGTTGTAGTGCTACTTTAAAAGATGTTACTTTTTAAAGTAACATCTAAGCAAATGAAAAACTTACAGGTACGGGACAGGGCAGACTAGAAAATTTCCACAACCACTAAGCTAGCCCAACGAAATCTTTAAAATATCATTATTGCAAATGATTTGCAAGTAGGTGGATAAATGCAAATATTTGATAAGTACTTATATTTTCCCTAAGGTTTTAAATACAATAATGGGACCATAAACCTGGAGAACATGGAGCATTCCCAGTGCCAAGTAGACACCCTTAACCTTTATGCTCTCAGCTATATAAATGTGTAGCATATTTGCTGAGTAGATATTTATATGCACTTCCTGTTTCAATGCTAACATTTTAGTTACTGGAAAAGAACCAGAAGTTCTCTATTCCCTTGGGAATCATTTTCCACTAAGAAGACTTTAGATTGACTATTTGTTTTTTCAGATTGGGAAAGAAAATCCAATGGAATGTGTGTTTTGAGTATTTTTAGTCTTTATACAATAACAGTCAAAGGCTAAATAACTGGAAAGATTTGCAAATTTATTTTTCTTATCTACCTCGTGACACCTGATGACGTTTAGCACCATTGGAAAGTGATTTCCTTAGGCATGACCCTGACACCTTTTGGCTTAATAAAAAAAAAGGAAAAATGTTGCCATAAGTAAGCAGCTCTACTGACAGTCTCCGTATATAAGGCCAATGGTTACACGAGTATGGAGCCTGCACACAGCCCTTCCTTCTTCCTAACCAGCAGGCTCTTTCATGGCAGGAGGAAACTCTGAGAAAAACTTCCATTTAGGCCATCTTCTTGTACAAAGAAAACACATTTCATCTCAGTGCAGCTCATCCAGCACTTCTCAAAGGAGGCTTGAACAAAGTCATATTTTTAAAGAAATCTGATACAAATGACACTGTTGAGCACTGGGTGCCTTACATGTTTGGCCATGAGGGAAATCAGGGGATATAGAACAACCACGTACTGAGTGAAAGACTAGCTGCTTCTTTTTATTACTGCCTTAGGCTTGCCAAATCAAAGATCACTGTAGAAAGAACTGGAAAGCAAAAAATCCTAGGAAGGATGGTAATGAATCACCAGGCTGAAACAACTTTGCAGGTATTGTTTTAAGAAAATATTCCAGATCACAGTGTTCAGAAACTTTCTTGGGTGGCCAGGATTTCAAAGGGAGGACAAACTGCAGGAAAAGAAGAGAAATGAAGATATGGGCTGGTGATTTAAGCATCCCCATCTGGACCAATATTCTGCCCTTGCTTGCATGAGTATAGATCCAGAGTAAACCAAATTATAAAACATGCATCTGGATTTTTACCAGTGAAAGCAAGAAAAGAATGTCTGCTTCTGGGGAGGTGTGACTTTGGAAAAACACTGATGCTACACCCAAAACGCCACTTCCTTTATATTGGGTCATAATTCCAGCAGGACTTTCAGAAACAATAGGAACACCTGCAGGTGCTCATAAGAGCAATTCTGAAGGTTTAAAAATCTCTACCAACCATATATCCATTGTTCATTGCAGGCTTTTTGCTTTGGGTTGCCTTTATTTTGTCAGTCCCTACAGCACAAGTTCTCTTAGATTAAACAGAATATTAATTGTGAAGGAATTTAAGATTCGAATACCACTTGGATAGTTTTAGTCAAGGGAAAAAGTCAGTTCAACAAAGAAAGGTTCTGTATTTACAGTCAATAGTCCTAATGACCCTGCAAAAACATAAAAAATAAGAAGTTGCTTCACAAGAATACAGATATGTCCAATACAACCTTAACCATGTCTAAATAAGCACATCCATTACTAAAAATTTCTTTTTTCTCTGTGGGACTTGGCTGACTGTAACACTCTTCCATAGGTTTCACTCTTTCAGTGCAGTGTTGAAGATAACCTCACTGAACATGCATACTTCAGAGATTACTGCACAATGACAAACTGAGTGAATTCACTGATGATGAAACATGCAGGACAGACAGACCCGAAGGTGAAGTCCTCTCTTCAGAAATAGTTATGGCAGAGGCTAAGCAATACAGATTTCATTACACTTCCCTGAAGACATAACTACTTTCTGAGCTATAATCTACTAATGATTAGTATGACTATAAAGAGAGGTAGGGGAAGAATATGTCCTAAGAACTCTATTTAAAAGTGTTTCCTGAATATTGCTGAAGTATATCATTTTGCATGCCTTAAATCATGACAGAGCTGTCAGACAGCAACAACATTTAGTAACTGCACTGACATCAGCTGTATCTGACCTTGTAATTCTGCATCACACCATGCCATTCAGTCTCCCATAATTTCAGAGCAAGTTTCATTCAGCATATGTCTCTCTAAAAATGAGTCACACAGCCATCCAGTTCAAAGGGATCATGTAGCTAACAGTCTCCTGGAGTGTTTTAATATTTTTTTAATTATCCAATTGAATGAAACATTTTTTAAGATCTGGAGCCTTGAAAAAAAAAATCAACGAAGACTCAATAAAGACTTTGGCAAGCAAGAGCTCTTTTAATTCAAACATTCAAACTCTCTTAAGTGAGTAAATGAATAACTTCCACTTTACTGGACATGCTATGCTTTATAATTGCTATTCCTAGAAGCTAAGGGATCAATCCTGCTTTCACTGAAGCCAATACAATTATATAATTAGCAGCAGATCTTAAAATGCCAAGACAGTATTCCAGCCCATATAAAATGGATGACTTCAGCAGAATCAGATTTTCTCCCCTACTATGTAAACATACTTGATAAGAAGAAGTGAAGACCTCGCATCTTCCATCACCTTACCAGGATTGCATACCACACCAGGCAGAACTAGTTGAGTTTAGGGAAGATAGGGAAGGTTAACACCTTAGCACCCTGTTAAAATCCTCCCCTATAAGCAATTTTAGTACTAGCCCCTTGACACATACATGCACACCAAAAAATACTGAATGTAAAGTAAATTTAATTCAGACACATTTCCAAGACACATGTATTGCTTTCTCCTTTTGCATAGGAGAGAAATAACACAATGCTGGTCAACCTCACTTCATATATATATTATACTCTCTATCTACCCCACCTTCCAGTTAATTTATCTGACTGAAACTCAATATACGAAAGACAATGTCTAGGGAAAGATAAAACCTTCTACAACTCTAACATGCATAGCCATAAGGAAAAAAAAAGAAAAAAAAAAGAGACACTTTAATAGTGCTTAAGGTCACTTAATTGGAAACCTACAGCAGATACAGAAGGCATTTCTAGCTTAAGGCCTTTCTCCTCAGAGGATTTCAGAAGGGACTAAGTTCCTCCAAATATATAAATTGTAAGGTTTTTTTTTTTTTTAATGAAAATGAGAGGGAAAGTAAATACTAGCAAGTTGTGTACTTACACTGCAAAAACACCACAAACTAACACCAACTTATGCCAGCTGAAGCACTGACCCTTGGCAGTTTTTAATTCTGAGCAGCTGCTTTCACACTGTAGCCAGCAGCTGCATTTTCAACTGCATCCCTTATCAGCTTTAAACTGTTGTTCACTGCCTCAAGGACAGAACAGCTAAGGAGGAAAAATAACGTATTTCCCCTTTTCTGAAAATAAGAAAAAATATATAACAACAGTTATAAAAAATCCAATTTAACAGTAGCAACACAAAACACCATTTTCTCAATTATGTCTATGAGGGAACACAAACTTTGCCCATACTTACAAAGATCATTTGATTCAGTTGGAATATGAAGTCTTGCATACAACTCTATAAAGCTTTGGGAGAGAACACACACCTGTGTTACTTATGTTCATATTCATTTTTAAGACACTGAGTAAACATTGACAATGTAGCTCCTTCTTACATTATGAGTGTTTTTATAAGGAGGCAGGCTTCTGAGGAGAGAGTCAAAAATCAAAGTCACCAATCATCACTGGCCAACTGTATGATCTATAAGAGTAAAGATTCCCGAAAGCACCAAAGTGTTTAGAAGCACAATCCTCTTTAAAAAAAAAAAAAAAGGCAAGCACTTTCTTGAAAGTCCTTCCAAAGCTCATATAGAAATGTTCTTACATTTCTTGTAATTCTTTTACAATGTAAAACCCAAACCATCCCCTTTTCTGTTAATTAAGTGGGTCATATATAACATGCAAATTCCCATAAAGCTACTCTTCCATTCCTTGTCAGTAAGATGCTAAAACCAAAATGCATTCTGTGCTTCCTGTGTATAGTTTTCCTGCACAATCTGCAAATTGAATTCAAGGTTCCTAAAAAAGAGGTTAGCATATATAAAAAATACCTTCTATCAATAGATGTAATACCCATTGCGAAACTATACCCTTTACATTAAATTCTCACCAAGAAATAAGAGCTGGCCTTTATGTTAATTTGGAGGCTGAAGATAAGATAACAGGTATTAGATAATTCATTGTTAAATAGGCCCTGCTTTCCTGACAACATACATCAGAAGAGTTATAATCATGAAATAGCATGACTGGATATATAGACTCTTCAACAGGTATAAGTGAGATTTTATCTCCCTTTTATTAGCATAAATTCTTCAGGTTCCTCTCAGATGCCTCTCAGATGGGAAGGTAAAGGGGTAATAAAATATCTGCTCAAGTGTCACATAATTCCAGTAAAGCCATCTCTTACCAGACAGCCTATTCTCCCCAGTTATACTCTTGCATAAAAAACAAGTTATTTGATGAGCAAATTTCAATACAGCTACATGAGCACAGTGGAACAAAGTATACAGATTTCATTCAGACAGAGGACCAGCAGGCCAGACATTACCCAATTTGCCTTTTTTTTTAAGGCACCTGCAGAAATAGCCTCAAAATTATAAAAATTAGAAACCTTTCTACTTAAATTACAAGCTGCTGCCCATCAATATAACCTCTATTAAACCCATGCCTTCATGGATCCAGAGCAATTAGGCTTGTGTAAAACCAAAAACAACCAGATGCCCAGAGGGTGTAAATCAGTAAAGACCTATTGATGACAGTGGAGTTACAATGATTTATACAACCCAAGAACTTGACTTAGGGGAGCTTTCTGCATTTGGCATTCTCAGAGCATACTCTATTCCCTCTCTTCCCCTCCTCCAATTCCCATCAAATACAGCCCTTTAACAGAAGTGTTCTTTTCCTAACTTGGCTTCAAGTCATGGCTGCAGCTCTCAATAGTATATAACCCGTCAAGATAAAATACATTTGGGGACATACAATCTCTACCAAGCATTTTATTGACTTAACTCTACCCTTTCTGAAAGGCAGCCAAAATTCTTTAAGGTTTTCAAAGGACTTTGTTTTCTAAATATTATCCATGGACAGATACAAGAACACAAAAATCCTCAGCTGTTTGTGTAGTTTGACTTATGTGCCATGCATTGCCCATCACAATATATTAATTTTCTTTTGCAAGCAAACAAAACAAACCTCAGCTATGAGTTGCTGGGGCTTAGGGGCCATACACAACACAGGTTGCCCTGAGAACCATCCCAAGCAGGAATTTTGCCCACTTAACATCTGTAGGTCAATCCGAAGGTGCAATTTTCCTTCTTTAAAAACAAAAACAAACAAACAAAAACAACAAAAAACATGGCTACTACTACACTTCTACTGCAGCTTTTCTTTCCAGATGCAACATGGGAAGATGGGAGGTACAAGGTCAGGCTGCACAGTTGCTACCAGCTCCACAAAGCACTCCCAGCAGCATCTCACAGGATAAAAACATCTCTTGGCAACACCAGCACACATCAATAAAAGAATAAGGGCAACTCTGTAGTACGGTCCAGCATGTACTCTCCTCTGCTAACTCCCTGTGGTGTAGCCCCAAAGAAGGACAAGCAATGTGCCTCTAGTCTAATGGATCAGCAGCTAGGTTCACGCTGATCCCAGAGACAGAACGGGAGCCAAGACAGGGAGGCAGCAACTTAGGCATCCCTAAATCAGAGACAGAGAAGCCCAGGCTGCTCCAGCACAGTCTAGGGCATCCCTTAGCATTGTCGTTATTGCCATAAAAGCCTCCTTGGGGAACAGAATTACTGCTGGATTACAGCTGCTCCTTGAAGTGTCTGAAATGCACAGGAAGCCTCTTTGAGCCTTCTCTTCCTGTAGCTGTCACACCTCTGCTGGGCTGGCTCTAATATTGAGATCCTTGTCTGCTTTAAATCTGTCATTTTCTTCCTAAAGGGGAGACAAGTACTTTAACTGATACATGTGCTAACTACTAGTTATTTATTAGTAATCTTGCCCCATAACCTACACTCATATTTCAATGCAGTATTTCTAAATATTGCTCTATCTCCTAGAGTGAAATTCCAAAAAGCTTGGTGCACTAAATCAAGATTGAAATTGCAAGCCTAATAATTTACCCCAACTGTTTGGATTAATCACCAAAAATGGGTTGGCCCACATCACTTCAGGAACACACACTACATTGAAAAGAAGGAATTAGAAACCTTGAAGATTAAAGAGCAAGAATAGGAAAAGTTTAGCTGTTGATTATAACCTTATCTAGTCACTAATTTTTGTGGGCATCGCTTTAGTTACCAATACGACAATGCACTTAACACCTTCACAGCACCTTTCATGAAAGCATCTCTAAGCACTCTAGAAACACTAACTTAGTCTCTAAGTAGAACAATCCTGTAAGAAACAATAGCTTTAGTAGAAACTTCAAAAGAATGGGCAATAAGCACACTCTTGCACATTACCACAGCAGATGAGTAAGGTCCTCCCTGCAATAAGAAATGCCCCCAAAGATTGTTTGGGAACACTGGGAGAATAATGTTGAGTGCTACACCTACCTATGCTAGGATTTTTGTCAGTGCTCCTATCACCAGGAGATCTTCCACACACTTTCAAGAGCTCGCCACTATCACTACATCAAATGCTGAACCACACTGAGGTGCTTTGGCTGCTATCTGACCTTTACCTCAATGCTACCATGGAAATGCAAAGAATCTGTTAGAAGGATAAGTAAAACAAGGCTAAAAAAACCTGCTCAGGTCACCAAGCAAAACCAAACCAGCAACAAAAATAGAATATAGAGTCCCATCTACTGCTCCTTATGCCTTAGAAGAGATCAGTTTTTCCGATACCTTAGGTATACTGGAAGATTTTAATCAAGTGTTCAACTTTAAAGCAATCCATTTAGCTGCAACTTTACCAGAGCTTTTGAAATGAAAAAGCTACCTTCCCCAAGATGTTTTAAACAGAAGAAAACAGTGGGAAGAAGTGTCAAAGGCCAGAACTGCAACTCAGTTCAATTCACTTTAATGTACAGTCAGAAGAATGCAGGGCAATAACTTTTCTCCTCCATTCTGCCTGCATCACGCAGCTCAAGCCATCACCTCTGTCTTCTGACACTAGTCAGCTATAAGAAACAGGTATCTCAACATTAAACCTGGCCAGCTGTAATACATTTGCTAAAGTAATTACATTTATTTTTACAGATTACATGTGCTTAGGTTTCACTTACTGATGTGCTAGGGAATCAGAGGTTTCAATTTTGCAGATAAAGTTCAGCACTGTTATAATCAAAGACAGCATCCAGTGCTTAAAGCCGCTAACCATACGCACATTTAACAAATGTAATACTGTGCTTAGCATACTCTACAGGATCCATATTTCTTACCTTGTAGCTCAAAGTACCTCATTTTCATTTCTCTCTGTTCATGTTATGTTAACAAGGCTACGTTAACCAGACAGCAGTTAGCTTAATGTATATGTCTTTGTGCTCCTCTAAATAAAGCTTTTTCAATCTACATAATTTTACATACAAGAATGACAATATTCTGAGTCAACACCTGAGGTTCCTAACAAAATCTGATACTTCGAGCAACAGAGCATGACTAAAGAGCTTCAGGGTAAAGCAGCACCTTCCTCCTCTCCATCACCAACATGGAGTACAACTTGCCATTTTAAGCAAATGACCACACACATGAGCAAAAATCAAAGCCAGGCATAAGCTTATTCGGGGGATCTGCATCAGATATTAACATAGGGAAACAAAATTGAACAGGCACTGTTAAAAACCCCTACAATGACCAAAAACCAATTGTTCTTTTAGTAGCGTAAGCAAGCAACAGCCAAACCATGATATTTAGGGGATCCTAAAAATGAAGTATTGGGGCAATTCAGACTTCACTGTGCCATGGCACACTCCAGTATTGGTCAGAATGACTGCTTCCAAAAGTTGTTGGGAATGTCATGCATCAGAGCATAAATAGGTAGGGAGCGAACATACCACTTTTGATGTGCAAACACCAGTATGGTATTTCATGAACTGCAAGCGCTGTCCCCAAATATACTACAAGGGATTTTCAGAATGGGCACTTTTCTCTATTAAACTTTTACTTTAGTACTCTACTACACACATGAGCTTGTTTTAATCTCCTGAGGGAGATGAGGAACAACTGTTCTTTTTGTGTCGCTTCCAGAGAGATATTCTGGATATATAGTGGATATAAACAGTACCACAATTGGTTAGAAATTGAATAAGCTTTTCAACTGACATGAACCTGGTCTGTAATTGCTAGGCCAGGCATTTTTCATTTTCTTGCGAAAAGCAGTAAAAGACCACAGAATAATTGTCCAACAGCTACTTAAGGAAGTAGTCCAGAAGCTTTATGCTGCTGTGATATTAAACCAGAAGGTAAGGCCTTATCAATAAAGGTCAAGGGAAGCAAAACACATACAAAATAAAGCAGTCAAGTAATAGAAAATGCAGTTTTTTTAAAAAACAGCTTTAATGTTGTGACTAAGTTAAATACAAGCCAGCATGTCTTAGACATGATGCACTCTCGGTACTGCTGGCAAACCCCAAGTTTTGACTCTTGCCTTGTTAGGAAGCAATTTGCTAAGAATATGGCTGGTTCCCAAAAGAATTTCTAGACATCACTGGATTAAAGAGGTGGAACACTGAATAGTAATTTGAATTCAGTCTTTAGATGCTTAATACAACAGTGTAATTCAAGGCTCAACCCTACAGAGTTAGAGAATTGTATCTCATTTTGGTTTAGAGTTTCCACCACCTCTACCCTTGCAAGAATAAACAAACTAACAAAAACTCTCCTGACACCACTGAAGGACCTCAATTCAGCTTGGCAAAACTTCATATTTGTACTGGGAACTTGCACTTAACATTGGACATCCCAGATAGATTTTGTGTGATGCATATCTTAAGTGCATACAGTGAACAGGAACAACATTTGGGTGATGCTATTCATCTAAATGTTGTAAACCACTATTTGTATTTCTTTTTAATTGTTTGTATAAACAATTTTCATTTGCAAAAATCAGTGATTTCAGGTGGGTGTAATTTTGCAACTGCCTCTCTTCAAGCAGCTAAGCTACGTAGCTACTACATTCTTTATGAATACTGAATAGGGGCATTATATCCTTACAGAAAATACATAAGGGTAAGGAGGACAGGTCTTCTTTCATGCACACAACAAGAGCAGCAACACAAGTGGAATGTGTTTGTTTTCTACCACTCATGTAAATGTCAAAAAGTAATTTATATCAATGATATAAATGAGACATTCCATCTTTCTTCAAAATGGTCCTTCAGTTGAAGCCAGTTGCACCTGTATAAATGCAAAGTCACATCTGGTACATAAAGCTTTTCTTTCTGATATTTCGGAGAGTTATGTTTATGCTCCTGGTAGACCAAGCAGCACCAAAGTTGTATGAGAAACACAACTGTTTCCCTATAACCCCTTGTCCATCTGTGCCTCAGACAGGCTTTAAGATGGAATCCCTCTTGATTCCTTAAAAAAATAATCCAATAAGGCAGATACTAATACAATTCCACACACATAGACCATCTTAATATTCTTGGCAGCAGCAAGTACCCAGCAACAGGATTCTGATCCAACATCTCTTACCATGAAATTTTATTGATCAAAAATTAAATTGATCAAGCGTGGCCACACTACTTTGAATGGAGTACCATAACCTTGGATTTATCAAGCTAGTGAAGGAGGAATTGGGTATCAAATAAAAGACACCACCTCTCATAACATTCAAGTCACTAGACAATACCTATTTACATGTTTTGCCAATAAAAATCTTCATGAAGAAGAATGTGTAGCAGATAACCTCATACCAAATACACTGAGCTTTTTTTTTCTTCACATACAAAAACTCTACTCTTTACTTATTTCTTCTATTGTAGTCAATACAGTAGTTCTAGAAAATAGTCTTAAGAGCTATGAGAAAAACAACAAATAAATAATTAATCTAAGAGAATATCTTGGGATGTGAACATGATTTAGACCTGTGTGTCTTGCTCAAGGAATGAGAATTCCTAGCTTCTGCCCGACTTATTTCACTGGTTTTCCATGCTGCCTCAGCCAATTTTGTCTTAAAGGAGGTACCTATGATATGCACAATATTTTTTTTAAATCAACTTCCATTTAGACAAGCTCTGTTCATCTAAAGACAGCATGGATATAGCAAGAATATGGTTTGTCACAGCAAAAGCACACTGGAAGCAATCAGGCAAATAATCTGTAGTATTATATTCAAATGAGACTATCTTATAAGGACATTTCTCTCTCATCATCACTTAATTTGCTCAGAAGGAGGGACTAAATATCTACAAACTCTTTGGGCCACAGGGCATTTACTTCATGCCTACCACTGTGAATCTGGCAGAGCACTGCAGCTAACAGAAGTCATTTCTGTTTGATGACAGAATGGCACCCTACAAGAAACAAGTTGGTAATTTCACTCCAGTTCTGTGAGGACACATTTCTGCATCGCCATTGGGAACAATTAACACTTGCATGAACCACAGGGATACCAGCTTTTGCCTCATGTTTCCTATGGCTTATGCAATTAGCTTTGGCTCAGAAAAAGAACAGTAAAAAACATATAATCAACTGGACTGACTTTAACTTTCTCTATAAGGGCTCCCCTTTCCAGAAGCAGATAGGAAGGATCATTTAAAACATTTTCCATACTATTTTTGCTTTCTCTCCCCAGTTCTGACCTAAAGATCAAGCTTCACCATCATCATAATGAGGAAAAAATAAATAAAAAATAAACATATAAAAGAACATATTTTCAGAGCTTTCATTGAAGACACTGTAGACTTTGGTTCCAAATATGCATGTTACCCAGACACCTTTTTTGAGGGAAGGGATAGCAATGAACCAAAACACAAGAAGCAAATAACAAGACCAATTAACTGAGAATATAAAACCTCTGCCCTGGACTTTCTTCACTTTTAATTGGTACATGTCACTTTTTCAGCTATTTCCTCACACACAGAGCAAAAGTAAAAACTATTTCACAGTTGCAGACTTACTATAGTACCCAAGCATCGTGCTTATAAAGTAACATATCTGCTGCACTTCAAGAACTTCTTCAAGCAGTTCAAAGTTTCTTAGCCCTTTGGGGGGCCAAAATGATACTTTCAGTACATCTCAGCAGCCTTCCTAGAACTTTACCTAGTTGAAGACTCAGCTTTAAGTAGGATGTACTATTGCACAACTTTGGAGAGATGTTTGAGGGGAGAAAAAAAAAAACACTAACTGGTTCTTATTTCACTGTTTGCTTTGATAGTTTCAAGGCAGAATGACTGCACATGGCGGTGCTTTTGTCTGAGCTGGATCCATAATAGTCGGCACAATTTCTCTTTTAATTTGATACGTTTGAAATTAAGAAGCCAAAAAAACAAGAGTTCTCTGCAAAACACACGTATTCTGCCCTATTTCCCAACCATCTCATCAGAGAAATGTCAGAATTCCAGTATGAAAGCGACTAGGCATGGCACTCTGAATAACGAGGTACTTCTTCAGTACTCCCTGGGAAATTATTTTACTCTCATTCAGGATTTACACTTGTGCTATTCCAAGCAGAATTTGCCCTTTCTCCCAGGTGGCCTGACATGTTTACTGTGATGATGCAAGCATACCCATATATTTTATATGTATGTGAAGTACTTTCCCCAAACTAAATTCCCCTCTTTCTCAGAAAGCCTCCCTTGGTCTCTGGTCTCTGACTGATTCTGGCCTCATTTACTCTCTTGCAAATGAAAAGCAGTTCCACTGAACTCAGTGAGGTAACACTTGTATTAAACTAGCGTGAGATCATGTAAGAGCCATGGTCCATAATAAAACCAGCTGCTGTTAACTCTTCTGCAAGTTTCCATTCATTAGGGTTTTTTGCTTGAATTCACATGAGCAATATCTAAAGGCCAAGAAATACATTTTAGAATGATAGCTATTTCCCCCTGCTAAAAATGAGAAAGTATAGCAAACTATCTCAATCCTCACTGAAAAACTACAGCTATTGTATTTTGTTAATAAACAGAGGTGTTTATGGACAAAACACGTGTGAATGTACCTTAGGGAGTCATCCTGCACTGCTGAGAAAAAAGGGACAAGATGACCTAATATGTCTTTCCTAAGTTGTTTTTTGGGTTTTTGTTTTGTTTTGTTTTGGGTTTGTTTTGTTTTGGGTTTGTTTTTAGTGCCTATAGCCTCTGGTATTTAATTCTCTATCAAGGAAAAACTTTGAACATAAAGATTCAGTGACCTGTAAGCACTGAACCAAGACCGAAGAAACCAGTTCCATGCCTGCTAATGCCAACAGTCTTTCCATCAGTGCCTTTCCACTGACTTGAAGGCTCACTGGAGAGAGAAAAATAACGTACTCAGATTATAATGTTTTTTCCAGTTCATTGCAGCAGTCTCCAGGCTTTCAGAAGTATATAGCTGCATTTGGTCATATAAGTCAGATTCATAGTCTGTCACCAGTTAAATCTGCTCATTTATAAAGAAACATATTTCTTACACATATAGCAAATTCCTTTCATTTTTTTACTAACATGAACTGATCTTTATCAAATATTCTGATACAGAAGGCAAATACACTGTTATTCCCTCTCTTCTTGTTAATATTAAGCTAGTTATATATTGACTCCAAGAAATGAGTTCACAGCTATTACAGAGAGCAGCAAATAGGGGAAAAATATCATTTTGGAAGACCTTAGATGCTTAGAGTGTTACTTAGAATAGGTGGCCCAGGAATGACACACCAGCTTTTTGGTTTCATAGTTGAAGTAATGAACATCTTCACTGAACATGGAAGTCCTTTCCTAGACAATGGACTGAGAGCTCTGAGGCAACAAAACAACAAAGGGTATCGTGCTAAAAAACCTCAGTGCAGCTCAAAACACTTACACCGTAAAATTATGACTTCGACAGCCATTACTAAAAGACACCAATGAACAAAGGGAGAGAGTCCCAGAGCAGAGCTGTAGGGTTGAAGAACTTCTACAAAGTTTCTCTAGAGGAAACCAGTACAAGACTGGACAAACCCCAATTACTTAAGGGAGGAGAAAGGGTCTCCCTGAATCATGCATCATTTACACCACCCCTTAAGAAAGGAAAGGGAAAGAAAAAAAAAAAAAAGTCTCACACCCTACATTTGGGCTCAGGAAGACTGAAGATGGTAGATGTGAAAGAAATAAACAGTTCATTCAGCCATACATTAATATTTACAGCACTCGATTTGCTTGTAATTCAGAGGCTTTTCCAGAGGTTCGAGAAACTGTTCAAGAAGCTGACAAAACGCAGTGTTTTTCACAATCCAGCTCCTAAGTGGAGAAACTTAAAGGAGACTAGATATCCAGCAATTTTGGTCTCCAAATTGGCTCCCCAAACCTTTCAACAGCCAGAAAACAGAAGCATTCATGTGTTACTACCACATTATCGAGCTGTTTTCAGTTTTCACAACCTGACAGTGCTTTTTTTGGCCGAATAAGAGTTCCTGTAGGGCTTCAGCAGGCAGCTGAAGTCTTAGAAAGCAGAGCTTCACAATAATGATCAAATGGTGCCTTCTTGGAGGTACTGCAGTACAGGGATGAAAAGCAACACCGTGTCAGAGCAGGCTCTGCTTTACACCCTCCCTTTCCTTGACTTAAGACAGCCTGAGCCTTCAGATCAAGTGGAGGGAGCCAGTTTCACACATACCAAAAAAAAAAAATCAATAAACAAATCAATAAACAAATCAATAAAACAACGATCTTCACACTGAAGAGAGGTATCAGAGACTTTTAACTATTGCAAGCTGCTAACAAAGCTCTATTTCTCTTAAGGCTAGAAACAGTGACAGTGCCCTGTGTCAAGAGGCTGGTAATGAGATGTCAAAGCACTTGCAGGCTGCCAGTCAATAGTCAGCCTGGCTTGGTAGGGATAAATCTGTTGCCATCCTGTCACCTGTCAAAAAGTCCACTTTCTTGACATGGACAAAAATTCATGTTGCCAGTTACCCTTTTTGGAAATTGTAGATAGTTTGCAGTGTACAGAAAAGCTGAACCACTCCTCTGACACCAGCTGTGCTCCTTCCAGGGGGGGCACAGCAATGTTTGGAACAAGCAATGAACAGGCTTCATTTGGCCCAGCTGTGGGCCCAGTGGCTGGCTGTAACAGTTGAAGGGCAGATGCCCATTTCAACCATGCCAGCTTAAGATGTTGGCTTCCAAACATGAGTAACTGGACAATGTCCAATAATGTCTATGATTTGGGAAATCAGATTGATCAGAGGCTTTGCATCAAAATGTCAAGAGGGGGTAAGAAATCTGTCTGTAAGCTCTAAATCTTCCCATATACCAGAAACATACTACTTCTAAGGTACTCAAAATAACACAAATAATAAAAATTTGAGAAAAGGCTGTAGCTCAGAGAGAACTCGATGTAGCTCCAGTGCCGGAATCACTTAACTGTCTTTCTCCTCGTGAAATAAAAATGCAACTAGGCTATTTTATCCCCACAATCTTGATGGCTGAGAGTACTGATCTCTAAACAAAATAAACTGAAAAGCAAGAATGTAAACACGACTGCTCCAATGACTTAGCATCTCAATGGTGTCTGCATAGGGTTTCACCACAGAACCTGAGGTGGTGGCAGTGAGATCTCCAAAGGGTGCAGGCACCAGGGAGCCCTTCCAAAGCAAGAAGCAGACCAGGGGGAGAATATGCACACGCTGATCCTAACTCATCCCTATTGATCCATGACCCAAGCAAGGAAGCTGCCTTCACTCCTGTGGTTCCATCAGTGCCTCTGTAAAACTAGCATTTATCATTGCTTTTGTTGAAGTTAGTGTTTTCTATACCCAGAGGTGAGAATAAGATTTCATCCACTAATCCCAGCTTTCGGCTCATATAAATCCACCAACAGATACACTGGAGAGAGAGGCACTACATATATTTATACTGGTAGAGGAAATGTCTTTTTCTTGTTTGAGTTTTATGAGCAGGGAGGAGAGGAAATAGGCTGATGTGTCTGGGTCTAGGGGGGAAAGGGGTTAAACAGCAAAATAAAGTGTGGTTTACATGGATCTAAATAAAGGAACAAAAAACAAAAACTACTGAATGAGCTTTTAATAATGTTAAGAAACCTGCAAGTGAACTGCAGGCAAACGGTGCTGCTTTTCCTTTTCATTGTCAGGAACCGTCGCTCCTGGCTCGCGTGCCTGTGTCCAGTGAATAAGCCATTTACTATTGTGGTTGCAGTGAATGAAGCTCAGACCTTTCCCATATATGGCAGGGCCTTTTAATCACCAGGGAACAAATGAGCAATGGAATTTTACTGGCTTTCTGGTTTCGCAGTGCCCTCTCTTGTATGAAATAGCATTTTCCCAATGCATGCTCCTTATTGGTATTTTGACCCAATTTCCTGCCACTCTTGTCCTTTAGGGGATGTATAGAAATCAAAAAGGGCCAGTTTCTGACAGCAAACAGCTGTGAATTCTTAGTAGCTCAAGGAAATCAAGCAGATTTGCACCAAGATAACTGAGATCAGACACGAGATACTTATAAATATTTTAACTAACAGTACAGTTTACATTAGTTTAACATCACTATGAAGCTGCAAAAAGCGAGATCAGATTCGGGCGGTTCAGGTTCCTAATTTCACCAGTATTGTGACAGCAAAACACAGACAATTGACATTGATGGTTACTGAGCACAGGGGGAGGAAAATTCTCAGCTGGGCTGCTTTTGTTAGTGCTATGTATATTAGCCACAAAAATGCTTGGCTTGCTATCACCCAGATTGCCTAAACACTCTTATTCATATTTACAGCAATTAAAATGCTGCACTTCAGTCTTTATAATCCGAGTTTGTTTGAAGTGGCAAAGCAACAGCTGGGGCTTATCGGACATCTCAGCGAAACCCCTCATTTTCCTCGCAGGCTCTCCAAGCAGCTCCTGGAGCCAGACGCGCAGCCGGCTCCCTCCTTGCCACCCTCCGTACTGGCGGGCCCAGCGCCCCAAAGGATGCTGCCCTTGGCCTAGCCATGGAGGGGATGAGCTCTGATGAGCAAGCCAGTTCTTCCAGGGATGACCAAATACATCCTCCTGCCTCCCCCAGCTCATTCCCACTTCCACGTGTCACACCCAAGTCCTGGGAAACCTTTTTCCACACCTACAAGCTTTAACTAAGACAGGAAGAGGCCATGACTCTCTCCTAGCTCAATGTTTTTTGAAATTGCTGAGAGAAAGCAGGTTATCACAGATTATTTTAGGGCACACAGAAGATGCAGGCAGAGATCTCGCAGCTCATTCCAGAAGACTGTAAAGAAATTTTTCATGCTGTGGCTGCTTGTATTAGAAGGTGGTGATCTAGATCACCAAGCAAGCCACTAGGCCCTCTGAAATGGCAAGGAATCTGTAGAGGTCTTGCCTTTGCTTCTGGGGTGAAAAAGAGATTTTACCAGAGTGATCAGTGACTTTTAAAAAGAAAGGAAAAAAAAAAAAAAGTCAGGGAAGGGAGGAGGACCATTTCACCATCAGAGCCCTTGCTGTCAAAGAAAAGAATGAAGTGGGGAAAAGGGTAGTAATATGCCCTGTAGCAGTCCCAGAAAGACAAGAGGAACATCAAAGCCTTGCAAATAAGAAACAAACAAGGGCCTGATCACACACTCCTTCACATAGGCACAGTCCCCTTTGAAGCTGATTGCAATCCGCCTTGCAGGAGGCTGCAGAGCTGAACCTTGACTTCCAAGGGAGCATCAAACCGTTCATGGTTCAAATGAACGGTTTCAAATGCTGTTCAAATGCCGTCTGGTTGAATGGTTCAAACAGTTCAAATGCCGTTCAAACTCAAAGCAAGGGCTCACCCAGCTCAGCAGCTTCCCCAGCTGCTTCGGAAAGGGATATACCAAAAAACTTCCAGCAAATCTCTGAATCTTTACTTGAAGAGCTGCCATGGGTCTAGTCTCCCTTAGTGGTCTGATGAATCATGAACACTAGTACTCCCTAACCCCAAATTTTTAAAAGTGCATGCAGTGATTTCCATGTCCTCTGGATCTCCACATTTGAGAGGGTCAGTGCACAGGAAAGGGAGTGCAAGCATGCACACACATGCATGGACGTGCATGTCTATCCGTAATGAAATTGTTGTGCTGCATTTTTGGCAGCACACTCCTGCTTCTTCCTATTTTTGGGCCTAAAGGGTTACTCTCCGGAATAGATCCAAGAACGGAGCATTTACGACAAAACTTTATCTCCACATATCTATTTATAAACTTTCTATGAGCTAAATTCCAAGGATTTTTTTTTCCATTTAAGGACATAAACCAGAAAATGTACTAACGGGTGGGTTCCACTTTGCTTTAACCATCCACTGCAAGTCTCAAGGGAAATGCTCGTTACTTGTATTCTGTACACAAGAGGGTGTGGAAATGTGTAAGGACACTTTCATTGCCCGAAATCTTTCCCTTTTTCCCTGTTGCGGTCTATCCCAGCCTTAAAGAGTTCCAATTTCAAATGCTCTTGTGTTACCACAAAACTGGACAAGCAGATAAGGTTGAACATCTTGTCAGAACCAGTCTTCTTCCAGACTTACAACACTACTTCATAGCTTCAAGTAGAAACTATCCTGCTCCTCAGAGAACTCTGAGTTTTGGTATATATGTGACAATTTTAGAGAAGATCATCTCAGCTGAAGCAAGTACAAGCTCTACCTGCGTGTACCAGTGCATTTTTTTTTAATCAGTGCAGTTAAAACTGCAATCACCCAAGAAATTCCAGTCAAACATTTGTGCTCAATGTCAATACTGAGCTTGTTCCGTTTTACAATTTATTCACTATGCTTCTGGGTTCCTATGCTTATAGCCTAGAAAAATAGTTCAATTTGATTGGAACATACAAATTTCTAAACGAGCAGAAAAAAAATATATATATTTATATGTATATAATTGCTGGGAGAGTAATCAAAAATGAGGATTACACCAGTGCTTAAACTTGACGTTTCTGGATAATGCTTTATAAACACAAATGAATTAAGGCTCAGTAGCCCCATGGGCTAAATACAAAATGGCACAAATTACCCTTTACTTAGAAATACAGAAACAGACACACAGACATTAAGTGAATCACCAGGTATTTACGACCACAAGAAGAAAAAAAAAAAGAAGAAGAAGAAATGATGGAAATGATGGCAGCAGTTTGAGATATAGACTCCTTTTTGCTTTCTGCCTTCCCTCTACTTCCTTAGCTATTTGCCACTGCTAATCAGCAGAGAGGTTCCTGGCTTCAACACAAAGTCCCGCTGAAACCATAGGCAGGATTTTCTGGTCAGGAGATCTCCCTGCGGTTCATGGGCAGAAGGGAAAAAGCAGATTCCAGGGGCAGGGATGGGGAAGGACGCCAGCAGCTGGCGTTGGTGATGCCTGGCCAGAAGCAGAGGAGGAGGACACGTGGCTCAGATACCCTCCTACCGTGGGGAGCACAGCAAGAAGCAGGGCCGCACCACTGGACACTGCTGCAGCCGCGCACCCGGCCGTACTGCAGGACACAAGAGCAGGAGTCAGGAGGCCTGAGAGTGAAGAAGTCCAGAAGGCTGCATTCCTCGCATCCAGCGAGGGATGTGCTGGCAGAGGGATGCGGCTGGGCCTGCGCTGCTAACTCTGATATCTGTTCAGCTGCCGTGCTGCCAGTCCCACACCATTTATCAGCACTAAGCACCATTTTGAGGAAAAAGCACACCAAAAGAAGCACGTCCTTACACCAGATGCAAACCACACAGCTAACATACTACAGCTAGCAGCTAATTGACAGTGTTACATGCCCTAACCTTTCTGGTTAATCAAATCCCAATCCAAGAAAAGGAGCAAATTCAGGGTGGAGAGGAGATCTCAAGTTATAATACTGATTTTCCCTAGTGAGCCCTGGCTAGCTGAACTATAGCAACGCTTTAGGAAAGGCAAAAAGAAATTGCTGTATATTTCAACTTTCATATGACCTCAGTATTTCATCTAGAAAGGTCAAAGCTAATCTGATCTTCAAATGCCTCTGAGTCAAGTTTCAGCTTCAGCTAAATCCTTTACAAACTGTTTGGAAGTATGCAACGGCTACAGCTTCTTGGCAAAGCACCAGTACCCGAAGGGTAAGTGACAGCAAATAGATGGGTGACCTGTTTCCAGTACAGTTATGCCTCAAATCTATTCTCACCAGATGACTGGGAAAAGGAAAGGCTTTAAACCACCCAGGAGGTATGAGTTAAACCAGCAAACCTGACTTTGCACATGAGCATTACTGAAGGGGGGAGCTCTAGTAAGGAAGCAGCCTTCTTGTTACAAGCTGCCAAGGGGTAGTTACTAAGAAGAGAGAAGTTTTGAAGAAGGAAAACCTGCTTTGAAGATAGACTCCCACTCTATGCAGTCACAGGTCTGTCTGCCCCAGGATTTATACACCTGGAGCCCAATCCTGCAAACTCCCCATATACAAAGCTCTCCTCAAACGCAGGGGTTTGCAGGGGTTGCATGTTCTGCCCTGTTACCTTTTTTGGTGCTTGCTCTGACACCCAGGAGAGTCCAGACAAAGGCTGCAGATAGAGAGTTAATGGAGCTTGACCTTCCCTTTCTTATGCATATATAGTTTCCTGTCCCTCTTTGTTCGTATGCAGTGATCAAATGTACCAGGTGGGGCTGTTAACAGATAGCAGTTAAAACAACTTCTCTTTAATACAAATTACAACTCAGGAGAGCAACAGAATAGGTTTTAAGGAAGGAACTACTAATATAGCAGGGTACTTTAAACAGACACAGGGCATTCAAATCCTATTTGCCCTCAGGGAGGGAAGTCTCCCAGGCTTTCACTTTTCTGCAGTGGCAGAGATCCTCTTGGGAAGGAAGAGCTCTCCAGGACAAGGGGCATTTTAAGGCTCCATGACAGCAGGGAGGTTTTGTATGTGACAGAGCACCCATCACTTAAGAAAAGGTGAACCAGTGCCAGTGTTTGCAGAAGAGGAGGAGGCGACTACTTGCTCCCAGCCATACAAGCCACTCAAAGCCAGCAGCACCACAGCCACAAGCATCTGGAGATGCTCTAACATGCAGCAGTCAAGAGTGAGTTTTGGTGTTTGCCCAGCAGCCTTCAGCTCCCAGCACCTGCAAACATGCAGGGCCAGTGCCCAGTCAGTCCTGCTTGCCCAGGTGGCTAAAACTGGTGCCCTCCAAACCCACCGGCGCACTGCTGCACCAGGCTGAGCAACCACAGCTGTACATAGGGATGGGAAACTTGGAGAGCTTCTGTACAAGCTCTTGGCAGAGTCACCCTGCCATCCACCCCCTCATAAAATAAAAGATACCATCCCAAGGGGGAGCCTACAAGAGGAGCCTTGCCCCATCTTTCTCCTCTCCCCACCTGCAGTGAGGTCCTGGAGGCACCAGGGCTCCCTGCGTGCACCATCACTGCCCCTTTGCCTTCCTGTGGGGCCCCACTTCCAACGGGGGCATTCCAGCAATGACCTGTACAGGTTTGAGTGGTGGCTCCATGGCACGTGTGGCCTGGCCCTGCAGGTGACACTTAGTGGAAATGGAAACCCTCTGTCTTCATGCACTTTAATTTTCCCTCTAGTGCCAGCCAAAGAGACTTAAATCCAACTCCTTTTCCCTTTCAAATCAATTGGCTCTCAGTATCACTATTGCACTCCATATCACAGCTGGGCAAGAAATAAAATTACAAGGGAAGTTACCCCTTAGGTCACTTACTGTCAAAGTACTTCGGTGGGTACATGACTTAACTGTTGCAGAAACTCTCTTATTAATACGTGCTTGCATCGTTCGTGGTCCAAGTGCATTCATACTATGCTGAAGTGTATTCAGGCCCCTTACATCCAATCCATTATTCATTAATGATGGGATTGATTTCACCAAGGCTAAACCTGTGAATGAGGGCCGAGGAACTGATCCCTGGTCACTGCAGGCTGCAATCAAGGGGAGTCTTCAGGAAATACAAATAGTGTCAGCTCTCTTTCCTGATCACAGGCAACCTGTCCAGTACTTCTACCCCACCATCAGGATGGCCAGAACATTAGACACTATATTCAAATACATAGATTTGATTGACCTGCCTCATCAGAGTGCTTCACAAGGTGAGGCAGACCTGTATTTTCCTCCAATATACTGTGAATAGACCTGCCACACTTTGCCTTTAAGGCCATCTTAATTAAGCAAGTGGACCACTTGCTTCCTTTAAGGATCATGCCACTGTAATTTATGTCAAGATTTAAGTCCACCTGATAGGTTTTGGTGTATACAGCTGTAGGATCCGGCACTGTCTCCCAACTGCAAGAGAAAAAGGTATGAACCTTCTTTACAGATGCATATGCTCGCACAGCAACCTAGTGCTACATTTCATGAGAGAGGGAAAAAAAGTGGATGCAGGATCTCAGACCCCCTTGATGCCAAATCATACAAGCACAGACATTCACACTTTGGTATCAAAAGCAGACAAATTATAATAAAGACATTTTTCACAAAAGAAACACTCTGCCTCTTTATTTTCTTTGAGCTGCTGCCAAAGACGGAATGCATTATTTTAACAAGTTGTTCTCCTATGTGCCTCTTAGCAATAGAAACCTTCTCTGATGGGCAAAACTGCCAGAAAAGGACTGCACATTGGCAATAAATGCCCCACAAAAAATGAGTTTTACAGAGTTTTCCTGCCTTTTCTTCCAAGCAATATGTGAAATAGGACATACGAGAGTAGTCACCCTCATAACTGCCAGTTGGGTCAGTTGGTTTGCTTAGTCTCTGCCTGCGTTTCTTGACTCAGACATCCATCTACAGCAGACTCCATCCCTCCCTCCATGCTCCCAGCTCTTTCTGGGTGAAGTTCCCCGCTACACAGAATATTGTGCTACCGGCAACCAGCCTTGCACAACGCTTTCTAACTGCCCGAGCATGCCAAAGGATCTCCAAATAAAAGCTTGCTCGCTCCTTTCCAGAGCTGCAGCCTGGCTGACACACACACACACAGCCCGATACTTTTAAAAGCTCCAGTCCCACCCAAGTGCATTTTCCCCCCCTCTCTTAACAGGAAAGACAACTTCACAAGAAACATGCTGGCAATATGCTGCTGTGCGAGCCGAAGGCTGAAAACAAAAACGGATGCCGTCTATTGTCAACAAAATTTCTATGAAAGGCTGCCATGACGGACATCTGCTGCAGCGAGTATCGTTAACCAGAGCTTTACTGTATCTGTATCAGTTACCCCGAAAGCCTGGGTTCTCAGGTTGCAAAATAAAAAGCCATTCACCAGCCATTGCCACGTCAAAAACATTTTGATTGTTAAAAGAAGAAAAAAATAAAGAAAAAAAATGACATAGAGGTTATAGCTCTGCTGAAATAAAGAAACATTCGGGGAACAGGAGCCGGGCGGGTGCTGCCCTGTGCTCCAAGTCGCAACCCCCCACCCCTGCTGCAGGAGCCCTGTGGTCCCCACCGAACATCTGCCCAGAGGGCGAGAGGAGATGAGCGGGGGGAAAAGAGCATCCGACACCCTGGGACTGCTCCCATCCCCGTTAGCTTCCGCACGCTGCAGAGGGGAGCCCTCGCGGGCACACGCGTGTCCCCAGCCCTTACCTCCGCGGCGGCAAAGCTCTCGGCTTGGTGGGAAGGAAGCGACTAGCGGGCAGGAGCGCAGCGAGCGCGGCACGGCAGCAGCCTCGCGCGCAGCCCTACTCAATAAAGCTGCAGCCGTCCCGTGGCCCCTCCCAAAAGTCAATGCTAAGTGAATACATATCCCTTATGTTTACCATTGGCAGGCAGCGGTATGCATTGTCCTCAATTTATTCTCATAGGCAGCCAATGAGTACGCGCAAGCCAAGGTGGGTTCAGCCTGCCTGCAGAGATGCCTGTCATTCCCTAGGCATACTCAGGAAGCCACTCATCAGAAAACCAAGACCTAAAAAGCTCCGAAAATTCATGCAAGCTGCCAAAACTGTCTTGCTACATGCCCTTTTTTGGTTATCCTTAGCAGGGCCTCTGAAAGTAAATCCTCTGTCAGGAACAATCATAAGAAATGTTAATCTTGGAGAAAGAGGCTGTCTTGTTGAACACAAACGAAGCTTACAAAAAAAAAAAAAAGGGAAATACACTGAATGGAAAAGGATGCAGTAAACATATTTACTTTTTGCACCCGTTTAAAAAAAAAGTCAAATGAATAATTTCAACACAGCCAAAGCTCATTGTGCCCTTTTTTAAACGAGCACCACATGTCCAAGGGAACACAGAAACGCTCTGCTGTGCAAGCTTGATTCTGCAGAAAAAAGACACCAGTAGGAAAGGCACATGAAAGATGAGTTGGCAGGCTTTACAGCCCATTTCCATTTCAAATAGCGCAACCAGAAGTTACATATAGAATATCCGTATTCTGAGAAACAACATTATAAGGGATTCAAAACTTTGACAAGGATCCGCTGCAAGTCGGAGGAGGCAGCTGAACAAGACTGTTCCTAGGTGTACAGCTATATATCTATATATTAAAGCAGGTTCATTCACTGTGAAGTTAGCTATATATATTCTGCATCATCTGGACAATGCTTTTCACAGACCATCATTAACACAGATAAAGGAAGTTTAGATTAATTTTTATCCCACTTTTCTTTTGCTTTTGCTTATTTCTCACAGAATATCAAAATAAACCTGCAGACTGATCACACAGTGCTATTGATAGTTCTGCAAATTCTGCAGGTAGTGTAAAATAACAAAAGCACAAATGCAGATGGATGCTGGAAGTAGAGGAGCTCCATAAACTATTTAAGAAAGCATGGAAAGAAATAAAAAATATATATATTCTTCATGAAAGCAATGCTATTCATAGATTCTAACATGAATTTGCAGCAGCCAGGAGGCAAACCTGAAAAAGAGCTGCTGACTATTCAAACAGGACAGGATTCCAGACCAGGAGATATTCTGCTGATTCGTATTTGACAGTAACATAGACAAAATCGGTTAGAGAGGAAATATGTCTAAGATGATTTTGCAGCTAAGTGGGCTAAACTATTTTAATGTCTTTCTGGGTCTTTTTCTCTCTGATCATCAGGCTCCATGGATTTAGTCACATGCATAATGCAAAAAGGATTTGATACACAGATAGTAAAATAATCTTTAGAACATGACAGAAATTAAACCAAGGGCCAAGCCGTGCATATTTACACCAAACAATCACATTTTTTCTACTGTCATTTTAAATTTCACAACTTTATTTGATGCAGGGGAAAAAAAAAAAAAAAAAAGATGTTCGCCTTTAGAATTACACATTTTTTTCTTTACTTTAACAATCCTTTGGAATCTTTTTTTTCCTAATACTGGAGATCTCCTGTGATGGCATTGTGATGATTTTAAATATTAAATCTAAAATATACAGCATATATATAACTTTGCTAGTGGGATTTACTAGGCCAGGAAGAATAAAAAGCTTTATCCTCTGTTGTTCCTTTAACTACAGAAATTATTGACGCACTAGCTCTTGCATCAATAGCCAAATGAAGCAGGTGAACTTACTAGGAGGAAATGACAAATCTTTATTGATCCTATCATCTCCCAGATCTTTAGAATGTAAAATATTAAAGAATACAGTCTAAGGAATAAACTGGATTAAAAGATGCTAATGATCCGAGCAAGAAACTGAACACTGGAAGTACCCAAGGGTTCTCCTTCCAACCTTGCCATTGACTCCTGGCAACCTCTGTGTCCCCTGAATTGAGGGCTGAGCAGTTATGTTTCACCTGAGGATGAAATCAATTACCTTTTTTTGAAAGCAATTTAACACAAGTTTAGGTGCTGTATTGTCAAAGCATTCCAAACTGTGTGTCCTGGGTCATTTTTCCAGGAGATTTTTGCAGAAAACATCAATTTCATTTTTCTGAAATGATGCCATGAAAAGTAAAGCTTGCATCCTTCTAGTTCTAATTTTTGCCTGCAGGAATTTTTAAGTTCCAGAACTGAAAAGTTCAAAACCAGTGAAATGCCATAGATTTGATAGTTCTGCTGTCCTTTTTTTTTAAAAAAAAAATGAACTATTAATAATTTTGAATTATATTTCAAGCAGATGCCTCATTGCACAGTGCAACTAGGACCAAACTATAAGAGCCTATAGTAAATACATTGTTAAGCTATACCTATGACTACAGTAGTAGGAAATCAGGGAACTATCATGGCAGACTGTGCCCTTGTCACTAGGGTGGTTGTTCTGGCCCTCCCCTCTGACTTGTCTGACAGCCGCCAACAGTCACGATGTGAAGAGAGACCCTCTTCATGGGATAAGGCACAAATGGAAACATACTGGGCTGAATCACGTATCTTCTGATTACAGATATAAGGCAGAAAAAAAAATGCAAAAATTAAATCCCACAACCAAGCACAATTTAATATTGATACCTTATCACACACAGTGAGGGCCCTGCAAGTGCTCATGGCTAAGCTTTTCAGCTTGATAAGGCCAGACAAGGGTGGGACTGCTCATGATAAGGGCCGAAGTGGCTGTATGTGCAGGGCTGTTGCAGCATTCTCGGAGGCCTCAGCGTGCAGTCGTTCCTCAGAAGAATCATGTTAGAAATACCTGGAAATCTCTGTCGAGACTGTGGCTCGCTACGGTTTATCAATTTTTCCTACAAAATTTACAATCTAAAGCTGAGGTAAGTCTGTGGTCTAGAAAGTACACCATAAGTCATCCCCTGGGAGGCAGGTCTGGTTGCTGCATACAGTCACTCTACAAAATATGCATTTTGGCATTGTGGAGCCTCCAGGACCCTGCAGGCAGCAGTGGCCAAAGGGGCTGCTTGGATTATTGCTGTTCCAGCCATCTTAGCTCCTTCTCCCCAAAGCCAGCTGCAAGGGCAGAATGGTGCTCCCTGTCTGGGAAGAATGTCTGAGCGGAGAAAACTTTTTTTTTTTTTTTTACTTTTCAAAATAAAGTCTCTTTTTATTATTGAGCTTCCTGATTTTTTTTCCTTTATTGGACTTGGCAGATGTGGCTGTTACTGAGTAGTACTGAGTCACAGACCACCTCTGCCACTACAGCATCTTCAGCGACCATTTAAGATTCCCAAAGCAGAGAGGAAATACCTTCCCTGCATCTGCACATCCCCGCAATCTGACAGACCCACTGAGCTCCAAATATGTCGTGGGGAAAAGGAAAGACAGCATTTCTCTGGTCTATATCCCACCCCTTAGGCCATTAGTTCACATCTCCAAAGTCCATCTTTTTAGCAGCAGCTTAAGATGAGTCAAATAGCTCTGGTGCTCAGTGCCTGCTTCTGTCTTTAGAGGGGAGCTTCCACAGCTGAAAGAGCTGCCTGAGGCTTAAGCTGTGAGACTAAAGCTCTGCTTAGGAGAGAAATAATCATGAGGTCTGTGCTAGGAATGCCCCAACCATGTTCCCTAACACAGAGGCAGAAACAAAGCGGGATGCTTCCCCCGGCACCACAGGAATGAAGATGTGTCTGTCACTCATGGGCAAGAAAGCTGTCTTTATTTCCCATCCTGACACCAATAACAACGGTGTGACACACTGGCATGCTGACATGGGTCACGGTTACAAAAGGTTATAATCCCATGACACGGTAAGGGTTGGTATCCATTGAATCCAGCAGCAACGACGATGGCCAAACACGCTTTTATTCCAACAAACACCCTCAGATCTAACAAGCAGCACTTTCATCTGCCCGCTGGGTGTCCCTTTGCATCACTCCTGCTGCAGCTATGCACTGCAACCGCTGCAAAGAGCACGGTTTGCCACTCTTCGTGTTTGAGCCAGACAGAGAAGGGAAGGGAGCTTAACATATCCCCAGAAAGGTACATGGCTGCACTTAGCGGGGGCGGGAAAACTGGTGAGCTAAAGAAGGCACAAAAAGGCTGCATCTCAGGAAGGCTGGTAGGTCCCTCTTTCCTGGCAACATTAAACCAGCATCACCTGCTCCTCAACATATATTAGAACATATGGGACTGAGTCCACGCACCCCTGAAATTCAGGAAGGAGCTGAGCCATACATCACTTTCAGCTGCTCCCAAGTAAAAAGTGTTCATTAAAATGGGAGGTAATGGTCAAAGTGGTTCAGAGCAGGAGAACTGTTTCGAGGTTATATGAGACATCCAGTCTAAAAAATCTTGCAGCATAGGTTTCCTCCCCATCCCAGCAGACGTACTCTAAATAAAGCTATGGCTATGCTGTTTCCACAGCTCATCTGAAACCAGCCTCACTTTATATACAGAGGATAGAGCGCAGATGGTGGTACGCACAGCTGCATGCATCTGACACGAAGGTGAGTAAGCGAAGATTTGTGAGCGAGCCACCCAGCTGGCAGGTCTGTCTGGGGAAGTGCACAAGGGAGAAGCCCACACACCACGAGCAGATTTGGTCATCCCTACGATTACCTCCTGGGCACAGACAAGCTGTTTCTGTCAGAGAGGCAGAGGTAAGCTTTTAGGAAAATGTTACACTAGCTGTTTCAGGCAGCGTCTTATGGCCTTGAACAACACTATCCATAGGGCTTCAAAGTCACCAGTGCATTCAAAGAGGGTGTAAAAGATACCACAAAAGAGAGCTGTCTGAGAAATATAAGCACCTCTTCAAACTTAGGGGTGCATACAGAATGTCAGCCAGCTAGAAATAAGAAGCCAATGCTGTTTAGAGACCATAACAAGGACTAGTATATAGATTCTAAGCAAGATGTGCATCTTGCTTAACACAGGTACTTGCCTACACAAGTCTTCCCTAGGACTCCTGTTCCTGTATACCTAGCAGAGGAGCTGGACCCCTCCAAAGAACTGTTCACATCATCAACACCAGCAGTTCCAGAAGAGATGCACTGGCAAAAAGCCCAAAGCACCAAACCCCTTCTGAAATGCCACCAAATGCCCATGGCATCAAGAACGGTGCTCTCTTCCCTTCCCAAAAGACACTTAAGTATTTTCTGGATGTTAAAAAAAAGCAATAAAACAAAACACCAATTTCAGGCATAGCAATCAAGAATAGTGTTTACAGTCCAGGTCACATTAACCAAACAGGGAATGAAGGGTGGAAGATGCTTCGGCTTCCATAAATATATAGAGCAAAGAGACCCCTGACTACGCGGAGCTAAGACAGGTCCCAGCACCCTGACAATAGGGATCAATCCAAATTTTCCAAGAGCACTCCTTCACCTTGGAGTGTATAATTACATATCACTCTCTCACTTTGGCATGGAGTATCTGTTCACTTCTGCCAAGCATGTAATTTTTATTTCTCTTGGTTTATTTGGATATATATGTATATATATATCATCAAGGCATATTTATCAATTAAAAATAGTCAAAGAAGGAAACCAAAATCTGCTGGAAATGAATATTTTACCCAAAATAGTAAGAAAAAATAATCATGGATACAGTGACTTCACCTTACTAAAAACAAACAATGTAATGGCACAAATTCCAGAGGAAAACAACATACCTGCATATTTCCAGTAAGAAACTAAGCCTAGCTGCAAGTACACAGTGCCTCACAGCACCTTTGCTCTTTTGAGAGAGAGAGAGGGAGAGAAAGAAAGAGAGAAGAGCTCCCCTGGATTGCCCTGGGATGCAGGACTTTTTTTCCTTACATGTTCTTTGCAGGCTAAAATATGGTAAGAGAACTCTGCCCTTGGGGACACCTCACTTCCTGAAGGGCATGCCCATTTCTCTCACAGAGAGTACAGACTATGAAGAACAGATGTGATCTTTAATATATGTATATATTTTCCATTACTATTGAATTACTATTGAAATTAGCAAGGTTCACAAAATTTGAGTACGTTCTCTTTTTGTCCCAATTTTAGAAAATTCAGTGAGCTCACTCAAAACAATTGCATTGCGTACACTCATTTTTTTTTCCCTTTTTTTTTCAAAACTGGCCTTATTTTAAGTATTGTTTTCCAGGCAGAAAAGATGGTGCATGCCATCATTTACTTTTGCAACCAAGTTACAAATTGCACAGCTGCTAGTAGAGCCATTTTGAGGGTAAGGCATATTCCTTGGCCTTGATTCTCCTCTCATTTAGACTAGAGTAAACCAAGCGTCAGCCTAATAAAATCAATATTCCCTGACATATCCCATTGTTGCAGCAACGTGAGAACCAGGCCTTTTGTCCTCTGATGCTAATAAACTATTCAGCTTCAGCAGTTTGGCGCAGGCCATGAGCAAAAGTTAGGTCTCGGTCATTAACTTGGACTGAGATGAAAAACATGACTTTAGTGGCCAGAGTCCATTCAAGTTCCACACATGCCCATGTTTGAAAACAATGTTTTTGATCCTCACTTAGGTCTCCTGTGCAACTCTGGCTGCTGTAACAGAATTCAACACTTGCAGCTGCTCCTCCATGGCCAGACTGGTATGGATGGCAAGGCATGCTGGAAAGGAAGGCATCTCAGGCAGCTGAAGTCAGCATTTACTCAGCGAAATCCAGCAGGGATAACTGCTAAGCAGCTGACAAGAATACCTGATTCCACTGGTATTTGCCCCACACTGCAATTTATTACTGTCCCCACTTTACTCATGCAGCATATGCGTAAGAGGAAGAGCTTGAACACAGTTGCTGCTTTCCATCCTGTATATGCTAGATATCTTAATGTCATATGTACCTCTGTATGTCCGCATGACCCAAGGAACTCCAAGCAGTTCAGATCCCACGGCACATTGAGACACGAACCACACTGCAACAGGCTTAAGCTCCAAAGAGATAAAACCAAGAATGATAAAGCAAGGAGCATTGCTCCCTTTTTATAGATCAGAAGTGAGATACGGTTATAGATCAGAAGTGAGATACGGAAGGGCTAGATCCATGTAGACATTCAGACAGCTAGCTCTTAGACACTTAATTTCCCCAACATTTAAGCACCTACATGGATCTGGCTTTCAGTAATCCACATTAAACCATCAGCATCTGTCACAGTCAAGAAGGGAACACAGGAGTTCTCCACCTTGGTCTGACCCTCGTGAAGATGAGCAGCCTCCCTGCAGAGAAAGGAAGCTTACTGAAAGGCCAGCTGTGGGGTAGCTCACACAAGGCTGCCAGCACCTCCCTGCATCCATAGCAAAGGGAGCCAGGGGAGTTATAGAGCTGGAAAAAGGGCAAGGAAGGAGTGTGTTTGACAGGCAGGAAGAAGTTGTGCTACTGTACGGGACAGAGAAAAAAAGGTAGAAGTGTATGTGGCAGAAGACTGGAAAAAATGACTTGTCATATACCTCAGCAGCCATGGCACTAAGCAGAACAAAGGTGAAGACTGGGATGTGCCAGGAAACACAACCCCCATTTCACACATCTCGGACCACACAGAGCCCTAACATTCATGCAGAAACACACACGCTGCTAGGTAGTCTTGTCCCAAAACTGTAAAAGGAGTTACTGAAATAATGACTATTTCCACTGCAACATTGCCTAATAAGCTTGATCCTGAGCCCAGTCCCAATGCAGTGCTCCGTCCGTTTACGCTGCAGCGGCACGTCAAGGGATACACACAGGGTCCTCAGGCACACAGCAATTGTCCCTGCACAGGCAGGACTCCACACCAGCATCACCCCAAGCACGAGCTGCTAGGAAGGACGTGTCAGATTGTGCACCCTCTCTCGTATGGAAAAGGAGATTCGTTTTGGTTTGTTTTTATCTATCCAGCATGAGACTTGCTCCTCTCCAAACCTAGACACACCCAGCTTCCTCTTAAGAGTTCTGGGTAATGTCCTGTGACAGGCAATTTCCTGTGGCAGCCTCATTTAAATTAAAACAAATACAAACAAATTCAAAAAATAGAGTCAGTACAGACCTTCCCTGCTACACATTTTGAAATTGCATTTCATTTTACATTTCCTACCCTTCTTCTACTTCTAGTAACTGCCAATTGTGTCTATTGACAAAGTAGCATGACCAAGTTTTTCAAAGGAAAATTATCAGAAGGAAGCTGGCCTTTGAACTGCACATAGCTATGCTATTTGTCTATATAAACTAAATCGCTGGCATAACACATGATGAGGTAGCTAAAGAAGCATACAGGAAAGAAGAGTAACAGCTAATATGTTTCTCACGGTTCCAGTCTCCAGTTCTTCTACATTTCAAAATAAGTTTCCTTCCAAGAGATTATATCTTTGCGCTATGCAATACAGGTAGCATAGTCTCAATGTATTGTAAAATTAAGGCTGATGCAAAGCATAGCTTGCTGCTTTGAACGCATTATATCAAACCTGCTTTGGCCTGCACTTTGGTGTGAAGATGGATTTGGAAGTACTAGCTTTAAACCTCAAGGTGATGGTCATGTTTACCTGAAAAATTGTTTTGCAACCTTCCACCTTTTCTGTGATGAGTGTTCTTCAGGTGCTCACTAAAATGTCTGATCTCTTCAATTTCACTTAGTCCCTTCCTTTTAAAGGGGCCGAGAGTACTTTGACAAGAGTGTACTTTCTGTGAAAAGTTCTGAACTCCTGAAGTTTAGTGTAACCTTCAACATAGTGATAATTGTTGTTTTTTATATATATATATTTATATATATATATATCCTATTGTTAAAGACAGATTAAAATCATGAAAAGTCAAGCTGTCTCTTAATGTTCCTAGAACAGTAATTCATAGTAATTGAGCATCTCATGTCAGCTGGAGTGCACTGCTATCAAATGATAACATGCTGGACTGGGACTTTCAGTTGTACTTTCATCTTTCTCTCCTCGGTCCTTTGTATTTAAAGTCCGTTTTTAAGTGCTCATCATGATCTTCCTCCAGTTCTGTTACAGGAAGAATGGAAAAGCGATACTAATGTAGTGTTCCAACTGGTTTTCAGGAATTCTTCTTTTGTAAGTCACGGCACTTCATGAGATACCACAACATCAGACAGCCCATATAATGTAAGGGAACACTGTAATGCTCCTTGTGTCTTTTTGCAGTGGTTACTGCGGACACAAGAATTACTTCCACATATTTTGAATAACTACTGTAAGGAATTGCTACTTATCTTCTTTAGCAACATCAGTGGGAATGAAGTAATTTAAGCAGACGACAGATTTTCATGGGACAAAACTTTTTTTTTTTTGTTCTCATACTTTTCATCATTAAAGATGCAAAAGTAGTCAGTTTTTAAGAATATTTCATTATACTTTTGCCATATAGAAAATAATTTATTCTTGCATGAAACACTCTTGATTGTCAAAGCCTACCATTTTTTGAAATAGCACCATTAACTTATTGTTCTCATTTCTAATATTCAGTCTCACAAGCCACTAAGAACAATGCCCAGTGTTACCAATTTAGATACTGATGACTTAAACCAGTCCCTAGTGGCTTATGCTCAATATATTTATTATTTTCAAATAAATTAATTCCATAAATAAGAAATAATGGATGAAGTTTTTCTCTAAACAATAAGCACAGACATGGAAGGAATTATACCTACCTTCACAAAAGTCTTATCGTTACCATTAAATGTTTAAGCATGAAGGAAAGGGGCCTCTCTTGGCCAGCATTTTCCATGTATGATATTGTAATGAGCAAGTTAAACATCCATACATCACAAGTTAGAGTGGCTTCTGAGTGTCAGCATGTGTGAATGCATTCCTAACTAATAGCTATTGTTTGCATTCATTAGAAAAAAATATCACATGCTCTTGACTCTTTCCAGAACTTAACATGCCATAAGACCACAAGCAAAAAATTATCAGGGTCGAGAGGTTTTCTAAGCAGCTGCCTTTGTTTTTAAGGAGGCTTTAAAGTGATTACGGGTCAGAAACATTTTCCTGCATTTAGTTACAATCTTCTAGTGTTCAAAGCAAGGCTCAAATACTTCATATCTGACTAGAAAAAAAATGACACTTGGCTTATTTGACTTGGCCTTTCAGCAGTTATATGCAATTGAATGTTTCCTTAGGACCACAAGCTGTTTTCTTACAGAGATGCTTGAAATTAAAGTATCAAACAAACATACAGGCTTCCCAAGACTCTGTAAGCTCTGACCAGTTACACTTCCCATTTCTGATCATATCGTAGATAAAATCATCAGTCTTCAACTAGATACCAGACCCATCTCAGATGGACCTTAGACCAGAATACAAAAAACAGTTGCATTGCTAGTGACATAAGTAGGCTGTGGGGTAGCTGAGCACACCATAAATTTTCAAAATATTGTCAACCACCCTTCAATATATGTCAGGAACTCATAAAAATCACACTGAGGGGATTTGTTCATTCTCCTCAGTCCCCATAGTCAGGGTTTGCGTCTCAGTTTGCACAGCACTCAGCTGCAGAAACCCACAGGCTCATTGTGCTCTGTGTCTGTCTGAAGCCACGAAGAGTTGTTGTGAAATAGCAGCAATGGAAATGTAAGCAATGCAAAGAAGCCATACACCCCCTCTCAACAGACGTGACGTCAAAGTTAACTCAGCGTTAAAAAACATTTGCACAATGCCATGAATGGACAAAATGCTATTCAAATACTCCTCAGAGCTATTCAAAGTCCGAAGTGCCTGTTCCTTCAGGTATTCCAACATTTAACAACTTTCCTTGAGTTTGTTACTTAGTTGGAAGAAAGAATAAAAATTTTCAATTAAAAGAAATTTCAAAAATGCTTCCTCTTGACAATGTCAAAGGACTTCCTTTCTAATTCCTCACTGGACTTTTAATTAAAGTGTAACTATCATAAATGATGATAAATATCAGAAGAAAGCACTTCATTTGCATTCAAAATGTCTTCAGCAATGTTGAATTAAAAGTCCAATTTGATATATTTCCGTTTATTACAACAGTCTGTTTTGAAGCCATAAAGGACATGTAAAGTAGTACAAAGAGAAATATCCAGAAAAGTGTTTAGCAGTTCAGTGACCTATTTCCCCATTGCTTTTTCAAATTCTCTTCCAGATTGGTTGTGATTGATCATAAAAATCATACAGTATAAGTTCAGGCTTATGGATATGGACTCATATGCTCAGAAGAATTAGGAAACGACATTTTGATATGTTTTCTCCAAGGGAGAAAAGATTTTTAGAATCTCTTTGCCCTAATTCAATCAGGAAAAAAGTGTATTGGTGACTACATACTGCAAGAGTATGTGAAGTTGGATTGCTTATTGTTTCAGGCTCCGGCCACCCAAGATTTGAGAGGGTTTGGCAGCTTTCAGAGCCTATCATATGAGCAACTGGTGAAAACAGACAAACAAAACAAAAACAACCCAGATGGCTAGGTTTCTCTCAGCTACAAGGCAGTACCATCGTAGAAGCCTTTTCTCAGACAAGAAATTTGATATTTAAAAGATATTTTAAAATGTCCGTCTTTCATCAAGTCTTTACATTAATTCTTTCTTTTAATCAAAATGTCTTGCTCATGACATTTTTTTAAAATGACTTTAAGGGAATTCTGTATGAGATCTCAATGAAAAATTACCTCAAGATTTCTCTCCAGACTCTTTCCCTTTTCCCCTGTAAGATATAAGCATAAGATGCAGAGGAGAAGGCACATGATATGTTGGGCTCATCCAGGTACTTGGACAGTTTAGTCAAGTAATTGCTATTTGCTGAAATTTCTGGTATCACTAGATTTTCTATGACTTGCTAATATTAACCTTTTTATGCTATTATAGGATTGTTCTTTTAGCTCTATGTTATTCCCTTGATTCATACAGAACAGAAAACAAAACAAACAAAAAAAATAAGAATCAAGAAAAGTACTGTTAAAGAGTGCATCTTTTTATGATGTTTCCTGATAATTGTATCTTCCAATTCCAGCTTACTTCCTTAGCTTCTACTTATCTTTTGAGCATTCTCCCCATTGAAAGTGATGTATCTTTGCAGTTATCCTTTCCAATGTTACCGTCCCAAATCCAAAAGCAGGCCTGGACTCTGGCTAGCCCTTATGCAGGTACAAGCCTGGAGTATGGCACCATCAACAGGGAGCAAGGAGAGAAGGTTGCATTTTGAATCAGATCAGGGACTTGAAATACAACAGCATGCCACAAGACATGTCCTATCCTTATCTATCCCTTCTGATACATGGATTTAGCCATTCCTGATTATTTCAGAACAGTGCTGATCACTTCTGTTCCATGCTGCTTGCCAGAAAACATCATTACAGAATGTTCCACACCTTTTCCTTTTTCTGAAAAAGAAAATGACTTACCTAAACTGTGTGACACTGTTGTATCCACCTGCATGTTCATAGATGTACTCCCTAAACCGAGCTTTCCGTTGTCCTTCTTCCTCACCTTCTCTGGCTCTATAGTCCGCAAACATTCCCAAACAACCTCTCGCTATGGAGACAGGAACATCAGGGTGCTCATCAACATTCTGAGTCACAACTCGTCTTCCTCTACCTTGTACTGCAAGCGGGTATATTATGTTTGCATATAATACGGCCAAGGGATGCATGCATGGGGAAAGAAAAAAAAAACACTTATAAAACCTCAGCACCTGCTAAGGCTGCAGAAGACATTGAGATTATGGATATTAAATGATCATACACCCATTACATTACTGTTACAATGTGTGCAGCATGGGCACAGGAGGTAATCTGGGCCAAGGGATTTGTGGGAAGACAGATGATGGGTGCAGATGGCCCTATCATTAAGGCATATGGATACAGACCCATAAAACAGTAACAGTTGTCAAGGGCCGCTGTCCTTCTAACTCAGGCCAAAAGAATCTGCTGGCCTGGTGCCTTTGACTCAGTAAGGACTATACTTGACAGGAAGAGGTGCAGTCTGGAGGAGGCTATGCATGATCAATCCCAGGGGCAAACAAGAGAGAAAAAATAGCTGTTAAGAGAGAAATCAACACAATAAAAAGAGTAGAAATCAAAAGAAATTGGGACTCAGATGGAAGAAGAGAGGAGGAGTCCAGACTCCAGACCATCCAGACATTGTACACGTGGTTTAAAAGTGCCCTTGCAACATCTCCGTGTTGCTTTCACCATCCATCATGAAGTCCCCTCAAGACAAAACAATAACCTAAGAAAATGAATAACAGTGGAGCTCTAGAGATGGTGTGAACTACATAGACGAGTTTCTACAAAATTTGAGGAAACTGAATGTCAGAGTCCCAGCTCCTCATAGAAAGGAACCAAAGATGAATCCTGAAACCCAGAAACTTCCTGAAAGGTCGTGTGTATACATAGGTCCCAACAAATCTGAACCTCAACCTAGTTTATAGGTTGATGGCCTGCTAAGGCTCAATATAACAGCTAAGTATTTATCCCATCGAATTATAGAGGTCGATTAACTGTGGTAACTCAATTGCCCAGAGCTAATTAGCAATACAATGTAGTGTTGTACAGCATCTCCACTGAGTAAAGGAGAACATTTACAAATATAGCACATTTTACACCTAATAAATAATAGGAATGAATCAATTAAGTAAGGCACAATGTCCAAACCTCTCATTAAAAAAAAAAAAATGTAGCTCACCTTGCTAAAATATGTAAAAATGCAGTATTTTATTTCCACCTATCATTGCTCTGTCATCGCTAGTAAGCCACTGCTTGCCTCTTTCCCCAGAGATGCAAATCCTTCATCTAAACCATTTAAAAGCAGACAGCTCTGCTTCTTTTATGATGCAGATTTCCTTTAGGCAATGAAAACGTGAATCCTGATGGATCCTTTCAGCCCAACCTGAATCAAGGATAGTCTATGTACACCACTGTTGCAGAAGAGATTTAAAAAGTGCTGGCCTCGGACTCATCTCCTTGATCACTGTAGTCCTTGATGAGGTGTCAGACTCTTCAGATTTCATACCTAGCCAAAGCCCACTTGCTCACAGATCACTTCTACACAGCAAGTATTTACTGCCTGGAGAATAACAGCAGATCCTACATCCAGCAGTCTTTGCAGAGCCAAATAAAGAGGAAGGTTAGGGAGGGGGCTCAGTCCCTCATAAAAACCTTTGTGCTTCTCCAACGTTGTTACTCTAAGTTCATATTTAACGAGGAGTGTTCATGGCTATGAAGGGATGCTGATATATTATATGCACAAAATATGCATTCAGTGGGAATATGCACAGAAGTGTAATTCTCAGATGATTTATCACATCACTCAGTGGAACTCTCATGGTAAAATTTGTATTTCAATTTAATATTTTTGGCTCCATCTGTGCTACAGCAAAAGTCAACCTCTCCCAGTACTGACTTGCAGTACAGACAAGCTGAGTCCAGTCTCTGCGCTCTAATTGGTTTGGAAAAGTCTGGAAAGAAAAACTGTGACCTGAATCGGGGGGAGCAAAGACTTAAATCAGACCCTCCCACGTCCCAGTACCTTAGCAACCAGCTCATCTTCTTCAAATAGTGTTTTTTGCCAAAATGGAAACTCTCCAACATTTTGGTGCAATATTGTTGCACCCAAATGCCCTGCTAGAGCCCAGTACAAGACCAGAAGGGGGACACCAGGATCAGGACTATTATACGTATGTACACATATACATATGTAGTGTTGCATATTTATTTTTTAAAAAACAGTAACTATTTTCTTGCTCCACAGACGCTGATCGCTCAGCCCCAGACATCTACTCTGCAAGTTCGACACATGTTGCAAGCTGTTTATGCTGGTCACATCCTCCGTGTAAAACTTTTATGACTTTTTTAGCTTTTTATTGTTATGTATTTGGCTATTGTAGCGCCTGAATGTGGCTGGCCCACCTCACGCAGTGTAAATCAAGTGGGACAGTAGTGAGTGATGAAGGATTTTATAACTCAGAGGAACTGGCTGAACTCTTTCCCTGTTGTTTTAAGACATTCATATTGCCTCTTCTAAAGGTGTAGAATATTCCTACATGAAATTGGAAGCTGGATTTTTGTCTTCCTCAAGCCTCCTTGTCTGGAGTCTCCTAAGGTTGTTTTGAACTTAATTTTATCTAGGGCAGCATCAAGGGCTTGCAGGGAGTTATCCTGGAGAGACTCAGGAAGCTTCTTTTTAAACTGAAAATTTTTAATTTAAATATTGTACAGTAATAGACTCCAAGTGAATCTGCAGAGCCCAAAACCATTTTAATCATCGTAAATGTATCCCATTAATAAATAAGAAAATTACATATTATTCCTTCTCCTCGGTGTCAATAACACTATTAGCCCTTCCACTGCTATCCATTGCCTGAGAGGATTGACCTACTGGACCATCTTACTTTAGTGTCTTGGATATTCAGTGCTGAGAAGACTAAACATATAGAAGAGGAGGCACGCTAAAGGGGTATGTAACCCCAACCCCCCAAGGGGATTTCAAGTTTTACTGAATTCAAGGGAGGCCAGTGCAAACCTTTCTAAGCTGAAAGTAGCACAGATTTTGGTGAGCAATAGTTTGTGGATGGCTACTGTGTTCTTTCAAAGAATGCTATCCACTACTCTGCAGCTTGCGCTGTGAAATTGCTGGGCAGAATTTCTTTTCATTTTTTTTTTTTTTTTTTTTTGCTCCTACACTCTTATTCCTTATTACAGAGTAAACTGGTGAGGCTGGTACTTTCACGATCTGTCAGAGGAATATCAGTTTATTACAACTGATTTTAAAGTGATTGCTTTTGAAAGTAAGAGTTGTACAGGTAAAGAAAAACTTACAAGCTTTCACCTGGGCCTGAAGACTTTTGCAAAGCCTGATCCTGCAGATATTTGCCTCTTCCTACATTCTCCTATGCTCTTAAAGCAAGAGAAAAATCACTATCACTGTGTAAACATTGATTGAGCTCAAAAGTGTCAGAGGAGAAAAGTTGCACATTTTTCATGCAGTGGTAGAAATAGCTAGAAAAGCTCTGCTATTTAGCAATGTCTGTGCCTCTTGCTCTTATAATTTGAGTATTTTGGCAAAAGTAGGTCATTGTTTTTCTACTCCTCTCTTTCCCGGTTCACATGCACTGGGGAGTTTGCACATCCAGTTTCTGCAAATAATCTTCTGCTGTTGTTGTAACCCTTCCTGTGTCTCTGAATTCTTTCAGTCACTCTTGCTAACCCAATTCTTCCAGATGTTTGGGAGAGTTTGCATTTTGGCAAGGAGGATTACTACAAAAGGGGCAATCATAAATCTTGCGGGCTTCTTCCCTTCTTTTGTGTGTCAAACCAATTATTGGGATCTTCATCTGTTTTGGCTTCCATTTTCATTTCACAACTTTGGGTAACATTGCACCACGGAAATAATTGCTTAAAAGGCTTAAGCCCTTTGCCCCTTACAAAACACAAGCCCTTTTTATTTCCTAATTAGAAGAGTAATGGAACCTTTATGAGTCTGTTCAAAGTCTAAAAAATTCCCAAAGGAATGGCCACTGGAGCACTTTGTAGGGAAATTATGTCATCTGCTGTGGCCAAGATGAGAAAGAAACAAGAAGAGAAGCAGCAGCAGAAAGCTCCATTAGACTCTCAGGCAGATTATTTACTTATCCCCTCTCCACTCTACCCTAGGATCTCTTCTTCTCTTTTAACATCAGCCCCTCTGCCACACTGTTCTTCAGCTGATTGCCCAAGAAGCAAGCTGGAGAAGATGGGAGGGAAGCAGACCACAGAGTAGGGGGCAGAAGAACCCAGGACTTCTCCCCGCCCGCCCTTCTTGGTATTCACAGATATGAACTAAAGGGGTTGAACCTGCAAGCTGCTAGGCCAGAAATGTGAGCAACAAAGTTCCCCTCAGAATCTTTCTGGAAGTAGACAGGTCTAACTAAGGAAGACATCAGCCTTTGAAAGCAATTCCAGTGACCTTTTTAGATGTTCTACATGATGTTTCAAAAAAGCTCTTTGCAGAAACTGAGTATGAAGTATTTTCCCTGCAAAGTTGAAAGGTCTCATTTGAAGATGTATTTAATTATATTGATTTTTGGCTTTTCTTTTTTTTTTTTAAACCAACTACTTCGTGATTCTCCTCTTAGTTTTACATTTTGTCCAAAAACACTCTGTGGCAAACACAGCTTGTGCAAACTGGATGGGAAGGCAGAGAAAAACAAGCCATCTATTGCTTTACAGTTCTGTGTGCCAGTGGCAGCTGCACATCTACTTCAACCTGCATAATATTTTCCATTACAGGACACCCCTCTTCCAGTACTTTACAGTTTTGTTCAGTGTTAACTGTTTGAGCAGAAGCCTCTCATACTAAGTTTCTGAGTGTTTGTCTCATTCTACTTGATTTTTTTTTAAGATATTTCAGCAAAAATTGTTTCTGATGTTTCCAAAACTGAGAATAAATATGTTGTTTGGACCACATAAAAAAGTTCTTACAACTGCTTCACCAAGATGCTCCAGGCTTTGAAGCAGAAGTTCCACATTTGACAGGAAGAGTGACTCTGCATCAGGGCTTTCACTGTCCACATGCAAAATTGTCTCCTTTGAACTCACTCATTCTAGCAGATCAGTTTGACTATCAGAGCATGAAGTTAACAAAGATCCTGTCAACACACAGTAGTTTTTCCTGATTGCATACATGAAAGATGGAGTATATGATCCATAACCAATGTCGCTAAGCAAAATATGACTTCTGACAACCCGGCCTGAGCTAAACCAATCACAAAAAAAGGAAAGAATCAGTAACTCATCAGATTAATCTCAATAATAGTTACTTTTCCATCATTCTTCTAAGCTGGTGTGCTTAAATAAGATTAGCACTACCCCAGTACTCCTCCTCCAGGTCCACCTCCTTGGAGAAGAAAAAAATCCCCCTTAAAGGGACCTTTTTTAATGATAAATTCATTTTTCAGAGATTTTGAAATGAATCTGACATTTTTGGCAACTTTTTCCCTTGTTGTTATCCTACGAGGGGCTGTTCTGGGCAGCTATGCAGCCTGACACATGCCTGCTGGGTTACTGTAGGCATTCAGGTTGCCCATACAGGAGTCTTGCAGTGTCAGCCGCTATCCAGTGGCTACTGTGCAAGCGTAACAGCCATCATTCTTCCAGGTTACTCCCTCCCAAGAGAGAAAGATCTGTCCCTAATGAAAATAGAGCAGTGTGGAACACAATAGGAAGGGGGAAAAAGGAAAAAAAATAAAAAAGGAAAAAAAAGAAAAAACTTTATTCCTTGGACTGTTAATCTGGAATCTTAAGTTATAAGTTTCAGTCAAACCCATAGAGCCTGAAATATCTGCAAATAACAGTGAAGTGGAGCCTTTGACTGTATTTGCCAAATAGAGTTATTTGCTCTTGCTGCTCTTGACCAACTTTCAAGGCCATTTCAGCTATGGCTACAGGCCTGTAGTTAAAACTATACTTACATGGACTGAGGGAAATGTGCTATCTGTGGGTTCATGCTTCTTAATTCAATATACAGAGCACATATCTTAAAGCAACGAGTTAAAAAGTATGGCCAGATAGACATTCATTCATAAAAAACCTAAAATACTTAAAAGAATTGTCAGTGTCAAGTTACATTTACATATACAAATGCAATTCAATTCATTGAAGACCCTAACTGAACTAATTGCCTTCCTGGGTGTGAAAAGATGAGTCAGGCATTAATTTTTCACCCCAGCCTGGATCTTGCTAGGCTCAAACTGAACTTGTCAGCCTAGCCACCTGGCTAGAAAAACAAGAGTAAGGTTGGGCCTGAGATGTAGCTGTCATTAGCTAGGGCTTACAGTCACAACTTTGTATAACCTCATACTAGCATTTTGATAGCACGTTAAAGTCTCCATTCCTCTCCTACCGTATGGAAATGTCACTGCTGATTTCATCGAGAGCGAGCAGTTGGAGATAGTGGGCTGCATCTCCAACTGGAATAAGAGTAATAGAAATAGCCTGGATTAGGGTTAATGCTGCTGCAGAAGGGAACACTTCTGCTGACTGTTTCATGTTTAAACCGTGCAACCCTAATTCTTTGCTATGTTGCTTTCTACAATATATTTTTTCATTTGGAGAATAAGCCATGAGCCTGTTCCTTGTTTGGCAATGGTACAAAGGCGCTTTGAACTAACAACACAGTCAGGTATGAAGTTAGCTACTGGTTGGACATAAAGCATATGTCTTGAGCAGCGCAGATCTGGCTGCACCGTCCAGATCCGCACTGCTTTTAAAACAAACACAAACATGCCTGTTTCTGCCTTCACATACACGTGCGCAGCTCCCCTGAGCTCAGCATGCATGTAAATCAGAGAGTGGTCGTGAACCCACGTGGGTCTCTGAACGAGTTTAAGGAGAACTGTGCCTCCATTCATTCCTCCCCAGAAAGTGTGAACATCCATGGTGAACTGACATGCTAAACTGATTTTCTGGAATCTCCATAGTTAGGCCCACAAAATGAGCCTGCGCTTTGGTCAGACAACAGTACTGCTGCGCTGTCAAGTTGAGACTATTAGGAGCTCTGCTTGCAGATGCTTAGTGATTTCCAAACATAAGAACAATTTGAAGTAGGGAAGTAGTAGCAGTGATTATTTCTGGTGTTTTTGTTTTTAATTGTACATAAGCAGTATGTGGGCAATTCTATGCTATTCTTCCACATTTCCCCTGCATACGACACTGGTCCCTAGGCTTGAAACTCCAGAAACAAATACTAAAAGTTTTTATGACAATAAAAACATAACTATTAAAAACAAATAGGCATTCCGAACATTTGGACTTATTTATGGATACCCCTTTCTATAGCTCCCTCACAGTTTTATACAGCAGTACAAGTAAAATCCCCATTTTCATCCCCCCGCTGCATCTCTTGGTATAATGATGGAAAACCAGTTGTTTCTTTTTTCTTTTTTTTTTTTTTTTTTGGTCTAAGATCTTCCAGGATCTTTGAATGTTCTTAGGCAATTTCCAAGTAGAGAAAATAGGATCTCTCCAAGCCAGTCCCAGGGAATAATTTGTGTATTCCCCTTGTGTTGTTCCCCTTGATGGAAGACTTGAACCTTTCACTATCATCTCATATAGCATTAGCATCTTCTCCAAACTGCAGAGATAGACAAAATTGTTTGTCTGCTTGAAAAAAAAAATCAGTTATCTATTTTCAAATAACTACAGAAAAACACCATAATAAACAGCAAGCCTCTAGCAGACACTAGGACCTGAGCTCAGATCTCCTGAACACCCCTTTCAAGCCACCTTCTTGCATTACATTGAAGCTCTGTGCTCCTGGGGACAAGTTCCTCTTGTAGATATTTGGCTGATACTTTGTAAAACGGCACCCTAACCTTCAGGTGACACCGAAAGATTATGCTATTTGTTTCTCCACCCAAGGGGCACATTTTATATGGGGGTTAATGTTTCAGGTGTGCCTAATCTGGCCACCTGGATGCTGAACAGAGCTCTTTGCTTTCTAAAGTCATGACACAGGAGCTGGTCTGCACTCAGCAGGAAGTTCTCAGAGGAAAACTAGTCATCCTGAGCAAACCAAACTCCTGGACATGCTGGAAAACCAGCAAAGCCTCAGCTCTGCCACTAGCATCTTTCATTCCTAGGTATTCCCTCCTTTGATCAGCTCTCCAAAATCCCTAAAGGGATTTAGCCAGCCCGTGAGCAAGCTCCATTGATTCCTGGGTCAGAAGACAAATACCTTTCCTCTCTTAGTTTTTCTTACCCATGCATTTAGCTGTCATCTCATATGCTGAATTCTGTTTCTTGGGCCTCTTCTTGCAGCCCCCAAATTCTTCTCTCTTTCCCAAAACACACTCCCTTATCCTCAGCTACTTTTCCCAACCACTTAACAGAACCTTGAAATACTTGTTCCAATCTTATTTAGGAAAACTGACAGACAATTTTTGAAAGAAATCCTACCATAAATAATATAATTAATGCTAATTAGTAGTTTCAGTTCAGAGCAAGTTACTATTTGCATGTCACACAGAGACAGCAAGATGTATCAAAATGCAGTCCATCCAATTCCAATTCAGCAGAGTGCTGGGAATGGCAAACAGACCATTCTGTGTCCTGTCACATCAACCACTCAGGATGACCATAAAATATCACTCTTCAGACTGGGTAGTGCTTGAAGCCCACGCTGTGTAAGAGAAGGGTGTTGTAAAGTCACATGCCAATGACATTTTTTTTTATGCCTCAGGCCTCTATCAGCCTGCCTCCACTGAAGGTTTTAAACTGTACCCATGGTCTAAAGTCATGTCTCTCACAACCACCCCCTCAGATCAGCAGTAAAATACAAGGTTGTAATGCACTTTTACCTTCTGTCTCACTAACATATTGATGATAGATTTCCCCTCAATTTTACCCCCTCATCTCATGCACACACAAAAAGAAATCACAACAGAATCCTGTCATACTATCCATATACAGAGTTCCCCTTGTATCTACTCAAGCTTGGAAATTCAGGAAGACCATGAGTAGCCAAACACAAATTGATTTCCCTTAGATATGCAGGGAATTGGAAATATTGGAAATACAGTGAAGAGAAGAGTTAGCACTATCAGATTGCACTTCAAACTTACGTTGGTTTCTTCCTTGGGGTTCAAGGTGGCAGGCAGAGAGAGGAGCCTGGTCAAGCAAGAGTTTACAAGTAAACTGTAAAATAATGCAATCCTCATGCTGATAGAGTAGAAGCTGCTTAGAATTCTACATGCCAAATCTTTTCAAAAAAAAAAATTGCTCAACACTAGAGTCTGAAAATAATCAATATGAAGCATGCTTCCCTTTTTTTTTTTTTTTTTTTTACATGAACATTGAGTTGACATTTCTCCAACTCTTCCTATTAGAGGAAAGACTTAATGAATGCATAACTATTTAAACTAAATATCATTTTACACGTGGTTTTACTTGAATAAGAACCAGTGATTCTGGACAGTTAAATCTCATTTTCCTCATTTTAATTTATTTTGTATCAAAGGTGTCAAGACCAAAACTCTGGAACTTCTGATAAGCCTTGACATGGAAACTCTCTGTATATTTGCTTTTTTTCCTCTTGTTTTACACTTTTCAACAATTTGGTTCAGTAAAGAGGAAAGTAACAATTCCCAAATATTTCATGAGTTTTAGAGAAGAGAATCCATTCCTCAGATTCTTTTAGGATCTTGGAGGACCTGGAGAACATCAAAGCCCTTAAGCTTTTAGAAACTGTAAGTCGACTTTTGAAATATGAAACATGTATGCCAGAGTTTCACCAAATGTTTATGTTTTGGTGCATAGCTGAACTGCTTATCAGAAGTTCAGATATTCTTTGTTCCTAATTTCCCACTATTATTCACACTGCATGCGCTATCAATTACAGTAACACCCGTTGCCCATGGGAGTCAGCAACGCTTCTGTCTCTCACAGCGGAGACCAGGAGACACAAATGCTCAGAACCTTAACCATGCAATAACTCTGCAGTATACAATCACTGTGATTTCTCCTTGCATTTTTTTCCTCATTATAATCTTATATTCAAAGCAGTCTAAATTATTATAGGAAAAGAAACCTTATAATCACCTTATCCAAAATTGCAAAATCTCTTACAAAAATGTTTGATGCGTTATGTCTTCATTTCTTATTTCAATAATTCTTGGGGATTTTTTTCCTTTTGGCTGTGATATTTCAAGCATGTGCCCATCTTCTCTAACAGCAGGAGAATTGTTCTAGATTTTAGCCTAAGAGAGACAGCTACCTTCTGGGAATAGCTCTTCCCATCTTGGAATATATAATGACTTCCTCTGAAATATTTCTCTCTCTGTACTGATTATAGGACAAGAAAGTCAGTGTAGATGCTTGTTGCTTTGGGCAGCTAATGTTCAGTATGATGAATATTAGCCTAAATATCAGTGTCTATGTCATACATACACTGTACTACCCAGTAAAACAAGATGTCAACCAAAAAGAGGAAAGAAAAAAAAATCTTTCTGCCTCCATTTGTTTCAATAATCTGCAAGACTTTAGTGTTTCAAGTAGATGAATTACATTAGTGAGTTTTAGGACAGTCATGACTTCTGCTGTCCCAATGCAAATTGGGATTTGACAGGCAGTCTGAGGTAGGGAAGAAGAGACGGGGCAAGAAGCATGAAAAGAACCAACTTCTGGAACAAAGAAAAGACTGGGCGTAAAATTCTTTGTGTGTCCTTATTGTGGTCTCTTATTGTAACTTTGAGAAAAATTAAAAGGAAAGGGAAATTATTACAGTGGCTTTGTCTTGCAGAGGGTAGCTCAACAGAAACAGAACAAACAGAAGAGGTCAAGCCAGCACATATCAGCAGGAAATGAGACACGTATTAATCACTCTTATTTCCAGACACAACGTGGAAATAGTCTATGAAAATATGTCAACAAACTATTTGCATGTAAATCAGCAAAGCCACAGCAACTTCAGAGCAACTACTCACTCCATTTATTCCAGTAGTCTGCCAGCATAGTGTACAACATTTATTCCTAGTCCCTCTGACAACATTAGCATTTACTGGAGAGAGAAGACACGCTATCACATATTCAGGAAAGGGCTTTCTAGTACCAAGAGGTATAGGATATCAGAGGAAAGAAAGCTGCTGACAACTGACATATCTACAAGCTTGCTTTCATAAAGTCAGGCTGGAGCTTTTCCCACTGCCTCCTTGCAGCAGAGCTTGATGGAGGTGTCTCACTCCAGCCAAACGAAAGACAAAATGAGAACACACAGAAAACTCTGGTTTACCCATAGAAATCAGATGTGGTGACTCAAGCAGCTTTGTACAAAAATACAACTTTTCATATCTCATTTATTCTTTTCCATTCACTTATAGCTATTCTTATGTCACCTTTTCATAGCTATCTGAAATCTAACAACCATTAAACATATCTTACTGCATTTAATCGCCAATATCAGAAAAAGCTGAAAGTAACCTCTTGACATGAATGATGATCTTGCGGCAGAAAGCCCAGGGAAGTTTGTCATTGAGCACATGAAAGAAGTTTACCGAAAGGATCCAAAGTCTTTGCTCTCGTTCAGCTTTGGAACAGGCACTGCGGTATAACAATTGCATTTGCATTAGGTCCATTCAAATCCACATGCATAGGAAGATCTCCAGAATTTATCAAGTCACGGATCTGACTGCATTTTTAACTACAATCCCACTCAGTTAAAAAACAAATAAAAGATCTCAACAACACTGAGCAGCAGACAGTGGCTGCAGAGGAGACTATTTGCATCTCACAACCTGTACTGAAGGCACAACAGAAAAAAATCTATAAGACAGTAGTAAATACTAAATAGCTTTTAAGTCAGGATGGCATAGCAGTGGCCTTTCAGAACTTGCCGAGCCAATAGAAGTGCTGATCCAGCCATTAAATTGTCATGTCGGACTGTCACCAAGCCTATGGACTTCCAGGAAACTTGCATAAAGTAGCAGGATCCCTCCACTTAAAGAGCTTACTGAGAGGTCAGGCACTAAAAGGAGCCTTCCAAATTCAAATAATTCCTGAATTGCAGTAATTAAGAGTTACAGGATAAATGGAACTACTAAAGATCACTACAAATGCTGAGGTAACTTTCTTTTAGTTAAAATTGTCAGTTTGTTAGTGCCTTCTGCCATAGTGTCTTTAATTAGCTAGCCACAAATTTAGCATAGGCTTTTAAGCTATATTTAGACTTAGCTAGAGCCACCGGGAATTTTAGCACATTTTTATTGTCACAGCTCAACTTTGAAGTATTGTCTCTCACTCCAAAGAGCTAATAAAGCTTCTCTTTCCTCACAGTCCAGAAGCAGAATAGCTCATCCCAGTGTTTCCAGAGATGTCAACTGTGGCAAATATAGTAACAATGAACCTGACACATAAATAGAGACAGACAAATGAAAATGATGTGCAACACTCTGCGTGTGTGAACAAGGTGGGGAAAATGGTAAGTTAGTGGTTTGGATAGGAATGTGAGATTTGTCGGAACAAATTAGACCATTTATTGGATGATGAAAAATTCTTTAGATGTGATCAAGACTTATGCTTTAGTGAAGAAATTAGAACCACCCCATAATTTATCTGCTGCTGAAGAGTGATGGTGTAGAAGCATTCCTTTTGGACTGCTATAGAACAGACTAAGTTACCAAAAAACTCAGATGCTGAGCATAAGATACAATTATTTGATCTTTAAGAGGCCATGAAGTGGAAAAAAAAAAACAAAACAAAACAAAAAGAGCCTAGCCACACACCACAAAATGCTGGCAGATCATAAAGCAATACTAAATTTGAAAAATAATTTGTATTTTGCACAAATATAGCTATTTCCAGAAGAGATTCTGAAGGGCAAATATTTTTGAACGTAGTTTCCTAATCTCTGGAACACAAAGATATTATACTTATCTTCCAGTTAAAGAGCTTACAGACACAGGAAGAGCTTAAAGGCCACTCATAAGGGAAGAAAGGAAGCCTTTAGTAGAATGGGGAACAGGTTACCTCTTTCCTGACTAGCTTCTGTGCTGTGACAAGACCAGCTATCTCTTCCATTACAGCTCTTAATGAACTCCCATGAGTGTTTTATGCAGAAGAGGTTACAAGAACATTAGTTAGGTATAAGGCATCTATCCAATAAAGACTAAAGTGGAGAGTAATTCTATCCATGATAGAACTGTCAGATAAAAAGCAAGCTTCTATCAGCATAACTAGCATAACAGAAAAAGTCTAGGCTAATGGATGGGATCACAAGTGTCTAATATAAATGGTTTAAATTATTTATTGGCATTGCAATAAAACAGATCCACTTAGAGGCATATGAGTAAAAAGGAAACCCACAGCTTTCCAGACATATTTTCCAGACAGTATGTCAAGTTCCCATAATATTGTTCTATAAACTTCTACTGTTCCATTTTGACCTCCTGTATTTTTAAGGAAAAAGTTACCTGAAATACAGAGGTAATTTGTACTTCAAGTGCAAGTCTCATGACCTTTATCAGGAAATAAATGCTGAAGTAACAAACAAGAAAATCAATGTACACTTATTTGCATTGTTTGTCAGAGATTTGTTTGTTTCTGAAAAGATGGAAGTTACCACGAATTCTCAATCCTCTGAAGTGAAGTCACCGCCACTGGAATTTCTGCAAGTATATGTAACATTCAGAACTGGTAAAGAGTTATGACAACACCGAATCCTACTCAATAGAGTAAATACTTGTCAGCACTAGGAACCTTATTCCGTCCATTAAATCATCCTTCAGCAATTTTATTTTCATCAAAAATACCTGACTGTCAATCTCTCACTGAAGTCTGTGCTTTTACAATGATTAGACATCCACATCCTCTGACAAGTTTTTAATGCTATCCAGTTAATCAGCTGAAAATGCTTGCTTTGAGATTCGAAGGGAGCTTATAAGCTGATTTATGCACAACACTGCTGCAGAGCACAATTCTTTCTACACTTAAAAAACAAAGATGGAAGAGAAAAAAAAAATGGAAACCAAATAGCCCAGCCAGTCTGGAGAGCAGCAATGGAATTCAAGCAGCATTAAGAAAGTCATAATTAGTGTGTAACATTACCAGACATTTTTGCTAGCTAAGTATATAATTTTTGCTGCAATTTAGAAAGGAAAGCAAGTTTCCCCCCTCCGCTGATTATTTTACATTTTTCCCAGACTTCATAAAGGTTCCCTGACATACCACAGAATGCTAGAGACCTAAGTGAAAGAACACAAAGCTGAGTTTCTCTACTTAATTGATTTTCCTTAAAAATAATGACCATGGGGGTGGAAGGCCAGCTGGCTCAGGAGATTAGTAATGGGATATGAAATATTTCCACCCTAAGTCAATGGTTCAAAACCAGTCCAAGACAACGGGTGCTTTGCAAACCATTCGATGACCTATGTGAAATGAGTTGGTGGTCTCAGTAAAATTCCTACTAGACATATGTCTATGTTAGTCAGTTTTCTCATTTGAAGTCTCTGCAAAGACTCCGAAAGGAAATTAGCACTGAAACTTAACCATAATGTACATAATGGGGCACATTACTGCCTCTTAGCAGAAAGGATGCACTTGGAGGACAAGCAGCAAAAACTGCTCTTCAAGCAGGTCTGAAAAGAAATTTTGTTTGAATTGATGAGGTTCATGCAATGTGGAGGAGGAGACTACCTGTTGAACTGAAAACATACTTAAACCCCCTGCTAAATAGATTTTACCTTGCACAGTGCTTTTCATGATAAACTGTCTTAAGTGTTTCAGAGATTTGCACAGGAGTCACACTGCTTACTGTTGAAACAGATCTTACTGATTAGGATACAGGAACCATTTAACAATGTATAGCACCAACAGACAGCTGAAAGCTTTACAATCAGCATCACGGATTTTACAAAGAGCCTATACTTTATATTTCTAATGTACTTGCTATCTGTGCTCACAGCTCTGTCACAGAAGATTTGGTCTATGGGATATTATTAATGAGCAGGGTAATTCAATATGTAAGAGACACTCACAACAAATTGCTTATAACTTAGAAATCCTTTGCTTTCTGAAGCGTATTCTCCCTAGGATAGCATCACAAGAAGCACATATAAGGGAAGATCAACTGGCATTATACCTGTGGTGCCCATGCTTTATTTAATAACGTCAAATCTCGAGAGATGGGCTAAATGACAGTCACTAAAATAATTAACCATCCTCAGTGTTAGCAACTCCATTAAGTAAAAACTCCTAAGGTTATTTCTCATACAATCCTAGAGGGCACATGCCACACTTGTGGGGTCTATTTAGTCACCCTAAGCAATCTTCACATTACATTGTCTCTTGCTAGCCCAGAAGGGACATGAGTGCAGACACGGGCCAAGGAAGTCTTTCTTCACACTGGACACTCAGTTATTAGGACTCCAGAGTGGGGCTGCCCACAGCTATAAAGTCTCCACAACCTATCAGCTGCAGTACGTACAGTACATCCTACAACAGTAGAAAATGAAGGATAAAAATAAGGCAACTTTAGTCTCACAAAGGAAAAACAAAATGGCATGATTGGCTATGACAAAACTGAAAACACGACATAGGAATAGATAAGAGAAAGCTAGTCTAAAATAAACTTAAGGAGAAGGTTCATCCTTAGTTTCAGTATCTCAACTACGTTTTAACAGGACAGCCTGTTCTTCTACTATTCCTTGCTCTTGGAAAGGCATTTACTGCTGCACATTTTCTCTTCCTTTGTCCCCAGGGTTACTCCGAGACAGCATTAGATTTGCCCCTCACTCTGACCAAAATGTTTTTCTCCCTTCATATCAGATCGTTTCCTGTTCTTTTCATTGTACCCTTTACTTAGCACATTCTTTCTAGCTTCAGGCTTTCAGGCAAGTTGCAACATTTTCAAGGCTGGCAAAAACTTTATAAAACGTATGCCAGAAGACATATTCACTGTACATGTTTTATGAGAGTCAAACCTTCTAGCTTGCTTTTAAACTTTCAGAGAGACCACACATGATGTATTAATAATGTAGATGAAAGACTTGACAGTTGGACTGTTTTTTACTAAACGATCTTTCTGTTCTCCTTTTGGCAGTTTGGGTCATATACCAGAGATAATTTTGGCCCAGAGGATTAGCAGAAGGATATAACAGCATTCAGAATTACATAAAGTATTACAGGCATGCAAAGTTATATGAGGAGTTAAATTGTTTCATATAAATGTATATATACATATATACATGCACACATATATATGTATAAACAGTGGGTCAGTGGTATTATCTGTAATAGAAGAGAAATCCAATTGTTGATTTTAAATAGCAAATCAGTCAGGTCAGGACTTCAAACTTCATGATTTTCTTTTGAGGCTAACTGAAAAATTCCAGTTAAAAAATTTTCGATATAGAAAATTGGGCTTTCAGTAGGATAGTCTTTATTTTCTTTTCCTGAAAATTATGTTTTCTACTAAGTTTGAATGATAACTTTTTGCATCTAAAACGCTGTAAAAAAAAAACAGACTTAGCTTTGCACTTGAAAAGCTTATCTTCAGAAATGCTTCTAAAGAGTAGTCAGGGCGAGTTTCTCAAAGCATAATTCACTTTGGGTCACATATTTGAGCCAGTCTGGGCTTCTCACAGCACAGTAGCCCAGCCAGCAAAGAACCTGTACTTCATCCTAGGATAGTAAAGAATTACAGGAATAAGCATCAATGATGAAATTTCAGTGAGAATATTTTTATGATTTCAGTTGCAAGTTTATGATTAAGATTCTTTCCTGAATTAAACTTTCACAAAAGGATTGTTGTTAAAATTCTTCTCATTGTCATCAGTATTTTGAGACAGGGAGAGAAGCAGGCCACTACAGGGATTAACATTTTCCAAGCAGCTGTACTCTCCATCATGTATTCTGTTAACCAGTATAAACAAACGTCTAGAGAAACAAACACTGTTACAAATGAGGAAAACTATGCATAGCAGAGCCCTAATGCAATTTAGTTTCATAATTAATACTCAATGTGTTTAGGGAAACACAGAGTACATCCATTGCTTTATTACTGTTGAGAAGCCTATCAATTACTGCTCACTAGTGAAATTCCATAGAAGAAAAATTAGTTATTTTAATTAGACTGATAGTTTAGACCTGAGCTGAATTTCAGTATGTGCTTTCACTTAAAAACTAATGAGGCAACTAGTAAAACGTTTGTCCTTTTCCATTAAAGGTATGAATGCCCTAAGAGCAATAAAATGATACCGTGATGATGAGCACCACAGAGGTGCCTATAAATAAACTCAAATACATTTTTTTCTGGAATGTATACAGTGAAGAAATGGATAATATATTCCTTTTCCTAGCCACAGTGTAGCTACAATGATCTAATGCAGAGTTCATTTTACATTTATTGCTGCAAGTTTCTTGCAAGGTAAGAGGGATTTTCCTTGACTTAAACCCTAAGGATTTTTGGTGCCTGGCCAGAAACTACTTCCAGTATAATTTCAGTAGTACTGTGCAGTGGGAGCTCCAAGTGCTCATGACTTACTAGGATCAGTGTGTGTATGAGGTTCCCACCTGTTCAAAGAGCAGCTCTGGATTTTGTACCTTAAATTGCAAAACATAACTGGATAGCAGATACTAAGAAGAAACCATTTTCAGTCTTTCTCTGTTAAGAAGTAAAAACCAGATTTATTGACAAAGCCCAGAATTCAAGCAGTAAAATCTATGGAAGCGTCCATTACCACATTCTAAAAAAGTAAGCTTTAGAAGCATTTTTTTTTCCACAACTACAAAAATAGGCTTTCCATATCTATTAATGCAGTTCCATCAACAGTGGAAAAAAATGGATTTTGACATCCTTTATTCATGAAAAGCACTGCTTTCCTGCAGGATTAAACCCATTACCTTTAAAGCTAAACTGATTGGCATTATTTAAGTCAACAGCAGGACTATTTTCACTTTGAGAAGTAGGGATTTCCCACAGAAGTCCTGTTCCCAGAGGAACTTCCCCCCCCCCCCGCCTTTTTTTTTCTCTCCTCTTCAAGGAAAAAAAAAAATGACAATCATCCTGCAAGCAGGGATTCAACATCATTTGAACCAGTGCAGCTAGCACATACAAGAAATCCTGCTTTTCAGGATGACTTCCAGGATCCTATTTTTGTACCCTGACAATTACCATTCGCACTACATTTTGCAAAAACAGTAGCACCACTATAAAGTCATGACACACTACGTACTTTCACAGTGGAAACAATTCCACACAAATTCAAACAGCAAAGGAAAATGCCATTCACTAAGCAGTAGTTCCTTCCCAGGGAAATGTGAAGGTGCTCAGCTTTCAAAAACAATTCACCGAGTTTTTCCACATGCTTCATTTCGCTTAGTACTGTGCTGCACCAAGACATATGCCTCTGTAATCTCCTGACTCCTTTGTTTCCCCACCCTAGAAGGGGATGCACTTTATGTAATGTGCTACCAAATGACGAGACATATTCAAGCAGACATTAACGTATCAAAAAATCCTATTTTCAGGATAAACCTAATTTCTACCATTCACTGTTGCCCTATGAGAACGTACTGCAGCTCTGAAGAAACCTGCTCATAGATGTGAAATGCTGCAACTATATACCAACTCCAGAATTAGCGTCCAAAACCAGCCAAAAGGCTCTTCCTACAGTACATTTATACTGTTAGTACACTGGTATCTTTGTAGAGCCAAAAGGCTCTAAAATCACCGCTTTCCAAAATATACACTAAGTAACAGTTAGGCTCTGAACATTATTTAAAGCCTAAATTTTCAGTATGCCGCCAGCAGTATTTTCATTAGCTAATCAACCACTATTTTTACCCTATCTCTCTTATTTATACTCCAGAGCATTAAAACTGTGAGCATAAATCTTCTCTTATGATTCTCATGATATTTGTTTAGCTTCTGCACTTCCTTTGACAATTATAAGGAGCCAAGTTTTGTTTTGTTTCCCAAGTCTTTCACTTCAGGGGCATATTAATTTTTGTCAGCATTTCCAATGAAAAGAATTCAAGAAGCATTTCTACAGAATGGGCCACATTCCATGAAAGCCAGGAGAGAGAATTTGGATGTGGCCCATTGGATCTTTTAATATCCTGTTTTCCTTTTGTTTAAACCTACAGTTCTACTGTACTCCAAACATGTCAGTTAAAATGATAAATTACTGTGAATATGAGAAATGGGCTTCTCCCAAAAATCTTGTGCCTAAATGCTGAAATACTGTGGAGGACCTTGGATCTTCGTACAAATTTTAGAATTGGTTTTCCCACTACCTCTACTATTGACTACATTAAACTCCCTAAGGACAAAGCTCAGGCTCAGGTTGCATACCTAGTTACTGTATACTTTATATAGAAGGATTACTGCTTATTTTGGTATAGAATACAACTGATGGGCACATCCTCTCTATAGGAAAATTCTCTGCAGCCTCTCACATACCTTTGAGAGTTGAATTTAAACTTAAAATTATAGCGTCAGTAAGGTGTTTTGAAGGAACAACTTCAGTGTGCTGCAAATTCTGAAGAGCCTAGGCGGTCACAAAGGTGGAAGATACCACCTTGTCTATTTTTAACATGGCCTTGCTAATCAGCACCTGCTAACACACTGTAAGCCCTCAAATTTTCTATTAAGAGACAAAATACATTCCCGCCACCTGTATTTTACAGACAAGCCACAATCCATATGGTTTAGTACCTTCAGGATAAACTGTTGTGATTAAGTACATATAAATGATGCACTGGGTTTTCAGTTAAAGGAGAACTGTCCAACAGTTATATATACACGCCATTTTTAATCTGTCTTATTAAGGACTTTTTTAAGGATTTTTTTGCGCAGTAATTTTGGTCTTAGCAATATCAAAGATTACAGTGAAATATGACTACTTAACAGAGCTGTTGTTACCTTTAGCAAAAGTACTTGGGCCCTGTTATATACTTGTATGTTGCTAATATATAAAAATTTGGGGTTTTTTTCCCTTCAGAGTTTATGGACTTGGCAATTGATCTACTGGGGAAATGTGAATCCTAGGCTATTTGCTGTAAAGTTATTCCTTGAGGAAAGCCCTGGGTATCTCTAGACAGAGAGTCTATACCATCTCCCATGGAGAGACTATTGGGTTTCCTCTGATCCAGTCAGGCAATGCCTATGTTACATGGAAGGAGGTACAGAACATCCGTCACCAATAAGAATTACAGTTCAAAAGAGCCACAGATTTCTGCTAGAGCAAAGGGAAGTCTTCACTCTTGATTATTAGAGGTGCTTCATCTGTGTGAGACAGTCTGTACTCGTGGCACTTTGAGTGGAGATCCCCACATTTCCGGGCAAGAGGCCCTGAGTGACTGTTGCCTACGTGGTGCACAGGTGAAGCACCCACCACCACCAGGTCAGTGGTGATCCCACTACTGCTGGGTCTGACAATACCAGAGAGCTACTAGGTACTTGCTAATCTGAGGAATGCACATGCTGCAACATACATATTTATGGATAGTAGGTTGGGCACATGCATGAAGAACAGCCACACAGCCACAATTTCTAAAAATAGACATTGACATAAAAGGCATTCCCTCTAGCCAGTAACGGATGGGCCTTTACTTAGCCGAGGCCTCTGACGATGCTATGGCACCCTGAGAAGAATCCCAGACTCTCCAAAAATTCTCATCAACTTCAGGGGCCTCTCTTAACTGAGCAACTAAACTAGAGCAGCATGTTACTCAGATTACATATTATGCTTGCCTCTGATTACATGGGATTGCATATCATAACTACGCCCATATATTTGCTTGCTTCTTTCCACAGAAGGCCTTTAAAATGCCAAGGAGAATTAAGACCAGTATGTTCATATGTTGAAATATAACTCAGTTTCCTGCATCTTCCCTACACAGAAACTGACCAAATGAGACTATCACCAGTAAAAGTATGTACAAAATATTGCATTTTAGTATTAAGCAATAATAAAGGGTAATACACAGCTTGCGTGCAACATCTCACCAGTATAGCTCAAGCTTATTCACCAAATGAGTTAATGACTGAAGCATTGAAAGAAGAGGCAATTTCCCCTGTATTACCCAACAAATTACTGCCAACAAATGCTGAATTCTAAAGGCTCCCAACCTCATGTGTTATAAGAAAAAAGTTATCCTTTTCCCTGTGGCCACACAATAGTATCCAAGATCACGCAGTTATTACTGTTCTATAATAGGCTGTATTTTTCTTAACGGGGGAATATTTGGCAAACTCTGGGAAAATGATGACCTTTTCAACATAGTTATTTTAGTGCAGTAGGTCACTACTATTTTGTTGTTGTTGTTAAGACAAAGAAAGGAAAGCTGATGATACAGGTTAGAGATACCTTAGGGTAGAAATACTGTAAACTAGAAAAGAAGGTATTTATTATGGGTCACAATTCAGTGCTGTGGTTCATGAATAAACAGAGTATAACTTGTGATGAAATGTGATTGTCAAGTCACTTGGAAAAAAATGCCAAGAAAGAGTGTAATGACATCAGTTTCTCCAAGCAGTAAACATCTGCAAAAACAGTGAACAATTTCTGATGAAAACCATGCTAGCATTTTGTTTCCTCCCCTCCCTCTTGATTAATAAAAATACAATGCAATAGAAAAACCACTTGTATACAATAATAGTTACTAGATCAGGAGAAAGCACTAAGTTTTTTTTAACAGAAAGTTTATTCTGAGGCCCTCCTAGGAATATTCTACAAAAAGTTATGTGCAACCTAGTATTTATGAGCTTCTTACTGATATGCTATATAGAATGCTAATGTATTAAGGAAGACAAAATTGTTTTTATTATTCAAGTACCCCTAATCAGATTTAAGAAATAATCTGAAAATAAAAATTACAGAACTGGTAGATCAATCATCTGCAAACAAAAGTAATTTTTCCTCCCATGCATCCAAAGCTTTCTGTATTCACTGAGCAAAGTTCAAGGTATAAAAATCTTGACATCATCTTCCTCAACATCTGAAAAAGCTTCAAGCTGTCTCCCCAATGAAGCAATTGCATTTGCATGGCACCAATAGGTTTAAAAGAAACATTCCCCCCTCTATAGGACAACAAGCATTAGAAGTATTCCCAATTTTAGACAGTCATCTGGATATGAAGTCATGACACCAAGTAATTTTACAAGTACTGTGAGAATAACCAGGAGGCTCTATTAACTTTACCACACAGTCTCATTACAACTTTTAAAGTACTCAGCAGAATAAAAATGATAGTCATGAGTTCTCCAGATTCATGGGCTCTTGAACTGCACATATCAAACAATTGCAGTCTATATAAGATAGAAGTTAAGGAGATAGGATAAGAGAAAAAAAGTGTATTTTAGAACTTGGAAGCAGTTACTACATCTTTTGGGTTTCATTTAATGATACTTCTTCAAAACAGAGTTCCCTCATACATAACATAACATGATTTAATTGCAAAACAAGTTTCAGGCAAGCACTAATTCTGTACTAGTGTCTCAAATACATATGAAACTGTATTCCTTGTAGTCCAAATACAAATTCCTTATTGTCCAAATATTTAAATTGGCTCCTGGCAGCTTCAGTTCTTACAGAGGAAAGCTCACGTTCGCTTCAAGCATAGTGGATGCATGCTGAAAAGCCCTGGGCTGATAAGGCATGGTACAGGGTACTTTGGATTAGGTACAGGTACTTTGGATTAAGAGGACAGTGAGTTCATAGCTATCTGGATTTGGGGTTTTATGCAAGTAAGGAGATAAGCAAGTTTTGAGTATTTAAATGTTCAGCTACATTAAAGACAAGGTTTGCTTCAGGAACCAAATATTTGAAAATCCTGTAAGCATTAAAAGTTTTCAAAGCAGTAATGCTTTACAGAAAAAGCTTTAAACAGTTTTTCCTTAGCTCTTCTCCCAGAGCTGCAATAAGTTTATTTAATGCTACATGCTTGCCACCATACCAATGCAGAGAATTATATAGACAGAAAAATCCACATGCATGGTCATCACTTCCCCCCATGAAGGAGTAATGGAAATTCTCTAGAGATATAGGGAATGTGTTGCTGACTGATCTCATTTATGTTCCTATATGGGTTAAAGAAAAAAAAAATCATCTAGCTACATACAGATGTCATAGTAAATCCTGGTGAAATATGGCAGGCCTCTTGCACAGTTTTGTTTTCCACCATCTTTCTGCTTCCATTTGACAAGGCAGTGGAATTTTTGGAAGTGGAGAGATCAGATATCTTAATCTAGCTGAGACTTCAAACCTTTGCAGCAGAGATCATTCAATACAATACATAAGGAAATTGGCATAAAAGCTGAAAGGACATCAGCATAAATCCTGTTCCTCCATGTAAAAATTATGTCATCACCATCATGAAGCACAGCAATAAACTTCCCAAAATGAACTCTTCCATCCTGGTCTGCTATTGGATTTTCTGTCTTAGTGAAGTGTCCATCTAGACTGGAAATTCCTCAAAGCAGGAAACATTTTGTCTTCAGTAGTAAGATGAGACAGCCAAGCAGACTGTGCTAAGTCATGTACCCACTGAGCACTCAAACAGCATGCTTATGTGTGCATCTCCACCACATCCAGCTAGATATACTATTGAATAATGGCCTATGTTGAGCAGATATATGAAAGTTTTATTATTTTCTCTGCAACTTCCAAGCAGTGTTTCCGGCAGAACTTCCAAGCAACTGGCTTGTTTCCAAGACTCCTGGAAAACCCTTCCTTCCTGCAGCATGCCAGAAAACATTTCAGCATGAGCACAGATTCCCCACAAACTAAACATGCAGAAACAGGCATATATGAAAAATCTAAGAGCAAGGCTCATGAGACTGCATAATATTCCTCTAAAGGCTAAGAAGCCCTTTCACACAATGAATTATCTGTAGACTGGATAAAGTGGTTGATGCTTTGGATAAACTGTTTTATTAGCAGAAGCAGAAACAAAGCAATCGGATTTGGAGAATCTTTTCAGGTTGTCACATTTATATGAGGAAATCTAGTATGGACACATTCTGAGCACCAAGATAAGGTTGAAACTTTTGAGTTATATCCTGATAGGTCAACTCATCAGAATCCTTTCCCACTTCCCAAAATGAAGGCGTCAGGGAAGGTAGGCTCTAGTAGGCTGTTGTCTGGACATCTGGGGACCTAGAGAGCAAGCCTCAGAAAAGCTGTGTGAGGATAGTGCATGTCTTTCAGATCTCAGCAAGACTTGGGAAGATTTTTCCCAATGACAGCACAGCAGCAACAGGATACCACATTCCCAGGTCAGTTAGCTGGGCAAAAGGTAATATGCTTCCATGCAGGAAGCCATGAACATGAACCTACCCCAAATGCCTCCCAGAGATGGTTGGGGGCAGCTTGATTTACAGTCAGCTTACTGCATACCTACAGCAGTCATCCTGAACACAGTCAAGAGCTCTGGATGTATGAAGAGCAGCTGACTCATTGCAGTCAGCCTGGTTTTCTGCCATGGAAGTGTCCAGGATTTCTAGATATACAGCAGGCTAATGGCAGCAGTGATCTGCAGCTATGGCCAAATATAGAAACAACATCACACAATTTGAGAGAAGGCAGAGAATGAGAGGAAGAAAAGATGACATGTCCAGGAAAAGACACATACGGTAGCTGCATCTGCCACTCATATGGCTTTCCTCCCTAGAAGTTAATTCTGGCTCATCAGAGCTTTCTTACAAATCAAAGCATCTACATTTGGCTGCCTCTTAGAATCTGTAGTATTATTAGTATCCGTATCATAGATAGAGCAAGCTACAGCGCTGGAAAAGCTCCCTGTAAGATTGTAAGTGATGGTAGGGCCAAACAAAAAAATCTTTTGGCTTATTCCATGCCTACAAACTCATAGAAACCTTGAGCCCAGCCACACACCTTGATCTACACGGAAGGCACCTGGATTCCCAAGTGTTTTTTTTTTTTTCCATATATCCCTTAGTCATGTTCATTTCCAAGCTCAAGTGAGATCTTGTGCTTTAAGTCAGCCCCCCATGATGCATTTGCTGAATACAGAACTCTGCATAAGGCTGTGTGGCGGTGATTACATCCATCTTCCTTGGCTACTGCTTAATATCAAGTCAGATGTTTTCTTATAAATCATTCTTGAAGTGACTGCCAAATGAATAAAAGGGAACACTAAAAAACATACAGGAATAGAAACACCTGCTGAGGAAGCTAAACAAATCCTCACTGCAATTAGACTGAAGAAAGGACACACAAGCAACGGCCTCGAGCACGGCTTTTCTTCCCATACAAAGCTCTTTCCTCTAAGGGATTTCTTTAGGCAGGGCTTCCTCAACTAGCCAAACAGCAATAACAGGCAAAACTCCTAAAAGTGCTCTGACATTTCCCAATACTGTAAGTTACCCTAAATAATTCTTCATGTCCCCCACGACCACAACTGCATGCCCAGCCTGTCACCCTTTCTCTTCCTGGTCAGCTTTTCCTGTCACATTGCTGTCAGGTCATATATATGCCAGAAATAAGCCACAGAAAACAGCTCCTGGCATGGAAGCAGACCTCTTATTTTAAACCTTTTTTGGACTAAACACTTATTTCTCATATTGTTTGAATGGCATCTGTTGAAGGATATCACTACAGTGGTCATAGCTTTATAAAACTGTACCGAAAAGGCCTAGCTTAAAAAAAAAATCTGTCAAAAATGTAAAATCATTTATATAAACGCACAAAATTTCTACCAGTTAAAGTAAAATTACTTCTCAAGCTCAAAGCTGAAAACAAATTACAATTATAGCACAGAGCATCTGATAATGTTTTGGTAGCACAGCTAAAACCACTTATAAACAGTGTTTTGGAATTTTTCTCCCACCCACTCTTACATGTTGAAAATTCTCTAAGCTAAGGCTCCTGAAGTTCTCATCAGTCCTTTTCCTGACATTGCTTGGTCACATTGAGGGCTTGTTTTCTTTCAGGACAGACATTCCCTGCTGTGCTTTTCCTGATTTTGGACTATTTTTAATATTTACTTTAAGTTGCCATAGCAACAGGGAATCACAGATGGTAAGAGTTAGAATTATGCCACAGGAAACATTTATCATAGCTTTGTATAATGTAAGCTCTTGTTCTCTAAAGTTTTCTCCATACAGGACACTCCCCTGTTTATTTTATGATGACTATATTGAGTGCATATCCCTAATGAATAATGTAAGACTTTCAAATTTAATCAACATATGCTTAATGGTATATGGTAATTGCATTAATGAGAAAGTGTCAGTGTTTCTTTCCATTTCTCACCACTACTAGAAGAGCCATGTTTCTGACCTACATTCTTATCTCGGTGCAGAAATAACTTGCATTCATTCCAATGTCTTTTAAAAAAAGCACTTAGTACCATCAAGGTGATTAGAATCCAGACTTTGTGCATGACATGAGTACTTCAAGCAACTTTTCTCCTTCAGGGTAATCATGTACATCTCCAAAATAAACCAGATACTCTAGACAGGATTCAAGAAAAATAAGAGCTACCAACATCACTAGAACTGTGCTATGCATCTGTGTGACCTGAGTCTGAAAGGTGGACATTACTGGACCTACGCTTACTCAACACATCTGAGTCTCAGGCCAACTTTCAAGTACTAACTTTGGAAATAGTGGCAGTTACTCTGCTTTCATGAAGCCTCGGAGAGCTGAGACAGTTTTAGTTGTGACCAAAGGTGAGAATGTTTGGCTAACATTAACACTAATACCCTCTCCAAGTCTTTAATGCCCCATGGAATGGGAAGAATTCAGAAGTTAGTTTACAGAGAGACAATTCCCTTCAGAAAGGTGAAAGGACTCCCACAAGCAAAGTACTAGCAAAAGGAACCCAGCTCAGGCCATGTTAAGCTCCCTGGGAATCCCCACTGTCACCTCCCAGTAGGACTCGGGCACTGCACAGAAGAGTTGCTCGCATCTCATCAGCTTGGTCAGCTCCTGTGGTTAAATGTCTACACACAAAACAGCTAGATTCCCCATTTGGAACAAAGCAGTTTTCTGCAATGAAATCAAAAGTACGGAGTTATTTCAAGTGTGCATTTTTTTTTCCTTGTTGTAAGGATACAACAGTTTCAGAATAACAGGTGACTTCTAGAGAATCAGCTATACAAGACAGTACTGATCAAGGCAGTGCCAGTAAAAACTTTTTTTATAGAAACTCTGAATTCAAAGGATGCCCAAATCTTTGGGTTTAATAGTACAATTTCTTTAAGTGACTACCCTTATTTTAAAAAGCCTCTGTTGCCCTATTACGATTGCTGTCTGTTTTCTCAAAAAAAAGATACCTATGTACCTTGAGACATACTGATTTTAAGGTAAAATGATGTCTGAAATGAAGATCAAATGCTATACAACTATGTTAAAATCCATATTAGAGGAATTTGCTCATTCCTTGACTATTGTATGTCTTGTGTCTCTTGAAAGATGTATTTTTTTTGTAAGAACTAATAAAATAACTACTCATTGGAGAACTAAAACCAAAGGATTTGGAATGTCAAAAATTATTAGTTAAAAGATAATAAACAGATGGAGAAACCAGAAAATCCATACACCTACAAAAAGCCAAGTTCTGAAACAAATGACACAAGGCAATACCCTCACTGACTGCTGGGACCAGGGGCACAGGAAATCTCAAGGTGGATTGAGATCTGAGGTCTGGCTATTTAGGCATGAAAGGAGCATGAGATGAACCCTGCACCAAGTGGTTAATTGGTGATTAAAACTGCTTTTCATTCTAAAAATCAGAAGTGCAAGATACTGGACCAATTTTAAAACATGTGTTAATGTAAACCATATGTGGTTTCCTTCTCAGCAATTTATATTTACGTAAAGGTTTTGTTCATGCATCTTTTCTAATTCTTCACTGTGCTCATCACCAAGCAACTCAAACCTGTACAAAGCAGGTAGGTCTAATAAGCACTTTTTTAAAAGTAAGAGTTTCTAAGTAACATGGTTTCTTGCCTTTCGCCTACAACTTGCAGAAGGCATCTCATGTCATTTAGCGAGTCTCATGCATACAGAAAAAAATAAGTAGCAATTTAGTAATCTGAATACTAAAAGTAACTCAAGTTTAACTAGTGCTGTGCATTTCTTAATTAACAGATGCCAGGCCCAAAAACATTCCTTCCATATAAGGAGACTGAAGAGTATATGTTCCCAGAAACTGGGTTCCCTTAAAATGAGTCAGCTGTGCTGGGGACATTTTTTTAAATATACATAGTTTACTCTAAGCCCTGAAGGCCTGATAGATTGCTTGGTCAGATGAGAGTCTATGCATAGGTTATTTATGCAGAAGTTATTTAAAATGCAAGTGTCATGCTCTCTGCCAATAAGCACTGGGAAATAATAGTAAGGCACAGATAGTGGCACTCAGGCATTGGGAAGAGCAAAGGAGGGTAGCAAAGCTTGCTCATCTGGAGCAGTTTTGGATCTAGATAAGTCATCTTAAGAATCCCTTAGGAAACTAATCAGGTCACCAACAGCTTCATCAGAGAAATACTGAAGGCTGTGCTGGAAACATAGTTGTGTTGTCTTTATCCTAAACTTCTAAGATCTACTTCTAAACCAACAGCCATCCAGAGCTACAATTAACCACATGTGTGCATCTTTCTAAGAATAACCTTATCAGAAGGCCCTCCTCAGACTGCTGCTTTCTAAGTAACTGCAAGAAGTTTGCATTCAGAACCAAAGATGAAGCTCCGTCACCCTAACTGCCAGGCCTGCAAATCCATCTTGAGATCTAATGGGCAAGCAAGCAGTCAAGCCAAACCTCTTATCAACACAGCTCCTGCAAGGCAGGTGAGACCCTCAGCAAGGAGCCACAAGACTAGCCATACGGAAGTACATAAGCACCACCATTGATAATAAATAAGAACAAAAAAGGCTCCTTTGCTTTCCATCCATTGGCTTCTGCAGGCTCAGCAGTAAAACTAGTAAAAATGAATTTCTCCCAGTAAAGTGAAGTACTATATAGGAACAAAGGACTGGTCAATGGCGTAGGACAATGCAGTTGACTGGATTTGCTTATCCAAATATTTTGCAAAAGAATGAGTGCTCTGGTAGGAAAGTGCACTATAAAGAGGCTACTCTCTCAAAGACCCTGGATTTACTTTTCAGCTCCACCAATAATCTGTGGAGCTCACAAGAGTGCCTCAGCTGCCCATCTGTAAAATTAGTAGGAAAAGTATTTTAACAGCTCCACAAGGGAGTGGTTATTTAATGTTACTCAATTTCTGAATATTAGTAAGCCTATCCAAGAATTTGGAGCCTGCCACAGCAGAGCAACAGAAACAAGGAGGCAGATAGTATCCATAAATATCAGCAAAGCAAAGCACATGAATATTAGCATAGACCTGAGTTACAGACCTTTTTACATAATAATCTGTAACCACTCAGTAAAATTCAATCTGAAACAAAACCACATGAAAATGCTTTGTGGCAAGGGAGGTAGCATCAATACAGCGCTTCTGGAAGCTTCATTTTAAGCATCAAGAAAGCTCTGCTGATAGAGCTGGAAGATTATTTGCTAGATGATATATACATTACATTGTTCCCTTGCTAAAGTCCACACTAAATCTGTTTTTAACAAAACCCACTTGTCTGGGATAAGCAATCAATAACAAGTTAAGCCAGCATTTTCTTTCAGCTTGTTGAGGGAAAAGGGAATGTCCCACCACCACACCCAGATTTCAAGAGTAACATGCAAACAAACAGATCATTTGACACATTTTCACTTTCTGAACACATGTACAGAGCAGAAGACACAGCTGATGGTGAAGCCCATGATGCTGCCAGAGGCCCTCATCCAGCATGTGCAGAGGCCAGCAGAGACTCCCACAGCACAGAGCATATTCTCAATAACAGCCCATAGCAGCTGGACATGTGATACACCCTTTTATTCTTCACGTGTTGAAATATAGGGGCTTGGTATAGGGGCTGCAGAGTCCCTGTTGTCTTTGTTGCACTTCCAGAACAGAGCAGCTGGGTAACTGGTCTGCAAACACAATAGGCTCATGTGGACAGATGCTCATACTGTGCATTTATAAGTCATAAATAAAGCATCCTATGCAGGCTTTCATTGCCTCCAGCAATGTTCTCCAAGGAGAGGCAGATGGACTGAAAAGGCCTCTTTTTGAAGACCCATTAGCAATATTTCTACGTTTGAAGGATTCACCAAAAGTGCACAAATCTGAGTCTCTGAAGTTGATCACTATTGAAGTAGAAGTTATTCTAAATTTTGTTTTACAGTAAATAGACTTACCCCAAATTTCTGCCAGAAGCAACTGGGATTTGTGCCCAGCATGGCTGGCAACACACTTGTTTTTACTGATTTCATGGTAAGGTAAAGCTGAAGAGACTCAAATGAGAGTTATTTTCTTAGCTGGGAAAGCAGTCACTACATCAAGATATGTTTTGAAACCATACTAGTAGAAGTGCTACAAAAATTCATGTTTTACAAAAACAAATTGTGGATTATCAGCTAACCACTGATTACCCTTAGCTTGATCGAGTTTCCTTGTTAGGATAATCAAAAAAAAAAGTTGCAACTAAATCTTGTTTCTAAAGTGCCTTGACCACTCTCCAGGGATCCTGTAGTGTTATAGCTGTTTTTTCCCCAGTACATGCAACAACCTTTTAAGGCTGTTGTAATCACATACCACCAAGTGCAGGCAATCATGAAGGCAGACAGCCTTGCATTTAAAATGCTATAATATTATTTGCTGCATAGTATATTTTTACCTTTTATTCAAATTATGCTTCAGTAATATACTTATTTTGTGCATGGAATATTCCTCTTACTACTGCACACGCAGAGCAGGCCAACATAATACGGCCAATACATCAGAATTGCCTATGATTAGACAGAACAAAATGCAAATGTGTAACAACACCCACCCAAGGGAAGTTGCTAAACCATCTCCAGAAAGACAGTTTGGAAAATCAATCTCTAGTAGTCTGGGTAAAAGATCCAAGCAAGTTCCCTAGTCACAGCTGGAGCTATGAATAAAGGAAGAACTTAGTGTTTACACTCTTTAATATACAGAAGTCATTTACATTTGAGATGAATCACCTTGCTAAAATCCAGAATTGTCAAGCCAGCTCCATACAGCAGCATAATCATGGCAAAGTACAATCATTTACATTAATGAGATTAAGAAAGCCATCCTACATAACATACTAAAAAGCCAGTATAGGGAGCTATATGGCTCAAAGGACAAATAGTTGAATCTACCTATTTCATATTTATTTTCAAGTTTCTCGTACTTTGAAGGCTTGAATGTACACTTAACACTAACTTTGCCACTGGACTTCTGATAAAGTGTTTATGTTTTTAGATATGTAGTGATTGGTTTTACATTTGTGTTATTTTTCCCCTCAAGAAAAAGCAAACAGAATGGGGTGAAGGAAAGGCTTCATTAACACTCCAAAACAAAAGGACTTGACTCAAACTCAGTGTTAGTCTCTGCCTGGGAGAAGAGCAGCCTCAGCACATCCTAAACATTCACACTCCCCAAACATGGAGCATCTTCTACTCCTGAAGGCTGCAGGGAGCAGGAAGCTGAACCACGGATGGGGAAAGAGAAGGTCTGATGCACAATAGCCACTACTTAGCCCCAAGTTATCCCACAACTGTTAAAATATATTAATACTTACATGTTATAGTGGTTGTATATTATGCAGATATTCCACAACTGTTACTTGTTATTTCCTCTTGCTGCATCCAACCCTGGCCATTCTCAAGGAGCTGTTACCAGATGAGACAGACCACTAACCTGATCCATCATGACAGCTCAGGCATTCCCATGCAAACCAAAAAGGGTTGCTCCATAACCAAAAGAGCTAATGAAGGCCAGCTTGTTCTATTATAACCCGCAGCCATGAACTTGCCTTTTCAGCCCCACCAAAGTGATTGCAGCTTCTTCAGCCAGAACTCCTTAACAGCTTCATCTCTTGCTCCACCTGCAAATTCCCTTCTCTGTATCTTGTGGGCACCTTTGCATTTTCAGCCCCATTCAGAGTGCCCAGCTGCTAGCCACCCAAGGGGCAGCACATAACCAAGCTGGTTTCGAGCTTTGGGGCTGACAGGCCAGCTAGCATTTACAGTCCAGAGAGCCAGTTTGTGGCAGAAGCCAAACAAACATTAAATTCATGTGGCACCCCCTGTTTCAGTAATATTTGTCTTTTTTAAAAAAACACATAATGATAATATCAGAACTCACCATTTTTGAGATACTAATCCTTGAAGCAAATTTAACATTGAAACTTGAAGAAATCTGGAAGAAGAAAGGAAATCTCTGGTCACATACACTTAAGTTCATTAGTAAGCTAAGAATCTCTTTTGAAAAAGATATTTTAGCCAAGTCAGCTTTGGATTTTTCAAATGCACACCATGTCCCAAGCACAGGGATAGCACCCAGCACAGCCAGTTATGGAAAAGGATGCCTATCCCAGGTTTTGAGGCTGGTTAGCAGTGTTTCTACACAATAGCCCAAACATTTAGTTATCCCTAGGCTTTCAGTATGGGTTATAGCTTCCTCTCAATATTGTTGTTCATCATTTAAAACAGATTATTCCCTCATTTGCTACCTAAGAATTTAAAACCAGCTTATACATATTATGTCTTCCTCCAGGCAATGAGCATTCATTTTACCCAAAGGATACAGTAAGAAGGAACAATCTTGTGTTGTAATTATTACATATGCCTAGTTTTAGGGTTAGACATTCTTATTCCCTGTCCACATGGACACCATATGTATAAGGAAATGCTTTAATTAAATTCATTGAACTACAATGTGAGCCATAATTTAAATAATAGAAAAATGAGGTATTGAATTTCCAAGGATATTTTGTAATTGGAATAAGAACAGTTGCCAAAAAGACAAAAAAGCTCTAGGGCAAACAGAGTCTACGGGTTTGGGCAACAGCAGGTAAGCAGAACCCCAGATCTGAGATTGATTACATGGGTTTGCCTTGTTTGAAGAGAGACTGAAGAATTAACAAAGTATTCTGCAATAAAACACATGTGCAAAAATACAGACTCTGAACATACTCTATTAATAAAATGAAAGCAGACTAATCCTGTCCTGCAACGACACATTCCCCTGTGGTTAGGGCAGGAGGAAGAGAGGCATTCTGTTTTGAAAATGTGGTTCACAGGATTTAGAATTGGTTCAGGTAGAACCATTTAATATCTGATTAAACCTAGAGAACATACTTAATTTTAGATAATTCTAAGAAACAAATCCAGTTAGATCCACATTTTTGTCTGGAATGGAATCAGTGTAGACGCAAGCATCTTAGGAAAGCCTTCATGTTTTTTGCAGTTTCTATAACTGATTAGAAAAATGTTTCCAGCATAAATATGAGCCATGAAAGTCAGGATTCCCATGATTTTCTCCTGCCATTGAAAACATCTTACTGCATGATCTGGGCAAGTATCCTAGTCATCTGAGGCTACTATGAACTCATTTTTGAAGTGAGATCAGCACTTCCCCTCCTTGTGGGACACCAAGCAATGGGGAATTTTCAAGGCTTAAGAAACAGACAATAGGAGCACAATACTAAGGAGGACAGAAAGAACAAAAGCACATAAGGGCATGAAGCACCAAAGAGACATTCACCAGATAATCAGAATTGTACTATGCTAAGAGAAGTGTAATCTTTACTGAACAAAACTCACAGCATGATATTATTCAGAAGTAACAGAGCTAACCCTCCTGGTTCCTGTTTTGCAGCAACCATCATTTACTCAGTAATTGCATAAATATACAAGAAACAAACTAGGAAAGGATCTGAAAGAAACTCATTCATTTCCCACAGACTGCCCTAATATCAACTATAAACAGTTTAACAGGACCATCATTCTTAGTCAAAACCTAATAACATTTAGGTCTTTTTGATATATAATTGACAATATTTTGAAAACACCTGGAGACAAAAGCTCATGTGAGAATTATAGGCTTCCCTGAAAAAATATGGCTTCATTATTGTACTATTGCATGGAAAGCAAACTGCAAAATACAACCAAAGGATAGCCCTGTAGGTTCAAAATGGAAGAGCAAATACAGATAACTTCATATTTTTGCTAGTTCTCATTAACTTAAGGCAAGGGCAGAATTGGGAGGAGCCTGATTCATAATACTGGAATGTTCAGTATTGTCAACACTGGATAAATTCATTGTCACACCTACCCTTCCTTACATTTCAGCCTGAACAGCAGAACTTAGTTCATAACTAAATTCAGATTTTGAACTCAAAAGCCCAGGAATGATCAAGTTTAACTAGGTCTGCCATGAAGGTATGAACCATAACCAGTGGTTAATCAAGACCTCTTTTCAGGTAAGCAATCTACTAAAAACAACTAAACAAACAATCAAGAAAAAGAAACACAAACACAAAATAAAAAAGCTGTAAGTAATATAAGGGGTCCAATTGTTTTCCTTTTAACATGATTGTTCAAACCAAGCAGTTGCCAAAATAAACCAGAACGCCCATAATGACATAACAGAAAAAGCAAAGCAAGTATCACTTTCCTGATGTAATAATATCATCTAATCAGTTTAATTCCACATTAATAGTGCAGCAATAGAAGAGGCTGGGTATCAGAGCATTAATTGTTTCATGCCTTCACAGAGCCTTCAAAATTAAGTCCTGGGATTGAAGTCTGAAGGATCTCCCTCAGAATCAAATAGAGCAGAAGCACATTAAGGCACATTATTTCTTATCCAAACATGCAACTCCATAAGCCAACTTGCTTCACAAGAAATACCGTTTATTTAAAACATATTTCAGACTTATCCCTCCCATTCTCCAGCCAGACATCATAAACTGGTTCCAAGGAGGCACACATCTGCTCCCAGGCCTCCATCTTTGCAGTGTGAAGCAGTTGTATTTCCTACTTAGCCAATGCCACAAAAGTGACCCTTGTAATTAGCTTTGGTTCTTTTCCAGAAGTGAGGGCTTCCAGGGATCATAAGAAGCCGGCAGAAGAGAAAACCCAATGACACCTCGGTTCTTGAACCCACAATTTCACATGAACTGATCAAGCCTCCCTACATTGTCCTCTTCAGAAACAGTCTTAAGACAAAGATAAACTTGCGGATGATTCAACTCCTCTGCAGTAGTCCATATTTCTGACAAGTCACAAATAAGCGACGGTCATGGAGACAGAAGCAGGGTGCACCTGGGATTTGGCTTTTTGCAGTTACCACTCAAAGCAGCATGATTTCTTTGTACCATCTTTAATCTGCCTGCCTTTTGATACAGGAAGAGGTTCTTGTTCTTTAAAAATACTTTGTCCTTGTCACTATCCTAGGTCCTGTATTTTTTAAAAGAATTTTTAAGATAGTCCCTTTCATTAAGCTCAACTATCACAACTGCTTAAAATTCTTCAACACAAGCCTCTTCTTGAAAGCACTTGAGAAGTTAACCCACACCTTTCTGTCTTCCCACTCCATGCCCTAGGATCCCTACTAAAAGCCATGATCCATATCCCTCTAGATAGCTGCCTTATCTCTAACAAAGAATCTTTCCAACATCCTAGTCTGAAACCCCTTTTAATCATGAATCTTCCACTTTTCCTTAGATCCCAGTTTTCCTTACTATTAACATGTTGATAAACATCTTGCAGTAAGAGCAGCCTGAAACTCTGCAGTATGTATATATGCTCTGGGTGAGAAAGCTGCCAGTAAGAGCATCAGGCTACATAGAGTTGTCAGAGCAAAGGAGATATTGGCAATAGAATAGCTTGGTCTAAAGTTTACTTTGGGTTAGAGATTACTTAGACAAATGGGACATCCATAAATCTACAGGACCAGATGGGATATACTTTAGAGCTTTGAGGGAACTGGTGGGGATTATTGCTCAGTCACTCTCCATCATCTTCAATGGCTAACAAAGAGTGGGGGAGGTGCCAGAGAACTGGAGAAACCAACATCACTGCAGTTTTCAAAAAGGGCAAGAGGGAAGAGCTGGGAAACTACAGGCCCATCAGCCTCACCTCCATCCCTGGGAATGTGATGGAGCAGCTCATTCTAGAGACCATCTCTAGGCATGTGAAGAAAAAGAAGATGTCCAGGAGTAGTCAGCATGGATGCACCAAGGGGAATTCATGCTTGACCAACCTGATAGCTTTCTACAATGGGATGACTGGCCGGACGGATGAGGGGAGAGCTGTGGATATTGTCTACCTTGACTTCAGCAAGGCTTTTGACACTGTCTCCCATAACATCCTCATGGGGAAACTCCAGAAGTGTGCATTGGAGGAGGGGACAGTGAGATGGATTGAGAACTGGCTAGATGGCAGAGTTCAGCGGGTCATGATAACTGGGGGCAAGACTAGTTGGAGGCCTTTGGCCAGTAGTGTCCCCCAGTGCTGTTCAACTTGTTCAGCAGTGATTTGGACAAGGGGACAGAGTGCACCCTGAGCAAGTTTGAGGACAATACCAAACTGGGCAGAGTGGCTGGCACTCCAGAGGGCTCTGCTGGTATTCAGATGGACAGGTAGGAGAGTTGGGCACAGAAGAACCTCATGTGGCTCAACAAGGACAATTGCAGGGTCCTGCACCTGGGGAGGAATAACCCCAGGCGCCAGCTGACCAGCTTGAAAGCAGCTTCTAGAGAGGGTCCAGAGACTCCCAACAAAGATGATTAAGGGACTGGAGCATCTATCATATGAGGAAAGACTAAGAGAGCTGGGCCTGTTTAGTCTGGAGAAGAGAAGATTGAGAGGGGATCTGATCAACATGTACAAATACCTGAGGGGAAGATGGAAAGAGGATGGGGCCAAACTATCCTCAATGGTAGCGAGTGACAGGACAAGGGGTAATGGGACAGGAAGTTTTTAATCTCCCTGTGAGGAAGAGCTTCTTTCCTGTGAGGGTGACAGAGCCCTGGCACAGGCTGCCCAGAGAGGCTGTGGAGTCTCCTTCTCTGGAGATCTTCCAAACCCACCTGGATGTCACCCTGTACCACATGCTCTAGGTGTCCCTGCTGGAGCAGGGACTAGATGATCTCTAGAGGTCCCTTCCAACCTCAATCATTCCGAGACTGTGAACAGTACAAGCCACTAGAAGCAGGGGCAGAATTCCTGTTTATTTAGCACATTTGTCTCAAGAGACTAAGAAAAGATATAGAAAAAGTTGACCAGGTCTCAGAGGCCTTTTTTTGTCTGTAAAGAAAGGTAGAAGAACTGCTTTGACCAAAAGCAAGCAACCAACCTGCCTGCAACTGCAGGTACTGGTACTGAATCCAGATCTAGGAGATATGTACCTCTGTGCCTACAGGAGCCAAACAGCATACAAGCAGCAGCTCAGTTTGGTGCTTCCAACACACTGAAGATGTGCTTCTGTTCTGGTACTTGTATGACTTTGCAGTCCAGTATCTCCCTGTGCAAAGGTCCATGCTACTTCAAGATACTTCTCACTTCAGGAGACCTGGCATGTACAAGGTCATGAGCAAGGCAGGCTCTACATCACAAACACCACAAATATTCTTCAAGGACTGTTCAGACAAAGTAGAACAGCTTTTGCAGAGTACTTATTACCAGCAATGTTTTTGAAGCTTGCTTATCACTATCTTAAAATAAGCATAGAGAGCAATTGAAGAGCTACTAGACATTTATGTAGATTAGATAAGCCCTTCAGACTTTCAGCATTTTCTCAAAGTCTTGTTGATAGTAGCAAGAGGTTCAAACATGGAAAATCGTGGAGAGAGGTTCTGGCAAACACTAACAGTCTCAATACTGTACAACAACCATCAGTATTATTAATAACCAATACTTTGTTCCCCTCCAGCTGGATGCTAAAGAATCACTCTTGGCCATAGGACAGCCACCTTCATGAAGAAAGGCAGTCCTGATACTGCTAGATATATGCTTAGCATTAAACTTTCAACAGCTACTTCATGTCTGGAAACAACAGTCACCCAGCATGCACACACATGACATCCCACACATAAGCAGACTCACCATCTTAGAAGCTGAAGTATATTCCAGTGCATGCCCCCTCACAGTCTACTTCAGCCTAAGCAGTGACCTGAAGCAGCTGGAAACCCTTCTCTCCTTCACCCAATATCAGAGCTAAGGCCAGAGCACTTACACTAAAATATTATTCAGCTTTCTAAAGGCAAGTTTTCTTCACATTTCATCCTGCTTTGAACTGAGACAGATCTTTCACCTGTCTTTGTCATCCTATTCCCTAACCTACTTCTTCATCCTACTACTTTTACTCTGCTGGCCCAGATTTTGAAGGCTACATGCCTCATTCCCATGTCCAAGAAGAAAGAAAACTCTAATAATTTCAAGTTGATCTTTCCCACTCCATTCTACGCTGAAAGCATAGATCTCTCAGCCTAGTCACCTATGGAAATAATCTGCCTTCTACACATCAATTATTTTCCACATAGACACACATACACACCTGCAACATATTTGAACCAGCTGAACAGCTTCAAGTCACTTAACAAAAGGTCTCAAAGGAACTACTCAACTCCTTGAAGTTCTGTGAAATATCTGCAGCTGGACCTGAGGACAGGAATGTACATTAGCATCCTATAGTGACGGCAAGGCTGCAGCTTATCTGTCCTATTTGATTTTCCAGGTAGCCAAGCAGCACACCTGCAACTTAAAACTAGCCATAGTACATAGCACAGCCCTTCACCAAAGCAGTAGCTGGAGGAAATACTAAAACAACTAAGTCTATGTAGAAAAAGGGAATGGGAAATAGCTGTAAGATTTCATAATAATAAACTCAGCAGGAGACACAGAAGTCAGACTTCATCAGATTAACAGATCTTCTCATTAACATATGTGAGAAAACACTAGTCATTAACAGGTTAATTTAGGATTCATATTCTTAACTTGATTAGCACCTGCATATTCTCTTCCTACCTCAGCAAAGCACAGCAGAGCTGACCCAAGGCAAAGAGCTCCCTAAGGGCAGGCAAACCAAAGAGCCAAGAACGATCCCAGATTCCTGTTTACCAACATGGCACAGCCCTACAGGGTGCTGGCCCAAGTCCATCAACAGCTCCAGGCACAGCAAGCGACAAACCAGGTCCAGGAACCAGCCAAGGTGCCCCACCAAGAGCAGCAAGACATAAAGCCACAGATAGCGCTGAAGGCAGGGCTATGGCATAGGGCTGAAGTCCCTCCAGGAGACAAAGCCACACATAACATACAAGACATATCCAGAAGGCCCGTCTAAGGCAAAGCCAAATACAGAGCTAGAGACCAACAGACTAGAACATAGCTCAAACAGATACTGAGGACAGCCCGCTAAGCTTCAATAGGGGCTCTTGGGTCCAGCGCAGGGTGTGGTAGAGGTACCAGCTGAGGCCACTCAGGGCCATTAAGGCTTATTAGAGCAGTCATAACCCCCTAACACTGACCATCTGTTTGTGCCTTTTTAAGGACTTTATCAGCCTAGGCAATGTGGTAAGGCAAAAGTGTTTGGGGTTTTTTGTTTGTTTGTTTTGTTTTTTTAAATAGCGTATCATAGAACAGTAGACAAATATACCACTTCCAAATACAGAAATCATTAGCTTTAGAACTTTTCCTTTTAAAGAAGAAAGAGGTGTTCATCTTTCTGTGTTTTAGCTAACTGATTCCTATTCAGAGATTCACAAATAATGCAGGATGTTCTGCTACTGTTTCACTGATATACACATTTATTGTCAAAGCAAGCATATCAGAGTGTTTTCTAAACACTGAAAACCAAGTAACAAACAATCCTTAGGGATATTTTTAAGTTTACTCATATTCTCTTAAAAAATAGTTAATTTAAATTAGAATGAATTAGCTAATAACACTGTTAGTTTCTATAGCGAGGCATGAAGGATTTCAAAGTTAGACCACAAGACAGCCTGGCCATTCAGTGCAAAACCTGATAGAAGGTTTTCACTTCGGGCACCCCTAAACTTAGCCTATCCTGTCTCGCATATACATCCTGTCCTCCAAAATGGCTCAGACCCAATAAGGTGCTCATAGACATTCCAAACCCCTGGGGCTCAGACTCCACCTACCTATGAGTTTACTTCTAAAGTCACCAAGACTGTCATGGCAGATGATGCATAACACATAAGACATCGCACAGAAGTGCCATCATGAGCAAGTTTCTTTTTGCCTAGCAAAATGTACATGGAGAAAGAGCAGGTTGTTAGAGGATGGCAGCAATGCTGGTGGGAAAAAGGGACACTATACCTCTTAGGAAAGTTATTTCCAGCAGCTTTTGTCTTCAAATGTGTTATATATATTCTCATTTCCTAAGACACCTCCCCTTGAGGGTGGGAGTGGCTGTAGTTTTGTTCACATTTTGGACTACTAGTACTTGCAGATGTCCCATAACCATGGCCATCATGAGCAGGAGCTGTCTTAAAGATGCGCTCTGGAAATGGAGCAAGCTGTTGCTTTGCAGCTGAGTCTGTCCCTGTGCTTAAGAATGGCAACAGCAGACAAACAACAGCCCCTGCAACACACGTTGCCCTTAGTACTGAACATAACCTGGTAGAAAGCTGATTTTGGCAGCAAGTTCTCTCCTAGGGTGTTCTTCAAGTGCATGCAGATGCAGTGACGCATCCATTCACACACACACAGAGAGTTTCATTAACAACAGGGAATCTCTTCTATAGGCAGAGGAGGATGCTGTCAATTAGAGAAATCTGTCATTGTCACTTCAAACCGAGTTTAGGGTTGGTTATGCCACAGGAACAGTATTGAGCCAATGTCATGACAAGGGGCTGGAGCATGAGCACCTAGACAGAGTCACTATGGGGCCAAGGAATGTAGGAAATGAAAAACTTCCCAGCCAGATCACAGACCTTTTATATTTTACGAAGTTCTCAGGCTTTGGTTTTAATTGTGCTTTTACTTGGTGTAAAACAGTTTCAAAAAGCAGCTTAGAGGGAGAAGATTCCTGAAGAGACACAGTTATACGAGGCTCAGGACATTTAGAGCTGAAATGCTGACTGTTATCTTGGGCAGTTCACAAATAGTACTTACGCAAGCTGGGAACTGCTTCGCCACTGCCAGTACTCCTTTAACTCCTGACCTTTTCCTGGACATCAGATGGGAATGATTTTTAGTCTATCCGGTGTGGACTGAATTTGATCCCAAGCACCAGGGCAAGGGAAGTGAAAAAAAAGTTTCTTCTTTAAAAGCTTTACGTATTGGATGCTTAAAATTTAACGCTCACCCCTTAGAGCTATATTCCTAGCTCAGCGCTGGTAAGAAGCAACATGTTTTTTGCTTTAATCCTTTCCAAAGACACATTCCATAAATCGTTAGCATCCTTGCCAACCACTCGGTCTCTTAGTGAGCCCACATACCAGCTTTAAAGTAAGTTCTTCTAAAATCAATGCAACAGTCCTGTGGGTTAAGTTTATATTATTTCCAGATTCATATAGCTGCAGGCTCCTTTTTAAAGTTGCAAATGATAAGTCATCTCTTTGTTGCCAGTACTTTCTTTTTTTTTTTTTTTAAACTTTGTTTAAACATTGTTCACTGATGCACTTAGTGAAAACCAGACTGTACTGGCTGTAACACAGCTATACATCCTGTAGAAACAGGAATACAGTGTGTATTTTGCAGCTGGAGGGGTGAAGCTTGGATACTTCAGTCTATTGATAATGCCAGAATAGATACCACTGCTCAGAAACAAATTCGAGCCCAGCAACACAAGCAGTGCATTGCACTGGCAAAGCATGTCTCCTCTCAAAAGATACCGGCTGCACATTTTCAGCAGTGTAACCACAAGCTGTCCTAAGCAACTATCCTAAAAAATACAAGGGCACGAGGGACTTCCCTATGCTTTTGTGCTTGTTACCCACAGAGAGAAAACAAGGATAATGCAGACAGTCCTCCTCTAGGCACGTGGTGGTGGATGAGATCAGTGAACTTCCTTCTTCACCAATTGCTTCTTTTTCCCGTGCCTGCACTGACCAGTGTGAAAATTAGGGTAACAGGCACCAAATATTGTAAGCCTTTATTTTTTATCTATTTCCTGATAGATTCTAGTCTCCCGTGAAGTGGCATCACCCTGAGAGCAAGGCACTGTCCTCACTGCATCCTTCTGCTGCACAGCCCTGTTAAGAAAGGGTATTAAGAGCATGTGTTAAGCCACATTGGAGGCAAAGTTAAATGTGCTAGGTGGTTGCTCTTAGCCCTACACCTTTATTTCTCTATACATCATTTTTTTAAAATTAAAACTGCAATGACATTTAGGAAAAAAAGATAGGCTCCCCAAAGTGAGCTAGGGCACAAGGGTTGTTGTTCATTGAGTTTGGGGCTGAGACATGCACTAATGATGGAGATGGAGCTAATTGGGTCTGTTGTGCCTTCTTGTTCCTAGTGCTTGCTTCTTGTGCCTAGTACTATCTCAGGCCGCACAGATATCCATGCATAGAAGTGTCAGAAAAGACATTGTATAAGGGGTAATAAGTGTTTGAACCTCTCTCAGCCTTGGACATCTCAGCAAAGGAAATGGTTGGAAGGAAGGAAGGAATTTACAGTATGTGAAAGATGTATGTTAAAACACAATAAAGTAATGAAACAAGAAAATTCAGGACAAAACTCAACTATCTAAAATCTCAAACATACTGGAAAAAATGACACCACTCCAAAAATGATACTGTAAAAACATAAATGCTTGAAATGTTCCTTTTTTACCTTATACTTCCTTTCTTAGTTTTGTCTTCCCCTGTACTCTCCATCAGTCTTGCTCTGGCCCACCAAAACGCTAGAGAAAACATTTGCTTGCCTCCCCAGGAGGAATTTATTTTCTCCTACTCTCATGGAAGCCTTTGCCTTCCTCTGGTTTGAAAACCAGGGACTTTCTCCTGCTGCTCTTTAAAGTTTGAAATTGGAAGTAGGAAAAAAAAAAAGAAAGAAAGGAAAACGATTGCAGAAAAGCCTAGAGAGAGAAGCTACTGAGCTGTCCTCAGTTCTTGATCCATGGGACCTGTTCCACTCTTGCCTGCTCTCGCTTGCAAGGAGCTTACATCAGTCCCATGCCCAGGCAGTCAGAGAGGAACGCTTGCTATACTTAAAGCAGATGATTGTGCTTTCATACTTCCCACAATACATTTGTGCACAGTGGTACCCAGCTAAGGGACTTATTTTTGTATTTTTTTCAATGATACATATTACAATCTCATTAATTTCAAACTTAACCTGCATAAGCAGCAGGGAATTGGTCTTAGAAGCTCCAGTCAGGACTGGATTGAGACTACCCAGCTTTATGTCAGCGTACTATGTTTATCAGCATACTATGCTTGACTGTTTTTATGGATCAGCTGGGAAACCAAGGCCCCCATGCCTGCCTGTGAACTCACGCTCTGGTTCTGCAAACATTTATATAAACATCTTAATCCCACATACTTGACTGGTCTCCTAACTGAATATTTGCAAGACTTTGACCTTAGTGTAAACTGACTTCACAGGAGACCAGGCAGCAATTTCCACGCATTAAAAGGCAAGATGGCATTAAAATACCAAAGTTCTATTTTCTACATGCCTAAATTCACCCTGAACGTAGCTCTTATCCCCCAAAACGAAGTACATCAGGAACATCAGGATACATAGAGCAGGCATGAAAGTGTAATTGATTAACAAGCATTCAAAGTTCTCCTTAGTTCTCTCCGTTGCAGTGGTATTCTTATGTTGATGGCTTGGGATCCACAAAAATTAAAATATGGTGTATTTGTTTCTAAAATTTTAGATCCCCAAGCGCTAAAAAAGTCAGTGGGGCTCTTCAGCAGATTATGCACTTCAGCACAGGGCAGGCACTGGGGCTCTCACACAATTAATCTCAGTATTTACTGACCATAGGAATACACAGGAGCTACTTAAACCCACATCAGCGTTTTATAAAGCTACACATTGGCTGGTAGACTACGATGCAGCAGTAGAGTCACATAATTTTTCTGAAGACAAATGTGTGTGAAGAAGCTTGTAAGACTCAGCTTCCTGCTGCCAGGGCCTTAAGTTGAGTGCTGGAAGGTTGCTGGGATCATCCTTGAGCTGGAATGAAACTCTTCCCCTTTTATTTCCCTTAAATGGTGTGTCTGACTCACTTTATTTGGGGGACATGCCTTGGTTACTCCCTGAATGTTTATCTAAATTCTAATCATGTGATTAAAACAACCATTTGATAAATCCCCAGACTGCAAGGACCCAGATCCTGGTATCTCTCACACTGATATAAATCCTCAGCCCAGGCCTTGGACACACACTCACTTATGTGAGTATTTACTGGCTGTGCACAGCCCCAGCTCTTGCTGCTAGCCGCAGGACAGGCCACATTTGCTCTTTATCTTTTTCAGCACAATTCCTCGACATGGGAAACCAACAAATTTGCTAAGGCACCTTTTGGGTCAATGCGTGAGAAAGAAGTCCGGCAGTTAGTCTGCTGAAGCAAAAGGGGTTCCTCATTGTCTTCACTTAAGGCTGTAGTAGGATGCTGCAGGAAATTCATTTCAACTTTCTCCACACTTCAGTCCTCTAGCTCTTAAATGGATTTTTCTTCTCTCCTTCTGCCTTTTTTGGCTGTAGTTTCCTGCACTACCACAATCACTTGACTGGCATAGTGTATAACCCTGCCAGGTCAGCGTTTCCAACACCAATTTGCTGACATTTGACAGTGCTGATATCTGAGGTATGTGTCATAACATTCCAAGGAGTCATAGTACAAGGGAAAGAGAAAAGGAATATGTTTCTAGTGTCTTTTTGACTTATAGGCAGACAGAAAAGCAAGTGATTAGTGTTTTTGAGAAGGAGAGCTAAAACTGCCTACTCTGAACCCTGCAGCTGTCCCTTAAAGAAGATGCAGGTGATGGTACTCACTAGTAATCATTAGTAATTAAATCACGTGAAGAAGAGATGCTAACTCATTAGCAAATTTAGGCAAGCCCTATTGCTAGCAGAATCTCTCATTGGTATCTGTGGGTTTTGGATTAGGCCCCCTAATGAGTTGGATTTATCCTTTCAACTCTGGCTGAAGGTGCCAGAAGTGAATTTTGGGAACATAAAAGAGGAGAGAAAATCCCACAGCAGCATTAAGTGCTTTAGCTGGTACTTGTAGAGAGTATATTTCTTTGCCAACTCTATAAAGTAGGATTGCTATGGGGCAGGGGTGGGTGATGATAGTTTTGCTTTTTCAATACTGTACCACATCAGACTACATGTTGTGTCCTCCTTACTTGTATGTTAGCTTCTTTCTAGTGACATGACCTAAAATAAGACTGCCAAGGCAATATATTAGCTCTTTTAAAGTAATGGGACACAACATGAACTCCCATTATGCTCTCCCTTTAGCTGGATATTTAGAATATGTTTTAGATAGTGAGTTTGGCGAACTTCAGGAGAAAAACAAAAGAAGAAAAAAAAAGCCACATCTTTACTCAACTACTGTTCCTCATGCTGAACACAAGGGGCTGTATGTTCTGTCCCCATAGTGCAACAGGTTTTCAACACACTGCATGGAAATGGTAACTCACAGCTCAAAAATGGCAATGCATCACACCCTGGGGATTAGCATTTGCTTTTGAACTTGAGCAGTATAGACATTAAAATGATCTGTATCTCTAATTTTGTCACACACATGCAAAATAAGTGTGTTTATCCTGTCCTGAGAGATCTCGTTAGGAAACACATCTGACATATCTGCTAAATTTTCATTTAGTGTTACTGGAGCAAAAGCAAGCTCCAGATCACCTTTCGCCTATGCAAAAACTGCAGTTGTGTGTCAAAAACCTCTGATGCTGGTTGAGTATTGTCCAGTATTAGTTGTACTGGAGCAGTATCTTGGATTTCTCCTCTGGCAACTGGACTCCCAGGCGCTGTGTGTGGTGTAGAAATAGCCTTGCCGGACCACGCTTGTAAAACACAGCCCTGTCAGCCCCCAGGAGGGCTGCACAATAGACCTGCTCATGCACTGAAAGCCAAAAGTATCCTTGCTGGATTCCTTGCGAATGTGCAGCAGGCACTTTTTAGACTTAGGCGTGCCTGGCCATTGTAGGTGCACAAATTGATCTGGTATTATGCAGCTGCCAGATGTCTAGAACTGACTAGGTCACTGGATTGCCAAGAAAAACAAAGAGCTTTTTCCAAAAAATAATTGGGTTGGCAGGTCTGCAACCTGCAGCAAAAAGGATCAGAGTCCAACCCATCTTTTTAGCATAACTGCAGATGACCATCATCCTCTGCCTATGAAAGGAGGATGAAACAAATCGCTCATAATCTTTTTGATTAAACTATTAAATTATTAGCCATAGGACACACATTATGAATTCCTAATAGCAGAAGATGCTGTCACAAAGAGGCATAGGAAAGCAGACATTTCGAAAGTGGATTTTTGGCTGTCCAAGTTCACTTTAAGAAAGCAAGGAGAAATTCAGACAGAGTACCATTGAGTCTACTGACTTGAAGTAACCAGTTACCACACTGCCAACTGCAGTGAAAAAAGCAAACACAAAAAATATCAAAACAGAATCCCCCATAACATTCATCCAAGGATGCATTACACTGAGGCTGGCAAACTCACAAACTGCTATTCATCATACTATAAGCAGGAAAATTAAGTCATTGTGGGAAGAAACCTGAAGCATTATGGAGTTGTGTTCCCCATTTAAAGGCCCCTTTCAAACAACGAAACTTTCATATGCTACCTGTTGGCAGCTGTGTTATTCCAGAGGATGGTAGTATCTCAATAGCTTTTTGGTGCCCCCCACCTGCTGTAGGGCCCTCTGTAAGGCTAAGCAGCTTCTCATTTAGGCAATACACCTGTGGGCAGCCAGGTGCTCATACACATAATTTCTGTGGAAATCGGATGGTTGCAGATAAATGCAGTGCAATGGGCCAGTGTTACACATGGCCTCCCTCCTAGTGTGTAGCATTCCTTGCTGGATGCTTGCTGTCTCCCACAACTCCCCTTACCTGCAAGATCATCTACCGATGAGGAAATGGTTACCCAGCCCTGCATCCCTGACCACACACCACCAAGCATTCCTCTTTTGCCAAACATGCAGTTCTAAAAACAAACTGGAGCAGATTCGCTGCTTCACTTGGCCTGTTTGGCATTGCAAGAATGGTGCAAGGCAGCCAAAGCACACTAGTGGATTTTACGCGCAAACTCACTCATGATCAGTTTTCTATTTCAGCTGACCAAAACATTTCAAACAATATTAATTCCTTGGGGGAAAGCACACGTCAAGGTTTAAAAGAAAAAGCATTTTGGAATAATTCAAGCACACAAAAATGCACTCAATTGTACACAGTTGGCCCAACTCTGCAACCGGGAAGGGCTGACACCACCCACAGAGCCTGGATCAGCTCCTTCTCCTCAGGGCTCAGTATATCTTGCAAACTCAAAACTATTTTCCTGACCATAAAAGACAACAGAAACCTCTTCTGTGATGCTTCTCTCTGTCCTGTCCTCACTTCACTGCTTTAATGCCCTCATACCTCACAAAAATCACCTTTCTGCTGGCAGTCTCTCAGCCCATCCTAGGAAAAAAAAAACATTCCTCAACTCCTCAGTTGAGTTTGATGATGAAGCAAGGCTGGTTGTTCCTTACACTGTTAAAGGATGTGTCATCTAACTGCTACTCTTTTAAAGCCAGCAATGGCTTTACCATGAGAACAGAAGGGGCTGAACTACCCTGTTTTCACCTAGATCACTAGATGCTGAAATTCACACCTTGTAGTGGGCTGCACAGCCCTCGGGACTGTCTTCAAGGGGATGCAAACTATTCCCCTGGTCACCTCAGCACCGAAGGCCCTCAGACCCCCTTCCTTGTCAGGCAGTGCCTGGGTCTCCAGGGGGCTTTGATGAGACATCTCACCTAGCATCCTAGCAAGTGCTGCTGCTGGATGAGCTTGAGCTCTTGCTCCTGCCTAATATTTCTACTTGGTCTCCAAGGACCGCATTTTGTCAACATCTTGCACATATTCTGCCTTCTACCATAAGGAAAGTTACTATGAGCAAAACTCAGCTATTTCCTCAAGTCCGACCTGCCTTCTTCCCCTTCAGAAACTTAGGTCTTTGAATCCAGTCCCTCCTCCAGGCCCTGGGCTCTTGTCCCCTGCTCTCATCTGTCCTCCTGATGCTTCCCTCGAGTGGACTTTTCTCTCTCCTTTGACTCTCTGAGCAGCTCTGCACTGCCCTCGAAATGGTAACTGTTTTGTTAGACATGAGATAACTGCACTTAGTCATTCTTCAGCTATGACACTCCCAGACCCAGGAAGTCTGTCTGGTCACCAGCGTACTTGAAGCCCGCCTGGTGCTCTGTGCCGCTATACAGCACTGGGAAATTATAATTAGTTCAAACCATACTCTGGGGTAGCTCAGGATTAGTAGGGATAGTTTAAATATTTGACTGCAGTGTAAGACATTTCCACTCTGACCTGGGAACTGTCTCCCTTCATTTGTGACATTCCACATCCGCGGGAGCATTACCCGCTTCCTCAGGATGCCTCTTGTCCAGAGGGCTGTCCTTTTGATAAATGTCCCTCATGGAAAGTGGACACAAAAGCAGATCACGCCTGCCCGCTTCCTCGAAGAACTTTTTGCCATACCAAGGTTTGCTGTAGCATGAACAGCCTATGATGAGGAGCAGTATCACAGCCAAAGAGGAAAGGAATAAGTTGTTATTTTTGTCTATGCAGAAATGAGATATGGAAAAAAAGAAACAGGAGAGAGTTCAGTCAAGCAAACCCTGTAAATACCCGTTTCCTTCAGTGAGTGCTTCGCGGGGGCAGTTCTGCGTTCTCACCGACTGCTTTGGTTTCCCTTCAGGTCCAGGATGCAGTCTCCTACCAGTGTGCTTCACCACATGCAACAAGCATGGCAGCTGCTGACTGTCTCCCAGGGCTCCCTCTTGTGCAGGACTCTCTATCTTTATTAAGACACAAATTAATACAAGGCTGGCTGCCTCTGGACACCCTCGAGTCAGTCCTTTCTGTCTCACCAGCCTTTTTTTCTTAAAGAAGAAACCACTACATTTCTGGGGGGGTATTGTTTACTTTGTTCTCCTATCTGGCTTCAGGGACTGTTGATGAATGACTAACATTTCAAACAATCAATTCTGGGCAGAGATCAAGTAAGAACAGTTTGAGCCCGAACGGTAAATCATTAGGAAACTTATTAATGATGAAAGACAGATGGTTCCAGAGAAAGACTAATATCAAAGTTACCTCCAGCATCTTGCCCCACTGACCCATGAAGCAACTTTTAATGTGACTGTCAGCTCATCAAGTAGAGGATCAGATACACTCACCCTGTGAATAAATACTCCAGAAAACAGTTGTAATCCTTACTGTCCTTTAACGTTTCTACTGCCTCCCGATATGCTTCTTGCTAGTTTAAATCAATCCCCAGATGACTTTGAGGAGAAAGGAGAGAGTGGTGTCCTGCAGTTGAGAGGATAAACTGAGACCCTGAGCATTTCTGGTTATTAAATGCCCTCTAGCACATTTCTTTTCTGAGAGGGATCCCTGGGTGTTCCTCAGTGCAGTAAATTACGCCTGAGGTAACCACTTTTCTGCCTGCGTAAGAATTTCCATTGTCATCCAGTAGGAAAAATGATTCTTCACTTCCCTTCTGCAGGGCGATAGCAAAGTGCCGCTGGCATGATGAAATGGCACGGTGCCTTCTGCACAAGAGGTAGGTGCATGATCCCTATATATGGTCTGAAAAGTGCTTTGGGAACTTGCAGGAGGGAAGGGCATGGTCCTACACTGACACACAATATTATTAGGTGGATAAGATTTCCCTAGCTGGTTGCAACAGCAACAGATTATCAGAGATTTCCTTTAAAAAGTTTGGTGAAAACGTTTTCACACTTTTCTGTCTTTCTACAAATTTTACTGTTGCAGTGAAATATTTGAACTTTCCGGAAATTATACATTAGTAAAGAAAAAAAAAAAAAGAGTAAGTATTTGGACCAACTTAGGTCTGTAACAGGATACAGGATTCTTATAAGCCAATTTTCATCACATGTTTTTACTTCACACACACCCCCATCTTCGCCACAAAGAGGTGGAGACTCTTGTTTGCTGCAGCATGCTTTACACTTCTCCCATTCCTAATTCTCTGACTCTGCTTCTTCAGGGCTCTTGGTAGAAGCAAGCAGACAAAGTGCTGATTTGGACTTCAGGCTAATATATTTTGCATGCATTCACCTGCTACATTTGGGAGTGCTGTGGATCCAGTAATCCCTGAGGCTCAGGCTATTCTTCATCTTTGAAGGGAGCCAAAGCCAAGAGGATACAACTCAGACCCTCTGGATAATCTGGCATGAGGCAAACGGTGCTGTAGCCAGGCCAGGTTCTCACAGGTTTCCACAACACAGAAGGGAGGAAGAGATACAAGACAAGGAACACAGAATTAAAACAAGATGAAGAAAAAATTATCCTCCTTGATGCTTAGCCACAGTCTTCCAGAAATAAGTGAACTAACATGCTAATAAAGGAATACAAGCAAATATGCAAAGGGCAATGTGCGGCTAACAGGAGAGTAGAAAGACTAAAGAAAATCTGAGAAAGAAACAGGGCTGAAGAAAGTGTGGAGACAAAGATCCACCAGAAAGAATCACAATATAAACAAAGTTGCTACTAGGAAAGCGGAGCAGAGCAGTATAAAATGGCAAAGACCAAATGAGAAACAGTTAGACAAGATTATGACACTTTTTATTATATTTGGCATTAATCACTTAAGTCCCTTTAAATGTGGAAGAAAGAATAAATAGGTAGTGATAAGATAGAAAAGATAGAAAGAATTATCTATAATACTCTGTTATATATTAATTTAATTATAAAAAGAAAAAAAAAGAATTTAATGTCCTGTGAGCATGATGCCTTCTTTCTGGCAAGTAGCAATATAGACAGCAATATAATGCAGATATATTAAATGCTCACACATTCAGTGTACTGGTTGCTTCATGTACTTACACACACACACACATACATGCACAGACACATAGGAGCCATGGTGGAATAGCAGCATCCCTCATTTACCAGGCAACATATATTCGATAGTTATTCAGCAACACGGTTGAGATGCTTATCCAGTCAGCAGACCATGACTCCCCACACTCAAACAGAAACCCTCCTTTAACACCCCTGGACTACTGAATACAATCTGCAATGACTGACAAAATGGTATTTATTTAGGTATCATTTGCCTGTATTGTAACTCAAGCAAAGACAGCCTGGCTCAGGTGACCTCCCTGGTCAACCTCCCCGAGTCTGGAGGTCAGGCTGCAGTCCAAAGCCTGCGTCACCCATAGAGTCACCAGAGCTGCAGTCAAGACCCTGCTGTAAAGGCCCACCAGTTAAAATGAGTCTTAAATGTGCCAGGTGCCAACGCTGTCTCCTAAGAGTCACCTCATGATACAGAATACCTTTGCTAAACAAGAGTAATAGAGCTTGAAAGAAGATTATTTTAATACCTTTCCAAAATACACTGAGTCTAACTGGGAAAAGGAAAAAAAATCTCTTCCCTATGCATATAAACTTTCTTTGTTTGTTTCTACCTTCTTGAGAAGATGCAAAGAACTGGATTTTAAAGTCAAGGCATTTTCATGCACAATACCTGTCACGGGTGCAGAACTTGCCCAACCGGGGCCTCATGGAGGGAAACACACATCTGAATAAAGAACAAAAAATTTCTTCCTCACTAACATAAACTCCAGGAAAATTCACTAGCATAGAACATACTAAGGAAAAAAAAAAAAGACTTTTTGTTTTAAAAGTTTGATTATCATAATGACACCTTTTTTCATTTTCTTGCAAGAAAGTCTTGAATGTTTTGCATTTGAGGGCTAAGTAGGCAAATTCTGGACCACAGTTAACCAGGTTAATGACAACTTGTTGATATTCTCACCCCTCTCTCCTTTTCTCTCTTCCACAGCTCATGAATATATAGGATACTGCACAGTGGCTGAACAGAGGTTGGACAAACGCAGAGTTGGGTGCACAGCAGACTTTCAAGTGGCTGTGCTGATGCAGTAATTTCATAGTTTTCTCAAATCCAGCCTTTCAGTTCAGTGCCAAGAATCAATGCCACATAAAAATGAAAAGTCTGTAATAATTATAAAATGCACACACAGAGAGAAATGCGATACAAAATATAGCTAAAAATAAAAGAGCAAAAGTAAGCAAATAAGGAGTGCTCAGAATGGGCATGGTAGTTTCCTCTGGATCAAAATTAAGGCTTAGTCACCACCCAGTCCAGGGAACCCAGTCCAGGGAACCTGGAGTGGATCTGGAAGACATTAAAGATTTGGAATAAAAAAACACAGTGTTGAAAAATTATATTTAAGCTTGGTTACCAGTTAAAATAAACTGCAAAAAAAAATCAGAAATGGGTTACCAATATTCTTTCTACTTTTATACTGCTTCCAAATATCCCAGGCAAAAGTGCACTGTTTAGTCGTTTGAAGGAATAGAAAATTTTATTAAAAATCCATAATCAAGATTAATGGTTTAGAATCAGTGTACAGGAATAAAACTGTCTGCTGCATGTTCTCAAGCTTAAAAGCCAAGTACCAGTGCTATTAGTTCTTGATGTCTTAAATGTTCATAATGGGAGCGAGCACAGAGCCAGATGCTGATAGCAGAGTCCACGACCCCAGGCATGGCAGGTGATGATGAACCAGGGCTAGGACATGGACATGTAACCTGAAGAAGGGGTGTCACCTGCCCTTTGCAAACGCGAAGGCATTTTGTCTCCCCAGCCCTGAGTATGCCGAGGTGTTGCTTGGTCTTTGCATGCCAAGAAAGATTGGGTCTGAGCTGTATAGTTCCTGAAAAGGAGTGGAAACATAAGCCTCAGATCAGAATATCCAAAATATTCGAGAATATAAATCTGAACCAAAGCTTTGCAGAGAGGGTGCAGTTTGTCCACAGCAGTTGCTTGGTGGGGGAGGAAGGATTTTGCACCAGACACCCACAAAGCTAACTTAGTGCGGGCTTTCCCCTCAGAGAGCATTTCAAGAGAAAGCACCGTTTCACAATGCAGATGATTATTCAATTTCATATAGTTTGTTTTATGTACAGAAATGTCTTTAGATACATGCTCCCTCTAAAAGGAGAAAATCAAAATATCTGTTCTATTTTTTTTTAAGCACAGCTGGGACTAAACTGTGTTTTGCCAACTACTAAATTGCCGTAGACTCCTTGGTCTGTGACTCCGTCGGGGCAGCCAAGCTCAGGGAGAGCAGACAGAGCCTGGCTGAGAGTCTCCCGGGGGAAACCCGAGCGCTGGCGTTACAGGAGTGGCAATTTCCAGGCAGCGTTCCGCCCTCTGGATCAGGAGTCCAAAAGGCTCTTCGTGACAAGAGATGGGGCTTTTTCAGGAGACCAAAGACAAAGCTCGTGCTCCATACAGATCCTCTTGCACATTTGTGACAGTAGGAATCTTTGCCCTGGCTTCCATTCTCCCGGCACATTGACTCCAACCTGGGAGAGGATTGCCAAACTCCCAAGATACATCTTGATTTTCAGTAAGGCTTGTATTTCTCAGCAGCTGGTCTATTCCCTTTGCCTGAATTCTTACAGATTTTCACCCCAAATATCTGGTATTTCCATCTTAGCCCAAACTGAAGAAACCATAGGAACAGCCTCCTCAGGTGTTGTCTCAGCACTTCCATTTCTGGGTCAAAATATCAGATAGAGCGGTCTGGAGTGGTCTGCAAGGCAGCTTTGATTCCAAGTGCATCCAGCTAGGTACCAAAATGTGAAATATTTCAAGGGAAATGAATGTCCTTCAACATAAAAAAGTCAAAAAAAAAAAAGGGCAAAACGAACAAACAAAATTTTCCAGAAATTCTGGAAAATGATCAAATGTCTGGATAAATTTGTCTCAGGAAACTATGGTATGCTTTAAATAGTTCCATGGACAGGATAAATTACCTGCTGTCTTGTATACTGCCTATCCCAAATGGCTGCTCAGGAGCTGCTACCCACTGTAAGATCCTGCTTTTTCCCTCCCCTTGGTCACTTTGCCATCTATCTCTCTCTGTACTTCTGTCTAGGTACCACTTGAGCTTCCTTAATCCACCCTCACTTTCCCATGCACAGCTAAAAGCCTCTGGTTGCATTCACTACAGGAAATGCCTGGTTATCTGTTAGGTAAACTGATAAATTAATCACCAAAAGCTTCCAAGACAGTTTTCAGTCTTTTAAAAGTAGTTCTCTGTCCAATCTAATTGTTCCCTGTTTCTTTAACATAATCACGGCATCTCTAACCTTTGGTTAAACTTTATGGCAATGCTTAAAACACAAACAAGCACAATAAATACAACAAATGGTATGGCTCTTCACAATTCCTATGAGCTCCTGGACATACACAGAAAACTCAGGTGACCCAATATTTGAAGTCTTTGATCTCCTTGATATTTTTCACCAAAGTGTATTTATTTCTCTTCCGCTGTATTGAAAAATGAGCAATCAGTCAGCTCCCACACTTCATTTTAATCTGCCTATCTTTTGCCCTCTGGATGCTTTCACCATTGCTTTGTAGTAAGGCTAATACTTTTTGGTCAGATTTCTACAACTTCTAATTCATCCAAAAGTTTTCCTCATCTATAATTCCTTCCTTCTGTTTTTCTGCATTAATTCCTGAGGTCCTCCGCTCCTCAACCCACAAAGGAATTGGTGTTTGGTACACAAAGAAATCACTGGCTTCAACAGCAAACTGGTTTCACAATAAATTATGCCCGTTTCTGCTGTTTCCAAGCAGCTGGATAGATTTTTAATTTGGGGGGCGTTTTTTTACCTGCAAGTGGTATTCTGCTGATCTGGTCAGAAATGCAAATCTAGAGCTGTTGATGATGGGATTAAAGACCGCATGGTCCACAGTAAGAAAGTAGAACTCTTTGAATCAGACTCAGTGGACACTTGGGTTGAGTCCAGCCTTTTCACTGTGAGCTGCGGAGGTCATGCAAAGCCACAAAACGCACAAAAGTAAATGAAAAAGCTCAAGTCAGGCACTTTAACTATGGCAATTATATAATTTACTTCTTCAATTCTTTTGAGCACGGATGTTTAGAAATAATAAATAAATCCCTTTACCTTCAGTGTTATGTCCATTGCGTCCGTATATAACTGACAAACAAGCTACAGAGCAGCCAAGTGACCTAATGGCGCATAGTTGCATAAATGACAATCTAACATGGAAGAGGCAAAGGACTAGTATCAATCTGAAGCTGCACGGTAAGAGGAACCAACTGCCTGACCTGACTTTTGGCTGTGGCAGGACACCAGAACAAACACTGCTGCAAAATGTCACCAAGACATTTTCTCCAGAAAAGCAAGACTTCAGTATCCAGTTACAGTAAACAGTGACAAGAAATGCCAGAGCACTATGCACTGACCTGATTGATATATTCCCTTCGGTGTGATGTGTTCTGGGAATCTCTCAGGGCAACAGTGGCCCAGCTCCATCCTGCTTTATACAGGGATGGCTGCCAGAATTGCACTGTACACATGGAAAGGCTGAAGGTTAAATATGGGAACCAACTTACTTTATCCTTGCCTCCAATCCTTGTACACCAAAATTTAGCAAAAAAAAAATCTTATTGGTCAAGAAAATATGAAAATGGTGCTTTGTGGAAGAATGGCACTGCGGACATTTAACAGCGTGGAACCCTGTATAAAAGCAACACCTGGATCAGGCCCTCTCTAGGTGGTTAATATACTGTTCTCTGTTACTATGTACTTTAATTCTGAACTAACAAACTAAGCAGTAAAGGCCCTGCAAAAGCTTTGAGTTACTCTCTGTAAATTCTCTATAACTTGGGTCCAAATAGGCACAGAATAGTATGATATTTCTGTCAGCATTTTTGTTGGAGGAAGGGCAGTGGGAATTTTCCTTTACTATTTTTTTTAAACTGTTTTCACTTAAAAGCAGAAAATCCTGTTAGCCATGGAAGTACTATGTCTTCAACTGTATGCTCTCAGGATATATATATGTATATATATTTTTTATATGGTGGATATCTATTACATGAATTTAACCAAGCCCAGAAGTAATAACAGGAGTTTTCAAATAAAATTAAGAAACTTTGACCGAAAGAAAATGGCACCTACTATGCAGTCAAGTGTCCCCGCTGCTGCTACTAGGTTACATAGCCATGACATTTGGTTGAAAAATGCACATCATGTTGTCACCACTCCATAAACCACGTGTGCTCTGATGGAGCAAATGCCACTCACTCCTGTTGCCTCCAGCCTGGTCATGCATGGCCATGGGGCTCAGGCAGCAGGTGGCAGAAGGTGACCACTCAGTGCTGTTGGGCATCTCACCGGCATGGCCACTTCATCAGCTATGGCCATCAGTCTAATTGATGGTTTGTCTAGGCATGTCTAACCCTAAACTAACCCTAACTCTAACCCTAAACTCTAACCCTAAACCCTAAACCCTAACCCCTTACCCTAAATCCTAACCCTTACCTTAACCCTAACCCTAACTGATGGCCTAACTGGTGGGTTTCTTCAAAGCAGGTCTGAGCAGCTCTGTGCCACTGTGATACACCTCTGCGCTTCTCCCAACAGTACCAGCAGGATGGAGCCCCTCCTGGAGGCCTCTGAGATGACTTCTATGGCATGAGAGATCTGTGAGCTGGTGTTCTCTCTTTCATAAAAGAGGAATGCGTTTTTGGCTGCCGAGCAAAAATAGAAAAGATGGGTTTTAACAGATACAGTTAAAGTACTTAAGCCTTTTTTTAAATTTCTCTCTCCCCCTCATTCGCTTCACATAACAAATAAATCCACCCACTGAAAATAAACACAAATATATTTTCATGGGACATTAAACAAACAAACAAACTCACATATTTTTAAAAGAATTTTAAAAACATGGCAATGAGCAGCTGTAAGCAGAAATCACTGCCATTTTTACTCTTCTGACAAGATCAAACTTAAAACCTTCCTGGATAATTCCCATGTTTGCATAGGTCAGATTTATAAATTATGTTACTTTTCCCCAGGCCCTCCCTAGAGCCAAAACAAAGTGAGGATGAGCAATAGATTTACTCACTAGATGGAGCAAGAGTATCCAGATAGTAGAATATTTACCAAAGTACTACAACAGGAGACTCAAAAGTGGGACAGAATTGCACTTGCAAGCCCCCGAAAACCATGGCCAGTGTTCGCCCCAGACGCTCAGGCTTATTCCAGCAAAGTCAACGTCACTGCAAAGTAGCTTGCTTGAGCAATGCTTGAAAGCTAGGGGGAATTCCATGGGTGACACTTGCATGGCAAAGCTCTTTGAGTTGAGGGGGATTACTTCCACCTACTTCCTTATCTCAATGCTCTGGAGAACACGTGTATTGTTTAAAGAGACCTTTATTAGCCAGGCAGCTGCCAGGCTACTTTTCACTTGAAAAGTATCTCTGTGCAGACGTTGCTGGTCCTCCCTTGCAGGGCGATATGGCATTTCCAGTCATTAAATAAAATCCTGGATATCCCTGTAGGTGGATATCACCAATACAGAGGCTTTAGCATGAAGAACCGTCAGGTTGGAAAGCAAGCTAGATGACAAAGCGGGAGTATTTTCATGTTTCAGGACAGAAATCACTGATGCTGTTGTGAAAATTTCTGTAGGTTATGCTAGACGGCAGTCGCAGGTCAGGGTAGGCAGTTAAAGCCACCTCTGGGCTTATTCTTGTTTTCCTTTGTTTAGATCTACGCTGAGCTGCTTACAGGTTTGTTGTTGGCCAGCCTTCCAGGTGCTATGTTCTGCCCTGATAATAGTAGAGGTCTTTAGATTTTTTTAAAAGCTGAACGGAATTCACATGTCTTTTTTTCTTTTTTTGCCTCTAGTCTGCTTTGGGATCAAGACATAAAGACCTGCATCAGACAAGCCAACAAACTGGCCCTTGTCTTCCAAAGTGCATCTCCATGAGTGTGCACAAGAATAGGCTCAGCATTTGTCCACCTCACACACTTTCAAAAACACCACAAGAAGGATGACTCAGAAGCAGCCTATTGACTCTGCATGGGAATGTATCTGCCCCCTTTTTTATATATGTCTGCCCTTTTTTTTTTATCGTTCACTCATAATCATTTACCTGACATGTGGGCAGGCCCTCAGGCTGTGGACAGCTTCCCATGCCAATGAAAAGCTGACAGATGGTTGAGGCAGGTAGCCTGGCCTCCAGTCCTTCCTGAAGGGCCCAAATTTTGCCTGGCCCAAGGGAGGACAGCTTTTAGAAGCGCCTCCATTCAAGCTATCTACAAGAACAGCACAGATGCCACAGGCGTGTCTTGAGAGACCGCTCAGCACCACTGCACACTTGGGGCTTCAAGCTCATATAGATGTAGCCAACATGGACCATGTTCAAGGGAAAAGCAATCTCCATTTTAAAGCCGCTTGTTGGTCATTAGAAAAGAAATGCTGAATCTCAGTTGAGATCTGAGCCAACCCCACTTTTTTTTCTGCCTTAGTTGCCCTTCAGTTGTCACCTCCCTCCCAGTTGCTAATTGTCACTGGACTGCTCATCTTGCCACCTTCTTTCCAGCCCTTCCATGTAAAGACAGTCTGCATCCTCCTCTTTCTCCTTGAAACTTTTCACATTGCACTGAAAATAGCAGTTTTCCTAACGGGACACTTAGCGTGCCATTTGTGATTCAACTTTAGATGCTGAGGCAAACTCTGGGTATAGAAATATTGGCCTTCAGGGTTAACACTTAACAGAAATATTAACAAGTGAAACTGGGATCTAGACAGGCCTAACCTTTAAAAATATTGGCAACTTCATTTATTGGCCTCGTCTACTCCTTCTAGCTATGTCTGTCACTAAAAGAAATGACAACACAAATAGTAATTGAGCCTACTAGCACGGGAAGTTATAAAAGCCTACAGAGACTATCTCATGTTCACAATAAATTACATATTGTGGTTTATTTCTCCCCAGTACTTGACAACGCAGCATCAGAATGAGACTTTCGTGAACTGTTAGCAGTATGCATGCACCAAGGCCATATGCAAATACATATACAAACATATATTTAATATACAAACAGCAATTTATCACATCCCAGACCCCAATGCCATCTTGAACTTCCAACTGTCTGTGCAAAGACTGTATATGCAATTTTACAAGGAGATATGAAGTTTCTCAATGTGGAAAGCAGTTTGATGTGAGAACAATGATTTGGCAAGATGACGTATACGCTGTACTTTTTAAGAGAGGAAAGGACAACTCATTGCAAACATTCTTTGTGGGAAGAAAATCTTCTATAACATTTTTATCTGCCTTGCATAAAGCTTTAGCAGAGTCTCTTGCGCCCAGGAATGCTGTCTTGCAACAGCCACCTTCCTTGACTTCCCCTTTACCACCTTCCTTTGAGAGTATGACGTATTTAACAAAATTCCTTGATAAATAATATTGCATCCCAGGAAGACAATGACGACAATTAAGATACAGAGAAAGATGCAAACAAAGACATTGAGATACTTTTGAAATGCCAAGTATTTTTGTAGGAGTTAAGAAACTTTCTTTTTCCCCTCACAAAATGTTTTCATTTTGAACAAAGACGACCAGATTTAAAATCAAGCTTTCCTTGTTTTTTAAAACCATTTCTATTAAAAAAGAATCTTTAAAAAAACACTTCCCAAAATCATTTCCAGTTTCTATAAACAAAATATTTGTACCCCAAAGTTGTGGTTTGTCATTTCATTTTTTCTCAATAAAAACAAAAAAGTCTTCTGAAATACTCTAAGAGGAAAAAATTAACCAACTCTTGACAATAGTAACACATGGTGTTTGTTTGAAACATGCCTGCTCCTGTTTGCCTTTTATAGAACTAAGCACAGCTAGGCTTATTGAGTGGCTAGATAGGAGACTTCCAAGTCATACAGGAGATGGTATAAAGAGATTTATGATCTCTTTTATCTCAGTAAGTATCTGTACAAATTTAGACACAAGAGGTCTCCAACTCATGTTTGACTGCATCTTCACAGGTAAACTTCTTACTCCCCTTGGGTCCTGCAAGGGGAGTATCAGGGACTCAGTATCTTACAGTCTTTGGGAAGTGCTTTTTAAGAGGGGCTGAAAAGCTATTTTATCTTCCCCACTTATGATTTTTTGGCCTTGTTTTAGGTGGAAAACAGGACTGTCAATCATGTGCCATGGCTGTTCATCTGATAAATTTTGAACACACTTAAGTTCCTGCAAGTCTTTCAAGTCTGTAAAAAGTGACAGTTGGTGGGAGGAGAGACTAAAGATGGAGGATTCACAAGTTTGGCCCTAACTACTTTTGTTCTTGTTGTCTAACTTTGAATGAAGCAGCAACCAAGGCCCTGCCAAAAAAACTCACTGGAGGAGAACTCAGGAGGCAAATTTTTACAAAATAATCAGAAATTGGACAAAATCTTAGCAAAACTCACTGAAAAACTCAACCAAACAAAATTTGGTTCACTCCATAGAGAACACTGTTGTCTTCTGCGTTGTGGCTCACAGAAGGATTTGTATCAATTAGCTCACTTCTGCTGACCAGGAGATTCTCGCAGAATCATTCCTTTTCTATTCCTATTCATCTAGACATACAGTAAAAATACAGGAAACGAATCCTCCCATCTTGCTCTTCAGCATGTGCTTCTGTACATGCAGGAATCCACCACTCTTGGAAACATTGCAGCCCTCTGAGCAACAGCTCCACAACCAGCAGCAGCAAGAAAAAAAAAATCACATGCAAGACTTTTAAAAGACTTTTCCTTCCCTCCAAGTTGAAGAAACAAATGGGACTCACAGCCTCCCTGGAAGGCTAATAAGGCAGCTCTTAGGGCTCAAGGGCAAAGGGAGCAAGTTCTGATGCTCAGGTTCCTTCTGCCTGCCCCTTCTCACAGCAGTAGAGTTCTGACTCGACTCCCAAAATATTGGATGATATTCAAGGATGGGAATCAAGCAGTTTCAATTTTATGGCTAGTATGGTACAACCACTTGAAAAGCCTGCTCTGCCAAGTTGAGTGTTTCTTATATGTAAAACGCTTATATACGTGTGTGTATGTGTGTTGTTATGTATATAAAGATAGATAAATATCTGTTACCTCCTTTGACATTTTCCTGTTTGTTCTTAGCCTAGAAGGACGAAAGAAACCTTTGAGTTTTCAGAGATCCAGCTTGTCTCTGGCTGTTGAGCAGGGAGATGAAAAGTGTTTAAAAGTTTTGTTTTAGAAAAAAAAATGTTAAGTCTTTTTCACTTAAAAGCACAACAGATCACTATGAGTAAATGCAACAAAGCAGTGAGGTAATTAGAACGGAATAAGAATAGTGTATTCAGGATACAATGTTTTCCATTACATCTAATGCTACACACTTACATAGGACACTGTCTGTGTGTGTACATACACACACACATATATATATGTGCTCATGCACTATAGGTTTGGTTTTCATTACAAAAAGAATCTTCAAGCATTTAATACCGTCTAGTTTGTTCATCTCAGATTTATAAGTTAAGTACCGTTTTCCCTTCCACTGTATTTTCATGTCAGTCTAGATGCCGGCTTTTTTAGTGCTGTGCTCCCTAGAGTTCTTCTGCACCCGGCATTGTCCATAGAGGTTCTGTGAGACCAAAAACACAGTAATACTGCCAGCACAGTGGTGGCGAACAGGCACCTTCAACCTGTAAGAGGTTACTTGTACGTCATGTCCTTGCCTGGAAGAGGACAACCCTCTCCATGGTTGCTCATTAATGTCAGATCAGTATTCACCATCTCCCAGAAACACTCAAGAGAGAACTGAGAAATCGCTGTGAGGAAAGTTTGAGTTGTCATCAGTCAAAATCTCTCTTACCAAGAGCCATACACCAAACACAAACAGCCACTGATAGGTTCAGTAAAGGAAGCAGTTCTAAAAGGTTCAATGGGATCACGATGGGGCCCATAATTATCAGCTATATCCAGTTATACTGACTGCAGAATAAAAGCAATGATTGAATACTGACATAAATACTGCAAAGTATGTTTTACTGTTACAATTACATCAAGGAAAACCTTAAAGCACTAATCTCCTGTGTCAGTTTTATTTACTTAAAGTGGTTTGAGTTGGAGAAATGTAATCAAAAAAGCATAACAAATAGGTATTTCTTGGTGTTTTGCCTAGATTTGTTATGCAGCTGAAATCTAGACACTGGTCAAATGATTCTTCATGGGTATTGGTCATAGGTCTTTCCTTTTTATTTTAATTTCCTGTTACATTTTTATTTTGAATTTGAAATTGTCCTGAGAATTTCCCTTGTGGCTGCTACTTTTAATCAGAGAAATTCATGTGGGCACTTTCTGGAAGATAAGTATGCAGGTTTGAACCATTTTTCCAATGATTCAGGTTGCAGCTTTCAACGCAAGTATTTCATAAAATATTTAACACTTTGGTAATGAGACAAAAGAGCCCAGTTCCCCCTAGTTTGACCCATCTTCCCAGCAGGACCTGCGGTAGGATATACCAGATGAGAATCAAAGTTTTGCCAAGCATTTAGCCTTTTAAGAAGAAATACAGACCTGTTTTTCTTCTTGGTCATTATGGATTTGCCTTAATGCAATTCCTCTGACTCAGGGAATCACAGCCTGAAAGCAGGAGGAGGATCACCACATCCGAAGATGTGTTTTGAAACAGTGGATTTGACCGCGTCAGAGCTGAGGAGGAAGCAGAGAACCACAGGGTGCACAGCCCACTGGGCATCTCACTCACCTTCTGACCACACTGTGGCCTCCCAGGCAGCTTGAGGACATCTCCTTGGGGTGCTGGCAGTGGTGTATGAATCTGCCAAGTGTGCTGGAGCTGGTTCCTTGGCCCTAGGTGGGTTGGAAGAGAAGATCAAGCTGTAAGACCAAGCTTGCTGGCTCACTGCCTTCATGGACAGCTAATCCAGCTTTGAGGCAACGGAAAAAAAAATATAGCATAAACACCTCTGCAATGTGCCCCAGGTGTCCCTGCTTGAGCAGGGGATTGGACTACAGACCAGTCAGCCTCACCTCCATCCCTGGAAAAGTCATAGGGCAGCTCATCCTGGCTGTTGTCTCCAAACGTTGAGGACAAGAAGGTGCTCAGGAGTAGTCAGCACGGATCCACCAAGGGGAAATCATGCTTGACTAACCTGATAGCCTTCTATAATGAAATGACCGGCTGGGTAGATGAGGGGAGAGTGGTGGATGTTATATATCTGGATTTCAGCAAGGCTTTTGACACTGTCCCTCACAGCAACCTCCTGGGCAAACTCCGGAATTGTGGGTTAGATGAGTGGATGGTTGGACTGGTTGGATGGCAGAGCCCAGAGGGCAGTGCTCAGAAGTGCAGAGTGTAGTTGGAGGCCTGCAGCTAGCAGGGTCCCCCAGGGGTCAGTCCTTGGTCCAGTCCTGTTCAATTTATTCATCAATGACCTGGATAAAGGCACAGAGTGCTCCCTCAGCAAGTTTGCAGATGATACCAAACTGGGAGGAGTAGCTGATAGCCCAGAGGGCTGCACTGCCATCCAGAGGGACCTGGACAGACTGGACAACTGGGCGGTGAAAAACCTCATGCAATTCAACAAGGCCAAGTGCAAGGTCCTGCACCTGGGGAGGAATAACCCCAGACACCAGTACAGGCTTGGGACCAACCTTCTGGAGAGCAGCTCTGCAGAGAGGGACCTGGGTGTCATGGTGGACGACAAGTTGACCATGAGGCAGCAGTGTGCCCTCGTGGCCAAGAAGGCCAATGGGATCCTGGGGTGCATTAAGAAGAGCATCTCCACCAGGTCGAGAGAGGTGATCCTGCCCCTCTACTCAGCCCTGGTGAGGCCGCATCTGGAGTATTGTGTCCAGTTCTGGGCCCCACAGTACAAGGGGGATGTGGAGCTGCTGGAGAGAGTCCAGCGCAGGGCTACAAGGATGATCAGGGGCCTGGAACATCTGCCCTATGAGGAGAGGCTGAGGGAGCTGGGCCTGTTCAGCCTGGAGAAGAGAAGGCTGAGAGGGGATCTAATCAGTGTCTATAAGTACCTCAAGGGAGGCAGTGAGGAGGATGGTGCTGGCCTCTTTTCAATGGTGGCCACTGACAGAACTAGAGGTAATGGCCACAAACCAAAACACCAAAAGTTCCACAGGAACTTAAGGAAAAATTTCTTGACAGTGAGGGTGACAGAGCACTGGAACAAGCTGCCCAGAGAGGTTGTGGAGTCTCCTTCTCTGGAGATCTTCAAAATCCGCTTGGATGCAGTCCTGTGCCACGTGCTCTAGGTGACCCTGCGTGTGCAGGGAGGGTTGGACTAGATGACCTCTAGAGGTCCCTTCCAACCTTAACGATTCTATGATTCTATGGCTAGATGATCTCTAGAGGTCCCTTCCCTTCTGTGATTCTGTGAAACATGCCCATCATGGTTTTATTTGCATGTATGTATATCACTTTTCAAAATCAACTCAGCCAACTCAGAAATCATTTCTAATCAGAAAGGAGTGTGGATGCTTCTGAGATGCAGACTTCTGTAAAACAGATGCTAAATCAAATCTGATTTGACGCTGGAGCTCCTTTTGTCACTGGAGAGGAACAAACAGGGGAAGAAACCATTAATCACAGAATCATAGAATGTTTAAGGTTGGAAGGGACCTCTAGAGGTCATTTAGTCCAACCTCCCTGCACACGCAGGGTCACCTAGAGCACGTGGCACAGGACTGCGTCCAAGTGAGTTTTGAAGATCTCACCTAAATTAACATTTCTAAATTGGAACAGATGAAATACATCTGAAAAGGCCTTTTAACTCTCCATGGTCAATAAAAGATGCCAAGGGAGAGCCTTTCTCAAGTAGGGAGATTCATACTGCAGACATGTACAAGGAGGTGAGATAAAGTCTGCCCTTTCAGTCTCCATAGGTTAAGAAAACAGCGTTACATTTACCTGAGATGCTGTATTACAAGAGACAGGAAATCTGCATCCAGCTGTGACTTTCTCTTATGGTCATTTAAATCTAACTTGAAAAACTCTGGCTATTCCCAATAGCACTATAAAGATTTTTCAGAATGATCTTCAAGCCTGTTGTAGAAGTGGAAGTGGTCAAACTGGCCTCTTGCAGGCAATTTTGGAATGTCCATATAGTTGTATGATCAAGCATCTAAGGTGTGATTCTACTAAATGCAATGTAAAAGGCCAGTAGACACTTCTTAGCTTTACTCTCTATAGACTTTTTGTTTGTTTGTTTGTTTGTTTTAAATGCATGTTACATCTCTTGTGGCGAGAACAGGAGGGGACATAAATGCAGTAAACATCCATGGATTTCTTCATTGTGGCTGCTGGCCAAAACGCTGGTTTCTCTGACTCACAGAGTCCATGTGCAGCTTGTGTTGCCCTGTGCAAATCCTGGCTCAGAAGCAGTGCTCCTGGAAAGAATTGCTGCCCACAGATTATAGTTACACAAGTAAACAAACAAACAGTGCTCCACGCCAGAGTGCTGCAATCCACGGGAGGGATCTCTCCATGGAGATCTTTATTGCCAGGCGTGGGGCCCATTCTGCTGCAATGGGGAGATTGGGATTTTGATAACAGAGAAGGCAGGAAACGCAGACATCGACTCTCTCCCTCCTGCTATCCCGCTCTATACACCAAAAAAAACCTGTCTGTGGTGTTATCTACACATTTATAGGGGTCCAGACAAATTATCCGTTTGCTTACACTGAGTCACAGTAAGGGTCCATCTGCAGAACAGGTAGGTGGTGCCATAATCCCATGGTGCTGCCCACTCTCAGCAAGCCAGCAAAGGGTCCTGCTGTAGTCTCAGGGCTGGAGCTGCCTGGGCATGAGGAGGCTGCAGGGAACAGTTCTTTTTTGGGAACAAATTTATCTGTATTTTAAGCACGTGGTAAAAACAAATGCACAAAAATGCTACAAACAAAAGACAGACCAGAGCTCTCACTGTCTCAGGAAACTCACTGCGTTACTCAAAGCCTTGTTAGGTGAGGAAACAGGCTAAAATTTACAATTATTCATGCTTTGTGACGTCTAGCTCTTCTCCTGTCTGTCCATCAGAGGCTGTTGTCTTCAGCTGTGCTCCTATGTATCTAGACAGAAATATGCTGACAAGACATGAATGTTGCATGTCCATCATCATAAGGTTGTCATCTTTATTTCTGTACCCAGGGGAAAAAAAAAGACTGTGGAAAGCCCAGTCCTCTCCCTCTACTTTCAGTGGGACTTCTACCACTTACTGCAAGGAGCAAAGACCCACTACCGTGTCTTAAACCAGGAATCCTGTAGTAGTCAGTGGAAATATTAAACCCACAGGGCAAGACGTTTGTTTAGCAACCGGACCTGCATGAGAAAGGCCCTTCCTGCTCATCCTTCCCTCCCACACAGCCTCAGAGAGCTGCAGAAGATCACGTATTCATGGTCTCTGCAGCCAGGCAGACAGCTCTTCAAGTGACCTGCTTTTTCATAAATGCTGAGCTCAGGGGAAAGCACGGTGTGCAACACTTGAAAATAGGGACATTGGAAGCAAAGCTGTTAAGCACCTTTTGAATCAAGACCAAACAATCGGGTTTTGTAAAACCTCTTTTTCCTTGTCTCCAAGAAAGCCTAATGCAAAGCTGCATAAAACTGGAAAACAGATTGTACAGTGTGTTGACAGCCCTTAGGGAGTACAGGCATATCTAATATAGTGCCACTAATATTTCTGTAATTGGTTTTTCCCTTCATTATCTCAGCCCATTTTTCCTCATTCCTGGCACACTATCCTTGGATCCTGAAGGAATTAACATCAAGTGGTGTCTGTAACAAATTTTCAGGGGCATCATTAACAAAAGACCTGATCCACGAGGTGCTGAGCAACCACAAATCTCACCAGCAGTGGTGAAGGCACAAACTGAAGTCTTTGGCAGGCTGCAGTAGTGAAAAGTCGTTTGTCAGGCAGCACTGCTGAGCCCAGGCACGAGAGAAGCGCACTGCAACAGCCCATCAGGTCGTGGCACCTTCCCACTATATCCAGCTGGTTCCACTATGCAAATAGTGTCACTGTCAGCAATGAAAAACTGCTGTGCATGAACAGCCGCTTGTGGAACAGGGAGCAAAAGAAAGAACGCCACAAGCCTAGAAAAAGAGGAGAATGGATCGCTTAGTGTTTGCTTCACGTGGGTGGCTCTTTCCATACAAAAACCTGATTTTCTTCTGTGCGTTACAGGAACGTGGTCAGGGCCATTACCTGTAAAGCAGTGATCCACATGGAATTTCGTACCTTAGCACAGCATTTCTCATGTTTTTTTTTTTTGGATATATCGCCGTTTGTGCACACCCCACCACATCTCCTCCCACCAGAGCACCTCTCAAAACCAACTCAAACTAGTGGAGCACAGGGCCAAGGAAGGCCGTGTGGAGGAGCACGTGAAGGGGCTTCTGCAGATGTCCTGCCCTCGTGGGGACATGGAGCCACATGGAGGATGTGGTGGGACACAGATGCTTACGGCAGGGCCACGTCAAAGGGTGGCGCAGATCCACGTGCTGGCGAAGGTGTCGGGCAACACTGCCGCCAAGGGAATTACTAAGTTCCAGCTCCCTCAAACATGTGTGAAGAAAAAAACAATCTTTCCTGCATAGAGAGAAGCTTTTTATGGAAATATTTGTTCTCTGCTGGTGTTTGTTTTTCAATTTGACACATCCTGTTCCAAACAAAGATGTTCCAGGATGTCAGGTGGATGTTGATCAGGAACCTGAGCAATGTGCTGCAAGCTGAGCAGTCAGCACCAAAACACAAGCTCCTCTTGAGTACGAGTTCTAGGATGGCAGAAGGGGAGTGCGGAGTAGCTGGATAAGTGAGTGGGGGAAGATACAAGATACAATACACACATTATCAAATTGGTGACAATTACTTTTTGCCACTCTGCTAACAAGCAAAACAGTCTGCTTAAACATTTTCATTGCTACCCGATTTGGCCTCCTGCATATTGGCACAAAGGGGTGCACCTGCACATTACAGGCTTAATCCCAGCGCACAGAATTTTAGATTAGAACCCATCAACAGCAGAAGATTAGTCATAGTAGGAGGCACTGAGGAAATACATCAAAATGACTTTACAGGATAATGAGTTCTTCTTTCTTTTTTGTTCTAAACCTTTTTGAGGCATGCCACAAGGGATGGTCGTTTCAACGGAGCCTGATGTATTCGTTAAAAGAATCGACAGAACTTTCCATGTAAAGCCAGATTGGAATCTGGGTTTAGATTTTGATGGCTTTTGAAGTCAAACTGAATTAACTATGGTTAATTTCAAAAGATTCAGATGAATTTTTTTTATGTTAAATTTGAATGGGGGAGAAAATAATAATTGCAGGCATCAATTTCTTATTGTCATATGTAAAAGCAATGAAAGCCATATGTCCATAAGAGATACTGCAAGATACACTGTCACTAAATTAAAAACTTGGAGACAAAAAAAAAGAGATTGCTGTAACTGTAGTAGTTACTCGTCTTACTGAAAAGACGACATTGCTATTAAGGGTCGTGTGTTTCCTTTTCAGTAATGACAGTAATAACAATATTTATGTTTTCCACAGGATGATATGGACCCCATATCTTTCCTTTTTCCACCATCAGAAGTCATTCTTTCACAAACAGCTTTAGTAATTGCCCAGTCTGAGGTCAAAGGCATTTCAAGAGGGCATTCAGCTCTGGGAATCCATCCTAAAACACATCTGCAATGTAACTGCAATGTAACTGCCACTGCTCCAGCTGCCCATAAAGCAGGGCAGCATATTTAGTCATGGAGCTGGTGGGAGACTTCCGTCCCAATTCGTGTTTGCATCTGCATTCTGCTCTGAAACAAGAGCCAAACTGCCAAAGCAAACCACATGCTGGAACTTCCCCATCCATTCAACAGAGTCCTCCGGTCATATATTGGAGCATCTCTCAACTCCTAATGCAAGTGGTACAACCACATGAGCCTAGAAAGTTCTCATCTCCCCATTTCTTGGTTGAACTTTCCTTTTGAGCTAAAAATAAAACTCTGTCACGAAAATGCATTATTATTTTATGGGTCAACTCCAAACTTCGGCAAAATGAACCAAACATAGGACAGAAGCACTGATGTGTGATTTAACTTCTGCTTTACATGCACAGCTTTAGAATAGAGCTTTAGAATGGAGAATTCAGACTAACACTGGCATGAAACCTACTTAATGTCGTGATGCAAACATGGACATTCAGAGCATAAGAGGGACTCTGACCTAATACTAAAAAATAAACTATCCGTTTGTTTATACATATGCACAAAAATAATCATTCGCGTTTGTAATCATTTTTTGCATACTTCTTTGAATGCCTCTGATATCATCAATGTATGTTACATAATATTAAAATGTAGTTTACTTACTGTATAAGCCAACCTGTAATTAGCATAAGAGCAAATCCAGTTGGGCAATGAAGGGAACTGCAATTATGAAATGCAGCAGGGACTTAGTGAGAGGAACACAATTTTCTTGCAAATAAGACCACGCATGTAGCTATAATGAAGAATAATACACAATTTTATATTATTAATGATTATTCTCTGTAGGTACCTCAATTGTGTCCAATACTGAGATGAGGTGAGGAAACACACTTCTTGGATCTTCTTAAAAATCAGCCACTTGTAAGAAGGATTTACAGCTTCATACAGGGCATTCCTGGCTCCTGGTTGGGCAAATCACTTGAGCTAGTGGCATACAAGAGAAAGCACAGAATATAAAGTTTCTGGTACTGAAAGAAAATGCTTTTCATATCATTAAGATTCCTAAAGGCTTTAATCTAGGAGCAGAAACCTGCGAAAGTCTATTCTGCTTTATTATTTTCTGAAAAAAAAATCAGTATCGAGTACTACCATATTTCATTAAATCTGTAATTTGTGTGTGCATATAGCTAAAACTTCCCTCACAGGCATGGGTTAACAATGGAGTTTACTGCAAACTCCAAAAAAAGCTCATGAGTTTTACATCACACTAATGAGCATTTTCACACTAAAGCATGTAATGGGAGGCAGTGATATTTGGGTTTGCGATGCAAGGCTAGTAGCAGCTTTGCTGGAGTCTTTCTAACAGCTACCTCTATACAACTACATTTTTCAGGATGCACGTGAAGGTGGCTGGAATGCCTAGCTTAAAAGCTGGCACAGGCTTGCTTTTCAAAGCAGTTTTGTGTTCTTCTGATTCCCGCTTAACTTCTAATGAGGGAGGCAGGAGAGTTCACAGTCCTTCATAAAATTAGTATAAGAATGTCTGAAGCTGGATCCCAGAAACCTAATTTCTTTCAGGTATTTGGCATCTGCTCATTGCTGACCCTCTCTCATGCAACAGGCCCTTTTCCCCCTGCCTCTCCTGACACATGCAAAGTTATTGAAGTCCTGTCACTGGACTGGGGGAAGTTTTCTGGCATACTGGGTATCTGCCAGTCTTGCTCCTGTTGAATTTACCTAGTCCAGTGAAGCCGCTGATGCAAGACAAAACACAGGCTAGCCTAAATGATGATTGCAACTTATTCCACACTAGATCCATGCACCACTTCTTAAATTATAGGGCCACGCCAGCAAACAGAACCAAAAGGCGCTGCCTTTGGGGAGCGGCTGAGTACGCCCTGCTCGGAGTGTAGGAGTCTTCCTGCTTTTCCACTCGTCCTTTCCACAACGCACTTGCTCCACCTGTTGTCTACTTGCATTTCTGCAAGTCTGTGACCACAGTCTTTGTCAAGAGTATCTGCTTTGACCTTAAAGACACTTGGAGGGTATGGGGATACTGCCCGCTCCTACTTCAGCTGTTACCTGCTACTTTCTGCACAGTCCCTGGGACCCATAAGCGGTGGCATTCAGGAGCAGCTGCAGAACCGCGGAGCTGCACTGGGGCAGCAGCTCAGCTTTGTCTGCAGCGTCGCACAAACTGCTGCAGCAGCTTGGAGAGCCTCTCCAGCACCTGCCAGGCAAGGGGAATTTACTATGTAACGCCCCAGCAAGGCAGCCCTGATTTGGAGGATGGCATTAATAGCAAATGTACCCCCCCCTTCCCTCCTGCTGCTTCTGTGAGGTAAGCCACCAGAGCAGAAAGGGGAAACATTTTTAATCTTCAACTGAAAAAAAAGCCCAAGACTTCCACTTACAGCTCTGGGAGTTATCAGGGCCCTCAGGAGATTACATTGTGCTGCTTGCCCCAAATGCCTCAAAATGGCTGACTAGGAAGGTGGCAGCAAAACTCTGCTGGCTCCGCAACTGGCAACTGCCTCACTGGACTTCTGAGGCCCAAAACAACCCAAAGCGTCCACTTAAGCTATTGCTCTCACTGGGGTTTTCAGGTTTTCACAGCTTCTCTAGGAAAAGAAAAGAATTTCTCTTGCCCAGTCGCTATGCAGTACTTTTAAGCAAGAGGCAGGCAGATTGCAGAGAAATAACCTGAGTTTATAGTGAGAAAGAGAAGCTGAAGCAGGTTGAGAGAAAACACTGGTATGTTAAGGAAACATATTCTGGCAGACACAGCATTTCTAAGGCTAGTGACCAGTCCATGGGTCCCATTAGGGACACTAATGCTATGCAGAGCCTGACATTGTGGTTGCACTATCTGTGCCACCATGCCCAAACTGTTATTCCAACTCTCCTTACAAAAAAAAGTCAGCATTCAAACATGGTTCTGGGCCCACTTTATCGCCCTGAGCTCGACTTTACAGCAATGTTTACAGCCTGATACTCCCTGCCCTCCTCCATTTTGCCAGCATAATTTAAGAGCAAGATTCCATGCTCCCTTCCACCTCTCCCTTCTTACTATATAGTAGTGGCAACACCTCTGCTAAAACATGCTGCAACAGCCCCAAGAAGGCTTGGGAGGTTACTTGTAAGCTACAAGCTAGGAGACACATTTCCGTAGCTTCCATATAGAAGAATGAAGTTCTCTCCTCTACCTGGTGATAGAAGTCAAGCTCTTCCTCATACTGGCCAACACCAGAACCTTTGGTCACCATAACAGAAGGAAAAGGCAGCAATACCTGGTTGAGCAGGTTTCAAGTGGGAGGTTTCCTTCTCTCCAAGCCTTTTCGTAGTAGACTTGAATCTCTGCAATCTGTCCATACCCTAGCGTAGCTCAGAGCTTTCCTGAGCAGGAATGCTATCCTCATACCAGCTTTGCTACTCAGGGGAGAGGTGGTGGCTTGCACAGAAGACAAGCAAGGCACTTACCAAGTGTCATTTATGACTCGTCAGGCTGTGCAGCCTCTGAGCTGATTGCAACAACACCCCCCCTTGCAGCTGAACCTTTCCTGCACAAAGAATAAGCAGGGCTCAGCCAAGCCACCATTTATATGATCTTTTCCTGGCACAGGGAATATTGGACATGACTCAGGAAGAGCCAGAGACACTTACACAACTAAGAATTTAGCTAAGACACAGCAAAGTATATGAGGTGACTTGTGGTCAGAATGGCTCCTTAGAACCACCACCCCGCCAGCACCCAAATGTGCAGTACCAGTGTGCAAATGGCCATCAAACAGCTGCCTTGCGAAAAACGTCAAGTTTCCACAGGGTGTTTTTCTTCTGAGCCACATTTTGCTTCCTCCTTTGTTGACATGAACGTCCTGCCTTTTTCGGGTCTATGTTCTGCCTCTCTTCATTCTACCATCCAATACCTGCTGCATTAAGGTCAAAAGCAGAGTGCCCAGCAGACTGGGGAAAATACTTATCACTGGAACCAGAACTCTTCTTGACACCAGAGTATATTGTGGAGTGGAGGGGTAACCTTGAGCTATATACGAGTTTTAAGACAGACCATCATACAATAACATCTCTTATTTGGTAGGTGGAAACAACACCAAACACAGTGAGCATTTATTTAGTTCTACAGTTCTGGATCTAAACACAGAACATGTTCAATGTGTTGTTCCTGACTACATGCCCTTGGAGTTTTGGACAGGACAGGTTATGTGTTTCCTTCCAGTCCAGCTTCTTCGCGTGAGTGGGACAGTGTTTGCTCTGACATCTGAACAAGGACAGCTTGATAGTAGCTCTGGGACCCCAAACGTCAGTTTTATTTACCAGTCAGTCATGGAAAGGAAATACAAGGCGGAAGGGAGTAGAAGGAAGACAGACTGACACCAAATGAAATTCTATTTCAAGTGACTTTATTGATTTGAAAAGAACCTGCAGCTCCACCATATTTACAAAGGGTTTTCAAAAGGATTGCAGAACTATTATTGCTAATACAACTTACAAATACAAAAACAAACCAAATCAACCGCATCCATGACGTCAACCGTAGAGATGCTGTTAGCTTATAAGACTTTGAGGCAAACTTGCAACCATGAAGAAAAGTGTTTTCCAACTGCTGATTTACAAAGCCACTCACAAGCTTCTCATTTGCCCCCCCACCTGCAATGCAACTTACCCTGAAGATCAGGTCCTTATGCCACCACTGATGAACCCTGGCTGCTATTCTCCAGGACAGATCCATCTTTTAATTGTAGTGCTGTTTAGAAGCCAGTATTAAAGTAACCCTATTAAAGGGCACAGTGAAATCCCTAGCTGGTTCCAACTGATACTTGTGAGGTGATACTGCTGTCAGACACAGGTATAAAATCCTGTACAAACTCTTCTGTCATCACTTTGGAGTTACAACCAAAGCAATCGAAGTCTGGCTTACCGGGACACTATCAGCACTCCTACCTCAAGAAAAACTGCAGGAACAGTGCCACCTGAGAATGTCACACTGCTATTCTTTCCTTCCCTCCTGTCTCTGCTCCTGTTGAAAGGCTATTTCCAATCAATGCTATCTATCCAGTTGCAGGAAGATATATTAACAGGTTTTTACACTTGCTCACCTTTCCATTTTCCCTGAAGGGCTCAGGCATCAAGGTTCTCGCCTCCCTTTCTGTTTGGAAGTATCTCTCAGCTCCGCTATGTTTGTTTCCAAGTATTCTCCAGCTGCATCTTAAGCCCTTAGCCATGAAGCTGTCCTACACTGCAATACCATAATGGCAAAGAGATATGAACACTGATAGCCAATGCCTGTAAAAGCTTATAAGCCAACACATTCTGATACACACCATTCCCACTGATTTTTCTACAAATTTTTACTTAGTACTAAATGTCACACATTATTCAATGATGGGGTGGGAAAGAAACTAACCACCTGAGTAACAGTGGTCCTCCTTATGGCCCAGGCAGGTAGACATTTGCTAATAAGAAAACTAACTCTGAGGTATAGAATATCAACTAAGATTCAAAGTTACTCTATGCACAGAAAATAGTGGAAAAAGAACAGAAAGCAGTAAGCTGATCAGTGTCACATTACAGTAGCTGGGATGGGAATGCTGACAATTTCTTTAGAAATAAAAATTTGATTTATCCTTGCTTGTACAAGGCAAGGGGAAACCTATCAGCTTTTATGTTTTAAAAGAGAAACATATCTTTGTTCCTACTAGAGAGGCTACAAAAACCATACCAAGAAAAGCCCAGGCATTGCTCATGCAAGGGAAACTACCAAGCAGCAAAAGGTCTGTTAGGGAGTATATATTACTCTAATGTGAGCTGGCATCAGACCTAGAAAGGATCCCTCCACATAGCAGGGAGATTGTTGGACACACAACATGCTGTCAAAACAGAAGCCATCCTGTTGTACTCTGAGAGCTACAGAGCTGCTCCCTGCAAAGATGTAGGGGAGAGGAAAAAAAAGAAAAAAAAGAAAAAAAAAAAACACACTCTGCTATACTAATGGAATTCTCATTAACTTCTCATGGGATCTGTAGCTGGGCCATGCTGAGAGCACATTCAGCTCTGAAATACTGCATAAGCAAGTGCCAGCCATGCTTGCGACTGAGGTCAGAATTCTGATGCTCCCATGTTTGGGTACTGGGTCAGATTCCACATTTAGGTTACAATAGCTATACATTTGCAAGTGAAATTAGACCAAGTCTTCAAAAGTGGGAAGTGCCTGATGTTTGTGCATGTAAACAAAGAGGAAAGCAAGCCACAATACACACTACATTCCACAACAGTGCACGCTGCTCAAGCTTAGTGCCTAAGTTGCAAGTAAGGCTGCCCTTGGCTGGAATCTGCTGCAGTGGCAAGGAGACCTTCATAGGACAACACTTTTGAGTGGAATATTCTTTGCTGCCAGCATGATGGCTGTCGGAGCTGCAGCCAGTAACACCTTACAGGCATTACATATGTCTACTACTGCCCTCCAAAGAAACTGATACAGAGACCACCATAGTAGTGCTACTCAGGAACAGATTCCTCTGTTCTGAACAGATTTCAGTGAACTCTTGTTCATTGTAACAGGAATTGTGTGTGTGTGTGTATGTGTGTGTGTTGGGAGTTTGTATGTCCAGTTTTAGTGAGGTTAATGGGAATGCTTTCAACAGCTTTATTAAGAGATGATCAAGCCTGTAGCACATGTTATTTTACCATCTGAAAGCTATTTAGGTCAGTCATTAAAGGCTAAGTGATAGTTTACACATTGAGCAGGAAGCCTCTTTGTTCTCAGTCTGTGAAGTCTGAGTGAAATCCCATTATCACAAGCCAGCAAAATGCAGTCATGCTATGTTTCACAGAGACAGCAAAGAAAGAAGAGTACCTTCTAGAAAACTAGAGTAGGAGCACAGCATATTAAAAGACAACTAAGTTGTCTTTGACCACCACAGACAGCTACAATGGTCTGAATATCTCTTCAAAGTTCTCAGGTGAACCATGAGCAAGCCTTGAAAGATTGAAAAATAAAGTGGAGAGGGGAAGTTTTACAGCTGAAAGTATTCTGAAAGGCAGAAAACACTGTCAATAACACAAACTGTCATGGCCAATACAAGAATCATTGCAGTAACTCCTACCTGATGTCACATTGTCAGTGAAAAAGTTTAGTGCCTTTAACATTAGGACTGAATTAGTCCAGTGAGCTGGTGTTGTGCAGTACAAGCATTTCCCCTCAACAGGTCAGGACTGATTATGGGTAGACGCCTTGAACACATCCCTTTATTCCTTTCGCGCCTCCCTCCAGCCTAGGTTTGGGACAAACTTCCCTGCAAGCTTCCATTACCTGAACTGCTCTCTTTTTACCCCCCCATCCCCTCAACATTCATATCTCACACTGAGATTTGAATTCCGGTTCTGAAAGGAAGGGGGTTTATCTACCAATCAAGACTCAACAACTGTCCCTTCCACTTATTTAGTGCTTGAAATTTAGACTTCTGCACAGTGCAACCTAGCACTCACACACAAAGCATCACTTAACTACCACACACTTTAGAGAGGAGGACTTTGTCAGTCAGTGGGATTTTACTTCTCAGTTGATTTAACTTTCCCTTGATCTTCCACTTTTTTGATGGCAGCTTGGATAGCCTCTTGATCACCAAGAAAGCGATGAGGGCCCAGAGGGTGTAGATTCTCATCAAATTCAAGAAGTACGGGCACTCCAGTGGGGAGAGTAACATTCATGATGTCCTCATCAGATATACCTGCCAAAGACAAAAGCCCACAGAGTTACACCTAGTGCAAGGTCTCTTCTCATTGCCCATCTGGCTCAGCGTTATTTCTGAGGTTATCCCGTTTTCATACCGACAAGAACCTGCTGACAGAGGCTGCAGCAACAGCAACTACTCCCAATGGTCCATTCCTGTCAATACCACAGCTTTGGAAGAATGGTTTAGTAAAAGCTACAGGAAGAAGTTCCCAGCAAAGTGAAAATTCTCTTCCTTCTTCACTTCACATGTATGGACCAAAAAGTGAAGAAACACTCTGCCCTAGAGAGTATATATTTTCTTCATTAGAAGATTTAGGACCGTAAGGTATCTTCTACATCTTCATATTCATGCTGTTCATGCTCACATAACACAAAGCTCTGGGGGTTCAGGCCTAGAGATGCTATTCCAACTTGAAAAGAACCTCTGCTAAGTAACCAATACAAACAAATTCTTTGAGGACTCAAGATACCAGGGTTAATCTTCTAGTCAAGTTTTCTCTGCATCTGGGTTTCATACAAACTGCATCTTAAAAGCAGCATTTAAGTGCTTAGTATGAGAATCAGTGTCTGCTCACATTTGTTTAGAGGTAAGTTTTAGTACATCTATGTCACTACTCCAGAATTACTGGCTACAAGACTACTTATTTCTGCTTTTAAATGGCGGGGCGAGAGGGGGGAGAAGAAAGGGAGGAAGAAGCTTCAGTTTCCTCAACTTGTATCAGTTTCCTGTATTTTTCCATTTCACCAAATAAGATGCACCCAAGGATGAAAATTAACTATTTAATCAACATTCCAGAGAAACTACTGGTCATGCTTACATCTAAAAACACAAGCTTCCAAGCATCTAAGCAACTTTCAAGATGGTCTCTAAGTAAGGTTTTCACACAAGGCCTGAAGAGATGCATTAAGAGGCAAAGTAACTACTCCCTCAGAAGTCTGGGCTAATGTCATGGGAATAGTTTACCCCTCTGCTTCCTCTTTGGGAGCACTGAGGTCTGATGACAGCCTCTTGTTTTCTAGCAGGACAACTTCAAGTAATCCAAATTGAAAAAAAAAGGCAATCAAGCTTCCAAACAGATAAGCTAGACCAAGGGGCAAGAGAAAAAGCATCTTCTGGAGCAGCTGACAAAACAGAGGGATCTGAACAGGTGTAAATTTTCCAGCTATTTTGACATTAGGTAGAACAGCAGAGCCAATACATGAACAGGAAAAAAAGAAAACCACCCCTCTGCCTAATCATGACTCATTATCAGGACTTAGCTTGTAAGCATCAAAACCTTTAAGCTAACTCTGTGGTCTGAAACTGGGAAGACTCCATTCCCCTGCTCCAGGACCACACAAGTGAGCAATTTCTGCAGAGACTTATTTGTGTCTTGGTATAAGCCAAGTATTTATTTTGAGATTAGCCCTAAGTTTCAGAAGGCCACAGAGCAGGAAAGACAGACAAATTCTTGCAGGAGGTTTATACCTCATCTTACATTAAGCCTGTCCATCTAAAACAAAAACAAACAAGCTTAAAAAAAAAAAAAAAAAAGGTAAAAGCCATCTCTTCTTACAAGGGATACATAATTCAGCTCCTCTAGTCGGGAAGATTAAAGACCCACAGAAAAGCTTTCAAGAAGTTCCTGAAATATTAAAATCACATAGATGTCAACAGGAAAGATACCAAGCCAGAAAAAAATACCAGAAAAAGCACTGTGCGCAAGCACTTCGGTTTGCAAAATTAATAGGAAAGCTGACTGAACTCTTATTTCAAGAATTCTTAAAATTTTATTTTATAACAGCAATTCATATCTGTGTCCTCATGCAACACCACTAGTAACTTGGCCATCTCAGAATGACCACACCAATGTCAGTAATCAGTACTAGAGTACAGATTTATAAGGCTAGAGCAGCCGGTATGCTTGCTGCAACTTGCTTTTCCTCCTTAGGATTTTTTGTGCATTGCCTCACAGCCAGAAGGCTGGAACTGCAAGTTGAAGACAGAAGAAAATCCCGAGGAGACACATTAATGTCCTGTTGGTTTATTTCAGCGCTGTTGCAGCATTTGCATAGGGAAATCTATTTTTCAGCAAGATGCTTATCAGGCTTGACACACAAGCTCTTCATCTGCAAGCTAAATGCACAGGGAACGCTCCCAGCAGTGCTAGAAGGGAACTACAGAGAGCACATCTTCCACTCTGACCACTGCAAGAGTGAGCAAAACCTGCTATCCAATTACTTCACATGCTGTAACTAGAGCCAAATGACCTTTTCTTGCACTTCAGCACCAAAGCTGACCTGTCTCAATCTCATCCTGTCTCTTAAGAGAAGAAAGGTGAAACCAGGGCAACAATTCAATGTTGGAGTGCAAGGTGCAATGAGAAATAGGAAGGACTGTTGCAGAAGCGACTCTTCCCTCCAAGCAAGGGTCTCAGAACTGCTGTACTGTGCTGTTGGGTAGTAGCTTTTCCCCAAGGAGGTTTAAAATTAAGATCTTGCCTACTTATAACCATGATATCTCATAGCATTTAGTGAGGCACTGGATGTCTTCCTCAGGACCTGAGATAAAAGGTTGACCGGGCAACTGCATTTCACCTCGTTAAAATTCCTTCCCGCAAAAATCTCAGTTGCTCATTTTATCTCATGAACACTTATTAAACATTGATCCTCAACAGCAGCTGTATGAATGGATCAGGCTTTTAAAGTGGTCATGACCAAAGACCTGTATAGCACAGTACTAAATGAAAAAATATATATATATATATATTTCAGAGTCACAGTCAGTATTCCTTCCCACTTAACCTATGCTTCTATTAACTGAACTGGATGCAGCTAAAACAATGCAACTTGGTACTTCTTTATGGCACAGACTTTTGGTTTGTTTAATGGTTATGGTGTAGTCTTTGCAGATATATTGCATAAAGAATACATCTCTGTGGATGCATAAGCATTCACCTTTATCTGAAGGGCTGTGAAATGCTTTGAAACATTTCTATTCTAGAAAGCCCTATGAATGCAAAACCCATTGCACTTGATTTTGACCATCTAAAGCCTACTTCTAAAAGCTGGTTAAGCTTCTTCCTCTCTCCTATCTATTCGTAACAGGCTCTTTCCATGTATCCTTACAAACAAGACAATCTCAAAACATTTAAGAAAAAAAACCACACACAACAATTATTGAAACTAACTACACTCCACCTCCCTTGGACATCAACTACGCCTGAGGCCAGGTGATTCATCTAACAAAACATAAGATCACATGCATAAATCTAAGTATGATGGGCTTGTTCTGTAATTGTTGCTTTGTAATAGAGATCTAGATAGCACCTTGCATCTTTCTTGCAAGGGTAGTGAAAACACTGACGTTTAGTTGAATATGCTAAACACTCAGGGCCAAATTCTTTCTTCCTTAATGGGGTCGTAGCTGCATGCAGGCTGGCAGGGGGCCTAGCTTCAATAGGGAAGACAAAAGAGGGAAATGGGCACAGCACTGGAATCTGGCTATTAATCTTTACTGCATCTAATCTCACTGTGCTGATTCTAAGGGGGAGAGCAGGGATTACAGGCTACTACCATGGCTGCAGCAGATTATCTACATCTGTTCCACCCTTCAGTGCCTGCCAAGATTTTCTCCCTTCTACATCATTATGTCAGCAGCTTCTGATTGTTGCCCGAATTTGACAATGAACATTACTGAGGCCCTCCCATCATGGGCTAGTTTAAGAAAACATTAAATCATTGTGTCTCTCCTACTCCCACGCAACAGGGAATTGCAGTCTATCTTGAACTCCTCTGCAAGTCCAAGAGTAAACACGCCAAAGGACACAAAGTGTGCTGCTGCCTTTAGGCATTAGCTAGGGCATTGGGTGAAAAAGGCCCAGGACAATCTGGAGCAGAGACCACGCTGTAATTACCATAGCGAGGAATTCAGTGACAATTCAGGACAAATGAGGAGTTCTCTGATCATGCAGCCACAGGAGCTACCAACATACACCTCACCTGGGCTCTGAGCTCTGGCACAGCACCTCTCACAGGCTCAAGTCTTCAGCATGGGGCCAGAGGTGCTTACTCTGTTATTTTCTCTCAGGTAGGGCACCATGACACACTTACCTCTATGTTAGCCTTCCTAGGGATAGAGAGGGTGGAGGGGGAAGAAAAACCATTAAAACTTTTTCATGCAAGTATGCCTGAAATCAGCCTGCCTTAAAGTTATTGGGAGGGGACTCTAACAAACATCACCTTCAGTGAAACCTTGGAAGTACCCAACAGCTTGTCCCTGAAGCCTTGCTGTTGCAGCTCCAACCCTTTTGCACTGCCTCACAACCTGCCACCTCCTTCCCCAAGTTCCACAATTCCACTATCCAACCTGATGGATGGAAAGCAACCCACTTTCTTGCTGTTTACTATCAGTTTCAAGACCAAGCACATTTGTAGAAGGTTCAGCAAGCTTAAGAAAAGTAAGGACAGAGCAGGAAGGGGGCAGATGTTGGTCAAGGGAGAGTGCAAAGCCATTTCAATCCAAAAGCAGTAAGATGTTAGATCATGAAGCCAAATTCCGCAACTACCATTAGACAACACGATTACCTAAGTGGCATTTTCTTAAGGAGGCCAAGCTACAAACGTCAGCAAAATAAACTCATTAGGCAGTCATCAAAACACAGCTCCCACCAGGCCTTGTTATGTGTGGAGCCAGCCTGCAGACTATGGGGCACCATGACTGTACCAACATCATACAAGGCAAAGAAACAGAAGTCATGAGGGCAACTGCTCTCCTTGCTCACCAGCTAGAGAGAACAGTATCAAATCCTCCCCAGGCACCACCTTCTCCCTGGGAGAGCAGCTCAGGGGCTCTGGCCCAGCTCTGTGACCACAGGCAGCCAAGTCCCATAGATAGCAAGCCTGCATCTTTCTTCAGAGACCAATTCCTCCACTCCCAGTTTTACTGGGCCTTGTTATCCAATTGCTCAGAAACCACCACTCATGCTCGTAAGGCAGCATTTCAGGAAGGAAACATACAGGGAGGAAGGAATAAAATCAGGTCTCTGCAAAGGTCAGGGATGCTGCTCCTGAGGCATTTAATGGCAGTCCCCAGGAAGAAATGGTAGGGAAGGAAGAAATATGCTGGGCCAGATGGCAACACAGGATTCCTTCAGCCACTCACATGGGAAAAAAGGTGTGTACTAGATCACTAGAAGGAATCCAGTAACTCCTTTCAAGAGAAGGAAGACAAGCTAGTCACAGCTCTTATGCTAATGGTATCAGACAATAAACTGTTCCTACTTTCAAGGATTTGAGATAATCGCCTGTAAAGAGACCCTATGCGTTTAGGATGATTATTTAGCAGATTTTAAGAACTGATGTTTCCATAATTGGTTAAGTTTCATTCTGGATGCTAACAGATTTCAATTGTTTTGATGCCTTCCTCATCTTTTGATGTCACTGCTCCTTCCGTGCAAAGACACACAATATCATAAAAGAAAAAAAATGTCCTGTGTGAAGACCTGAGTTACATGACATACTCCATTCCAGTTGGTGTGGCACAGCACAGAACAGTTGCCAAGTCATGACAAGAAGCATCCTTCAGCAAATAAAACTACTGCCATAGGAGGAAGAGTCTCATACTTTCAAAGAGCCTTCCCATCCCTACCAACACTGAATGAAAACTCTTGCTTTACCAGTTTCAGTGGCGCCAGTGATTCCTAGCATCACCACATGTATTCTTTGCATCACCTTCAGGTGATAAAAACCTTGGCAAGCCTAGTCGCTAAACTTAAATTTGATGCCAGAGTTGCATCTTACTTGCACTGAATGCACTTTTTGTGCAGCCTGCTGTCATGCTTGTCATTCCCTCAGCTCCTAAGAAGTCGGCCAGGCATGCCCACTGGAAGCCCAAAGCTTGCAGTTTCAAGATCTTCAACAGCATACTCCGAGGAAGGGTTATTCAAATCCACAAGGACAGAAGAGCAAGCTCTCAGAGCAGCTACGGTTTCTGATCTTTAAGTCCATAGACAAGGATGGCCAGGACTGTGTTAAACTCTTTTGAGCAAAATTACTGGGGTGTTGCCTTTTTTCATAATAAAGTCATCTCTCATGGAAATTGTGATAATTCTTGGAGACGTTTTCATAGACCCTAGTGAGGTCTGAGCACTGAAAAAACAAAAACAAAATCCAAACCCACAATCAAAGCCTTGTTAGCCTGACATTATGCTGCCCTGATGATTTTTTTTGTGTGCAAGTGGAAAATAAGGCCACAGCATTTCAAATTCTTTACCAATTAATCCTAACAAGGAAAACATTCAGAGAACTGCAAGCCCATTTTCAAAAAACTACCTCTTTGAAATAGCAGCTTTAAGGGTAACTTGTGAAGGCTCTCAGAAAAGACATTCTTTGAGCTAAGTTTCACCCTGGAATGTCTGCTGAATGGAAATTGATCTGCCATTTAAAATTTCCCAGCAATACCCTCAAAGATTACAAGTTACAACTAGAAGGTATGAGAACAATCACATATGCTTACATTTCTTAAGGCTCACAACCTTTCAGGAGAGAAAGGGAGACATGATCAGTAATACAGACAAAGAACCTTTTATATCCTAATAGATGGAAGTGGGCTTTCTGAGGAAAAAAAAAATGCAGGTTGCAGTATCAAGTCTTAAAGCTTTCTGGTCGTGCAACCTTCCAGGTCAATTCTGCAGCAATTCAGATGATCTACACCACTTCGGAGGCAAAAAGAGCCATCATCTACCTGGCAAGTGCTCCCATGTGGGAGCTGGGGCAGCTGGTAGATAATCCTTGTTCAATAGAACTAGACCTTCTGCCAGGCCCTTCCTCAGATTTTGTTATATGCACTATGAGGGATGAGGTCTAGTGTAGTACAGACACATGATACAGCTATAGGCCACCTTGCTTTATGATTAACAGTTGTAGTGCAAGCAATCCCTGAAGAGTCACACCTAGCTAGCAGCTTGTCTCAAAGAGCTTTGCAGCTCCTCTAACTCACACTGTGGATGAAGTTACTGCAGCTTGAGCCTCAGCTGTAATTAATCCCAAATTGCACCAATGCAAGAGGGAATCTGGCCATACTATCTTTAAAATAACCTTTACCAGTTGCTGATGCTGTCACCTTTGCCTTGGCTTCTTCCTGCACGCAACATGGCTCAGGGTTTCATATAGAAACCCTGGTCAGCTCACAGTGTACCACCCCAGGAGGTTTTGTTAGCATGGCTTTCTATATTAGTTCAGCACTTCTGGCAGGAAGGGGAAGGTGTTGGGGCTTCTCCACACCTTTTTCCCCCCCCCCTTTAATTTTTAATCATCTCATATAACTTGGAAAAGCCACCCTGCCTACATTGGGTTAACTGGCTCAAACCAGTCTTCCTCCTGCACCTAAGCAGTGACCTGTAGCCCAGAACTCACTGCCTTTGTAGTTCTGGAGGCCATTTGTATGTGCTTATGCCCAGGGCATTTGACTCCTGTGAGAGAATCAGCTGTCCTGAGAGTTCCAGCATGTCCTGATGAAAAAAAGTGGGCAAAATACAGTCTGCGCATACTTGCAATTATAGCTGTAGCGGTCTGCATTCAAGTATAGTCACTAATACTACCCACAGACACAAGGAAATTAGTATAGTTTGTCTTCCAGCTCTGGAGGGCTGAAACTAGAAGCCCTGCCATTAATACAGGCGGAGGGAACAGCAATGACTTAAGGCACACTTGCTTCCTTTTTAGGTCTCAAATGAATTAACAACCCTATGCTAAGCTACAACATTTAACTGTTCACTGACAGGCATTTTCTATATTGTAAAATGACAGTGCACATGAATAAACTTCAGCAAGTACTCTCTACAAAGGCTTCCCATCACATCATCTTTTATAAAGAAAGAATGATCAAAAATAGTCTCAAAAGAAATAATCCACCACAGTACCAGTCACTTTCTTCATAACTTCAAGACAAGCACTATATTTTGTTGGAGCTATGCTTGTTTAATGAACAGATTATGTCTTCAACCCTCCTGACAAAACAACTGAACAAGTGAAGGGGAAGCAGAAAGAGTCAGAGTCAAAACTGTCCATTGAGAATAACTCTGGAGTTAGTTTGGATACACTAGTTTAAAACAGGTATATAAAGAAATAAGAGGAGAAAATATATATATATATATATATATATGGTTCTTCAACGGAGGAACTATATTAATCCATTTAACGCTTCCTTATCTCTCACATTACCCAGTTAGATTCTTCTTTCAGTAGGTCAGCCTTTCTCTTTGGAAAGAGCAAAAGCATTGCATGCTAGAGTGCAAACAACATTTAACACACTTCAGTTAGAAAGGTGTAAAGCTGCAAGCGGGTAAGGAGAACAGGGAAAGCTAAGAGGACCCTTACCTTCCACGTGTTTGAGTAGTGCCCTGCTGCTGTTGCCATGGGCAGATATGAGGATCATTTTGCCACTTTTCAGCTCGGGCACTATCTTTTCATTCCAGTAGGGAAGAAGTCTATCAAGCACATCTTTTAAGCTTTCAGCCTTTGGAAGATGATCCTGAGGGACGTCACTGCATTTATACCTGCGATCATTGCAAATCTCATCATAGTATGGATGAGATTCAGTTATGGGAGGTGGGGTAACATCGTAGCTTCTCCTCCATATTTTCACTTGCTCTTCTCCATGATTCAGAGCCATTTCTGCTCTGTTGAGACCTATCAATGCACCATAGTGACGTTCATTCAGTCGCCAGGAACTCTGCATGGGGACCCACTCTTGGCCCATCTCTTCCAGGATCAGCCATGCAGTCTGGATGGAACGGCTCAGGACAGAGGTAAAGACAAGGTCAAACTCAAAACCTAATGCTTTAAGGTGTTTGCCACAGTTCTTAGCTTCCTTTATCCCATCGCTACTCAACTTCTGGTCCACCCAGCTGCAGAAGCGATTCTCCTTGTTCCAGGCTCCTTCTCCATGTCTTAAGAGAACAAGCTTGTACTTTGCCATTTTGGTTGCAGCTTAACCCAGATGACTGTTGGTATGGCATCTAGTAATGATGCATCTGAAGAGAGACAGGAGACAGCTACATCTATGACATCCCATATAAAATGGGTTACAAGTAGTAATAAGGCAGTAAGAAAGCACACAATTACCAGGATTAATACAATCATAGAAACAGGTGTTTACAGAGTAAGATTTTACCTTTGAGGTCTCCCAGCTTCTCACCCTCAAAGGAGAAGGAAAAGCACTTACTACAGATTTCCCTCAAGTCTTTACACAGGGCTCATAAGTCAATATCAGTGGTGTCCAGCAAAGCAGACCCCAACAGTGACTCATAGCCTCCTTAGAGGCGAGATGCAGAACCCAGGCTTCTAACATCTGCCAGACCTACATGGGCTCTGCAGGAGTGCCAGCATAGAGAACAGCAGTGATCCTGGGCCACAGCAATGGGAGAGAAGGACCACAGAATCCAAGGTGGTGCTATACAGAACTTCATTAGTTCTCAAATAGTATTTCACCACAGCTATGCTCTGCATAACTTGTTTCCTCACATTCCCCCACCCTAACCTGCTAATTACGCCAATCTCTCTGTTTCATTTTTCCCCCAGGCTTCTTCCTCCTCCGCTAGATACCTCTCCCCTCCCCACACTCATGGCAAATTCTACTGCTATATCACAATTACTAGTTGTGTGTTGCCTCCTAGATTAAGTCCCCTTTTCATACAATCCAGAAGTGATCTTATGGAGTACTCCATTCTCTTCCTGACTTTCAAGTACATTTTCTCTGTCTCTCCAAATTGCAATGTCAGATTCTGACATACGGGATTAATGTTTTTGCTTTTTGCTGTAGACACAAACAGCGTATTTTCTGTCCTTAGCAAGTAATGGACAGCTACACATTCTAAAGATCAAAAAGCACTGTGTTTCCTCTGCTCCTGTTGTCTAAGTAACAGGAGCCTCCAATTTTTCTTTAGTGGAAGTTGGACTGTGTCCTCCCACCCATGTTTATCTAGTGCGGCCAAAAATATTCTAGCTATTAGCAGGAGGCCTGAAGAGTTAATCGAACAGAGCGCTATGACTCTCTCTCGAGACACCCGATGACTCCAAACTGATGGAGACGGGGATGGAGTGAGCAAGAAGGAAGCTGTAACACTGCCCAGCACCAAAGGTGTTGCCATATGCACAGAGGAGCATTAGCAAGCAACACCACTCCACCTCAGCTTAGCATAGAAAACTTTTTTCTCGACTCAGGACAAACCATCAACTGGCCCTTCCTTCCGCATATGGCCCCAAAAAATCACAGGCACCAGAAGGCTGAAGAATCTGAGGACCAATTTCTGCACATCCACTTTAAAAATGAATTTCCAGAAGAGATGTGCTTATGAGAGCTCCCATCACCTCAAATCAGTTGGAGCTGCTTGGAATCACACTCACAAATCATGCCCAAAATCATGGTCCACTGTGACCTTAAATTACATCAGTAGCATGAATGAGGCATGAAACTGGTTCCAGGAAGCAGCAAGGACAACATCAGCATTCATTTTTACCAAACAAGCTTTTAACAGCTATATATGGAAGCTTAAATAGTTTACAATTTCAGTAGTTTGATGTTCTTTGATTGAACAGTAACTTAATTTTACTTTAGTGCCACGGAAGACAGCCTGCATCACACACAGATGCAATTCGACTCTGTAGTGCTAGGATGGTCCCCAGCTCTGTAACTTCTTCTGATTATTGGTACAGCTTACATCACCTGCTGATATCCTGTAAAATCCGTCACTCCTTAAAAGCTCTATTTTCTAACATACAGCAGACGATCAGCAAATAGAAATGATAGCAGCAAGTCTTTGGTCATGTCATTAAATAAATAAAAGTAGGACAGAGAGGTTTGGACCAGAAATTCCTCTCTCTGTGCTCTTTTTTTTTTCATGAAGATCATTTATATTCATGAAGATCAGCCACATGTTACAGAAAGACTTCAGTTCTGTTAGGACACAAGTTTGTGTTCCTACTAGTCACATCAGATGTATAACTAAACTGTACCCTTTAAGACCTCATTCTTACAACAAAAGAATATCAGGTGGCTTTCAGCCTGATGCCGAACTACGCTCTCCCCCTCCCTCCCTCATGTTCCATGGAGACCATTAAAAATTGCATAGTGTATTCACAGCATGAACAGCTACACAAGATTCTTAACTCTATAAAAAGCTCCATCTCTTCAGATATTTCAATATTCAGACTAATAATCTGTTCTTGCGGATAATACAGTCTAAGTGATTTACTTACCAAATTAAGGTATCCCCCACCCAAATCCAAATATAAAAACACAGAAGATGCACCTGCTCACATCTACTCTTATTTGGGTACTCTCAGCCTGAAACAATAGGTAGCTAAAGGAATACACCAGAAGAGACTTATACAATTCATCTGAGGTTCATAAAACTTCAGTTCATATCAGATTAGGCAAAAGTTACCATTTTCAAACAAATCCCTAGAAAGGGTTAGAAATGAGAGGATTCTTTAAATATCACTCCATTTATGAAAGCCAAATGCTACAAAGTCTCAGAGAAACACATGAATATAATCCTACTCACCTCTCCTAAGACAACGAACAGCCTACGGAAATCCCAGCATAGACTCAAGAGTTGGTGTATACAGAGGCCGCTGCAAGCTCTTGGCTAGTTACCTGCAGAAAGGAAATAAACACCCAGTGCTCTCACAGAAAGAAACCACGGGTGCAATTGAGTATGTCTACTATCATATGGTCTCATGGCTGGGAGAGAAAGCAAGCATAAGCACTCTCCTGTACAGACTTGGAAAGCCAGGAGTTTCCTCCACACAAAAAGATGCAAAAATACAGCTCCCAAATTTCCAGTAAGGGAAAGTTTCTTGTCTCCCAGATGCCCCAGGCCTTTATTTGCTTTTCACATCTTTAGACTGCAATTATCTTGGTCCTTATGCAGAGAAGTCTCCCTGAAGCCTTTAGAACTTCACAGAGGCTACAGATCTGGACAGCTCAACATAAGGCAGCAACACTAGAGAGCCCTGGCTCGATGCAGCACAGCAAAGGCAGCTGCTCACAGCCACCTCTCATACTGACAAACTTCTCAGTCAGCGCTTTAAGGCCCGACTCCAGAAGATGGTAATTCCCTACTCCACCTGCCCAGCCCTTTCCCAAGCAGCCTTGTGCATCCGTTTCTCTCGGCCTTCCTGGAGCAGGCAGAGAGCCATGGAGAAGCCCGGCAGCACCGCGGCGCTCCCCGACAGCCGGGGGATGCCCTCCCTCACAACCACACAGTCTCTCTCCGGGAAACCCCTGCCCCTTTAAGGGAGCCTCTCCTCTGCCCCTCTCCCCTCGGCATCTTCCCCCGTCCTCTCGGGGAGCCCCCTGCGGCCTCCCTCTCCCCCAGCACGACCGTTAACCGCCCGCCGCCCCCCGGGGTGAACCCCCCCGGCTCACGAAAGCGGCGGATTAAAGCAAAGCCGCCTTACCCGGGGAGGGCGGCGCGCTGCAGCCGGCCTAGGAGGCGCTGGAGCGGCAGCCGCGCTGCGCGGAGCCCGGCGCGGACGAGCCCCCCGCGCCGCTGCCCTCGCCCGGGACGCGCTGCACAGACCCGGCCCCAGGAGCCCTCGGCGCCCCGCGACGCTGGGGCAGCAAAGCAGACGCCCCCCATTGGCTGGCCCGGCAGACGAGCACGGCCCCGAGCCAATGAGACCGCGCCTGGGGGCGGTGCCACGAGGGGGCGGCCGTTGGCCGACGCGCGCGGCGGGAGCGGGGAGGGGGAGGGGAGCCGGGGGCGGAGGGGGTCGCCCCGCCATGGGCAGCCGGGCCGGGTCGGGCCGGGACGGGCTGTAGCGGGCGGCGCCGCTCCCCGCTCCCCGCTCCGCTCTGCCCCGCTCTGCCCGCGGGCTGGGGGCGCTCGTGGGGCGTTGGGAGGGAGCGCGGGGGTGACTGGGGGCTCCCCGACGAGTGGGACGGCACGTTTGCCTCGAGCCCCCGGCGATGGCCCAACGGGAAAAGGCAGCGGTCATGGAGGGAGGGCGTGGGGCCCTGCCGTCCCCTCGCCCTAGAGCTGCCTCCCGCGGGCAGCTCGGCTCCCTGCTCAGCCTGGGTGCTGTTGACAGCCCTCTGCGCCTAGCAGTGCCCAGTTACAAATTCAGCCTTGAAGAGCACTTGTTTTTTCCTCTTAAGGGGTCAAAGTGAGGATGCCGCTTGGCCCCGTGCTGACGTGTGGCACTGCCGCTTGGCCAAAACAAAGGCCACAGCGATGGGCTCCTCCTGCCGCCAGGGCTCGCCAGGTCGCAGCAATGCGTCGGGGACACCAGGAGGCACCGCGGAGCCTGCAGCTCCTGCCAGAAACATCCCTGTCCCTCCACGGGCAGCAGGTGGGCCCTGCGCCAGCAAACCCACCTCTGCCTTGGACCGCCAGCCGCCTCCGTGCCACCGGCACCTCCAGAGCATCCTCCCCGCTCCCGCCGCGTTGCGGAAACAAGGGCCCTTCCTGCACCCTCCTTGCCTGTCCAGAATCCAGAACCTTCTCCAGGAAAAGGAAGGTGGGAAATGGCCCCTGGTCACATCTCAGGGTGCCTCGCTCCTTCCCAGGGGGAGAGGAAATAGGGCACAGACAGACGGGGTTTTCCCCAGGCACAGATGAAATTTTCCTTTGGTTTTAGGGCCTTCTGGTTTTGGTAAGGCTGGCTCCACCAAAGGTCCACAAGCTTATTACTCACGATGAAATCACTAGATTTGTCTGGGAGCTTACAAATAATCGTAGGTATTCTCATGCCCACAAGCTGTAATTCTGATTCAAAATAATCAAAAACAAGCAGACTGGGCAGCTCTGGCAAGAAATGGACAAAAGTGGTGTGTATGGGAAGGTGATGTCTTTTATTGCGTCTGTTGCAATAGATCTGATTTCATTTTAAAATAGCACACCACATTTTCCATGAATAACCAGATACATACTCTCTAAATATTTGCCCTTGGAACAGCCGTAATTTAAAGTGACAAGTGCCACGAGTTGAAGGCATACCGCATTCTCTTATCACCTTCTTTACAAATGAAAGAGGAGATCCTGCATTTTTTAATATGCTATAACTGCAGGACAAGAAAATAGATGTCAAGGGATTCAGATTATGATAAGAAAAAACAGACAAGAAGCTGTAAGAAAATTTGAGGCAAACAGTCGTTAAAAGATTTTAAGTTCTATCAGCCCTTGACCTTAAGTGTACTCCAAGGAAAAAAACTACTGCTTTTGCAAAATATTTCCACTAGATGTGAGTTGCACTTACACACATAACTCACACAACCCATAACCACACATAACACCCACAAACATTGACTACTACCTTTCACCTCCATCAACTTTGTTTAGGCCAAAGCCTACGTTAGAGAGCGGTTCATCTACATAATCAAAGCAGTTCACTGAGTTCACCATATCGGTACAGTTTTATTTCCCCACCCATCAGCTGCTGATGGTAAACAGAAATGCTCCAACACCACATTGCGTGAGTATACACCTGCAATCACCCTTTCCCTGGCTAGCCTGTCCCTTCCTGTATGAACTTAATAGTGATAACAATTTTTTATTTATGGAGGCATCACAGGGAGACTGATGAATTGCTTTTGGAAGGAAGAAGACCAAACATACTAGAGATGGAAAGAAAAATAGATATTCAGGAGCCGGAACACTATGTGTGGGCTGTACTTAGTCACTAAGAACACCAATAACAGAAAGATAAATTATATGCCCTTGTGCAGTCATAACCACAAATCACTAGACAGCAACCTGCGCCACAAGCCAGGACTTCCATGGCCATTACATACAGATTTCTTGACACCGTTAGTCTTATAAGAATATGATTTCATTAACATTGGCAAAAACAACCAAATGACTGTGATTCAAGTTTCAGGCTGCACAAGGACCAAACAGTCCAAGCCACATCACTGTTTGTTACTCTTCTTCCAGATGGCTATACTCGTTCAGCAGCGTTCATCTTTTACAACAGCTGGGCTATGTTTTTCAGGGCCTCCAACCTGGAACCTTTCCAGGCTGTAACAGATGCTTTTAGCTGGAACGTTCATGGCAGAAGCAGTTCAGGAAGCTTTTCCTTGATACATAAGCTTCCGCTGGAGCTCTGGCTCAACTGCAGCAAAACAAAGCAAGGTCTGGAGCAAGGCAGGAACAGAAGACAACAGATCTAGATGGAAGAGAAGCAGAAAAATGATTGATGAAAACTGTGGCAAATAGGGCATTCTCCAGTGATTATGCTCTGTGCCCATGGTATCTGTTTTCCAAATAGCTGCTTTGCTCACAGCTGTATCAGGTGTTTGCCATAATGCACTGCAGACCTTTCCAGAGTAATTTCCAGAACACGCTGAGCTCATTAGTTAACATTGTTTCATATATGAACTGTCTTCTTAATTTCAACTTCAAAAGAGGCTCTGTGATCAAATCCTCGTATTTTTCAGTAACTCTGAAACCTTCAAATTCTCGCTGCTCTTGACTACTGTAAAACTTCCACATTCAGTTGCTGCCAGCAGCAGACCCGTGCTCTCTGCTGCCCAGAAGGAATCCTCCCTCCTTTTCGATGCTAGCACTTCCAGGCCATTTTCAACACTTCACAGTTTTCTCTCCACAGACATTTTAGATCCTGTCTTTTCCCTTTTATCCCTGCCACTGTCACTTCCCACTTCCAGGATGAATCACTTCTGCACAGCTTTCCTGATGGCCCACTTCCATTCAAGGCTAATTTGCACCGAGAGAGATCTGTGACTATAAAACATTGTATGCAGAGAGCTAAACAGACCCATATTTCTTAGACAGCTTCTCTATATCCAGAACTGTTACATCATAAAATCACTCCGACTAAATTCATCTCCCTGGCCATCAGCCTCCCAAAACGCTGGTTGTCTCCTCTTGCAAGAAGTAAATGCAAGCTTCCTATCTCGCAAGAGATCGGCCACACTGTGGAAGGGGCATGGAAAGCTCACAGCGTGTGTTAACTTTCCTGTTAGCAGGACAGTGCTGCCAGCATGGGACACCACACCTGTGCTGTCCACACTTTCACCCTCCTTGCCTATTATTTTATATACCTCTGCTCACTCAGTTATTTTGGTTTAAATTACTCCTTTATTCATTCTTTTCCCAGTGACTTTCATTTTTTTTTCCATCCTCGAAAAACTGCAGTTCCCAATATACCAAAATATTGCCTTTTCACACAGGTTTACATGCTAAACCCACTTGTTTAGCCTAGTGCCACAGCAACTTGGATGAATTCACTTACAGGAAGCCGTTTCTCTTGTCCTTGAGGCCACACAACTTGTCTCTGAGTCCCGTTGGCCCAAAGTCCTTCACGTAGCTCTAACTTCTGCTTCCTCAGCAGGTCTCAGGCTCCACTTCTGTCTTTTTTGTGGAAGCCACTCTCTGCGTCTCACGCTAATCAGACAAGTGAATCTCAGCATTTTCTTGGCTCATGCCTGTCTATGCATCAGCAACTTTTCATTACGCACCTAACCCTATTTGCCAACATACCCCACAACCATGTCTTAAAACACACCTACTATTGCCTAAATTCAGGGATGCACCTGCCAGACATACCTAGCACACCAATCAGTCACCGAATCCAAATTTAGGCTCCTTAGCACGGGATCTCTCGTCTTTTGTTTGAATAGTGCCTGAGCTCTATTGCTGTGGGAAATGGGGCTTTAAGGTGTATACACAGCGAGGCTTTCATCCTGTTTGGGTATGGAGGCAGTACATAACTCCAGGCACCTGAGTGTGTTCTCCTTACGTGAAAATATTTTACTTTTTTTTTTTTTTCAACTCTGATTACATGACTTGGCAGAAAACCTTGTTCAAACAAAAGAAAAGTGAGCATGTAACTACTTAGACTAACCTTGCACTTGTCACCAGAATAATAGCTCTAGACTTAAAAGTAGTGAAGTAAGGTGTGTTTTTTTTTTTTTTTAATCCAGAGTAAGTGACAGATTGAGAAGGAAGAAAAATACATAGAAACATTCATTTAATTATATGCAAAACAGATGGAAGGCAGCTTTTATGTGGGGCATCACATTTCAAAACCAAGTCTGGGAACTGAATTTCTTATCTGCTCCCTGTTGTTAGGTACTGGTAACATTATTCTGAAGTGTTAATTGGTTTTGCTTTGAGGAATGAAGAAAGTCCCAGGATACATCCTGATTTTTTTTTTCTGAATTAAAACATGTGACGCCTGTGTATTCATTTAAAATCTTAGTTTAAAAATATTTCTGCATATCTCAAGCAGAAAGCATACAAAGTGGGATAAATATACAAACCGGGACAAAACCTGCATTCTCCATGCCCTCAAAAACATTGCGAAAGGAAGACAGTCCTAAGACATCTTAAAATAGACTCCTTACTGCAACAGGTACCTCGATACTACAGTGAGGTGTGTTGAACACAGCGCTGCAAAGGAAAGAATTTAATGACACTTAATGACATTTAATGAATTTAATGATAAATTTAAACACTTTTCAACAAAGTTGGTTTTGTCCAAAACACATCCTATACACTTAGATAAATTGCATGTTTTTTTCTCAAACAAAGGTCAGATTATTCAAACGGATTCAGAGAGCCAAGGGACCAGAGCAAAACCTCGTTGGCTCCATGCTGGCCTGGCATTTGGCTTTTGCGTCCCAAAGCAGGGATGTGCTGGCACCCACCCTGCAATAACAGGGCCCTCAAAAAGCTCTAAAAGATGCCAACAGCTATCCCACTTCTAGGGCAAGAAAGACATTTAAAACATCTGCAAGGTGTGCTTTAAAATATTTGGTTTAGGGTATTTTACAGTTTTCTAGTCATAACACTGTACAAGCTAACTTAGTGCGGCAGTGTCAAAAGCAAGGAAAATCATACAATGAATCTGCTTTTAAATTTTGTTTCCATATGAGCAGATTGCCTCAGATGTCAGACATCAGTCAGAAACTATCGGGGAGTGAGAGTCTAAAAGGTGCCCCTCTGAAAAAAGAAAGCAGCAGGGCCAAGTCTAGTCCGGACGTGATAGCTTAGTTAAAACCTGGTAGTAGTTTAAACCATCAGCCTGGGTAGTGCTGATGTGAGAGCATATTAACAGCCTAAGAATCTGAGCAAATATAACCAAGAGGGAAAAAAAAAAAAAAAAGGAACTTCAGAGTTACTGGACAGAATGGTGAGAAGAAGTAACACACAAAAGATGTGTCTGTTTCCTTGCACTGGTATCTATCACAAATTAATGCTTCACCCTGAAAAAAGCTGCTCAGAAGTTTTTTTACCTTAGTGTTGCTATGAAAAGGGAATGCTGAGTTAACCACAAAATCAGTGTGTGCAGTGGTGGTTATGTGTTAGGCTTCTTGTCTCCCACACTAAAAATCACAATAATCCTGCTGGTTTCTTTCCATGATACGTTGCTTTCCTGCCCCATGCCAGTTTACAAAACAAGCCTGACTGATGTTTAGTCTGGTCTTGAAAACAGCAAAAAAAAAGAGTTTCCTGTATAAAAATTCTGTCCTGTGTGTCACAACCGGATAATAACAGTGGGCCTGAGTCACAGCGTTCTGCCTTACTGCAACTGCTCGCAGTGCTGCGGGGTTACTCCTGCCTTGGAAAAGCAACAAAATCAAACCTCCCTTTGATACGGGTCTTTCCTAGGCAACTTTAGAAGTAAAGGCCCTACATAAATAGATATATGTCACAAGTGAATTCAGTTTTTTCCCCTCTATTCCTTTAATGAGAAAGGAGCGTGAGTGAGATCCAGTCAAGAGTAATAAATGATGCATTTGTATGGGGAGCCAGCATACCCAACTTCCCAGAACTAATTTTCATTTCATGACTGTTTTGCTCGCATGAAAATCTAGTCATTTAAATCTCCCTGAGCCTGATTTCCGTTGCTTTTATGATTAAGAATTAGCCTATTCCTGCGGGCTATTAGACCTAGTTGCCCACAGGAAAAAAGAAAAAAAAAGTGTTTTGCCTATAATTCAGGATCTCCTACATACTGGGAAAAATGACGCTCAAACTTTTATACCTTCCCAGAGACATTACGCACTATCCAGTATTTGGCACTCTGAATTAGTCAAGTATTTAAGTACTGCTGTCATTATTTTTTCTCTTTGCAAGTGCCTCTATCTGCAATCTCCCAAGTAAGTTATTGAGCCGAAATCAACTCAGTAGATCTGGATGAGAACAAAATCTGGGCATATTGGCCCTGCCTCTCTTAAGACGGCATTTGCAGAAATAGCATATATCTGATAAACTACGTCTTGGAGAGGAAATACGTTTCTTTTTTGCTACAATACTTAGAGGAAGACACTGTAAAATGCAGCCAGTGTTACCTGACCAAGGCATCTTGTCTTTCTAAGGATGTAAGCTTCACGTAAACCTTAGATGTAGAGAAGCCGCTTGCCGGGGCCTGGTTGGTTGGACTAGTGTACCGGGGGCAGTTGGGAAGGTGCCGTGGCCAAGCCAACGGTCCTGGCGCCTGCAGCAACCCACACGGAGCCACCAGCTCCCCCCGGCCCTCGGGGCACGCAGCCAAAGAGCCGTGCGCATCCACGGATCCGTGCAGGACGGCGCGTCGGGCCTTTCCAGGGAGCCCCGGACCTGCCTCCCGCCCCTAAACACCCGTGTGGGCCGAGGGTCCTGCTGTGGGGCAGGAGGAGGGCGGCACCACGTTCTGCCCTCGCCTCCACGTGGCCCCGGCTGCCCCACTGCGTGTGAGTCCAGCTCATAAAGCAGTCTGCGCTCGGCTCTCGTTCTCCACAACTTCCACGGTGGTATTTTTGTGATGTTCCTTATCAAAACGATCTCACTGGCTTTAGTGTGCGCTTTTTTTTTTTTTTTTTTGTGCATGTGTGTATGTGTTTTAAGCACGAGAAGAATATTTTCAGCGCTTTTGTGTTTTGCAAATGGAAAGCATCTACCACCCTTTACTCTGATGGCATAAAAGTCCCAGACTTTTCTTTTCCTCAAAACTAGACACAACTGATAGCTGAAACTTGAACCAGGACATAAAAATATTTTTTGACCAGGACAAGAGCCTCTGCTTATTATGAAACAGAGCAGATTTTTTTTTTTTTTAAGTGATGAGCTCTGGGGAGCCTACAGTCTGCATACACAAGAGAAAAACCGTGTGCCTTTGATAACCATGCCTACCAACAGACTCTAAACAGGAATGCATGTCTGGCATGAGCAATTTTTCCATTTGTAGACCAGCTGTGTTTGGAGGCTGCCCACAGTGACCTTCCTAATTAAGCCCTCATTACAAAGTCCACTCTTCTACAGAAACAACTGAAAAAGATATGTTTTTTGCTGGTGCTTAGGTACTCTGGTGCTGGTGCTCATTTCACAGGGCAGGATTTTAGTCTGGAGAAAATTAAGCAAAGGTATTTGTCAGTCTCACATTAGCCCACTGCTCCTGTCTGTTATCGAAGGTTTTCTTTTTATGGCTTTTTGAGAAGACACAAGAAGATACTGACATGCTTCTGCTTCCACAAGAACCAGCCCTGGCTTGTGCAAGGAAGTTGCAGTTTAATTAAACCGATTCAAAAACTAACGCTGTTAAATAGCTGTTAAATGCTAACTCTGTGGGAGGATACATGTTATTTTGCTGCAGTGTGCTTTCTACTGTTTAACTGAAGCGGGTAAGGAACAGATGTAAGCTAAATCAAAATAGAACGTACTTCAACTGATATGTTTCCAAGAATGGCATTTGCATTGACAAAATGAAACCTTTTCTAAACAGCATGATTTTTTTTTGCACAGACAAGCCTCGGGAGAAAATGCAGCCGAAGTCTGGCACTGCCGTGGCCGTGCCTTGCTCTGCCTGTATCTGCTGCCAGCACCTCCTCCGGAGCCTGCCGGGGGCTGCTCCCTGCTCCTTGGCACGCTTCTCCTAACTCTCCCTTTCCTGCCTCGCATGCCCTCCAGTACCCACTTGTTGGCAAGTTACACCTCTTTTTTAATCACCAAACCACCCCATTTGATGTAGCTCTCACTATCTTAACCTGCTCTGGTTCTGCTAAGCCAAAAGCTCCCTCCTCAGCACAGGGCCAGGCTCATGCTGGGGGGATGTCCCAGCAATTCCCTGCTGGGCAATAGCAGTAGTTACTGCAGCCTCGAAGCCAGGCTGGCTGCAGCTCCCTTGGGGGCTGTCATGGGCAAAACAGTCTCCACTGGGGGAATTTCACTTAATTTGTTGACAATTAGCACAGACTTTTAATTACTGAATCCTGATTCAGTATTGAGACACAGCGTGTAGGGAAACACCCTTCCTGCCCTTTCCCAGGCTCAGTGTTGATTCCAGACTCCTCTCCATCTCCCTCCTTGGTCTCAGCTCCCCAGGTTTTTGCCATGTGTCCCCAGCACAGGCCCTTCGTGGCCTCCCGCGATAGCCCAGGGCACCCTGCCAGCCATGCCCAACGCAGGAGCCTGAAATAAATCCCTCGGATTTATTTGCTTGCCCAGTGCTGTGGCAATGTGAGGCTGTGACTATCATCTCTCCCCAGAGGGTCACGCACAGGGACTGAGCAAGAGTATAAGCAATGCCAGAAAGCATTTTAACCAGCGCTGCTTTCTTAGCCTGGAATGATATCCAGCACCTGTTCAGTCAGCTTCAGCCCCACGGTCTAAACTTCGCAGAGCAAAAAGTGCTCAGGAAAAGGTTATTTCTTACTTTTCTTGCTTTTTTTTTTTTTTTGCTTCTTGTTGCCCTTGGTTCTTTCCCCCAAATACCAGCAGCTCGAGCCAAGGCTGTGATGCAGCTGCTGTGGCATTTCATGTCTCCTTCCGTGCCAGCGCCACCGGCACGGCCGCACCGCGATCCGCAGCCGGCTCTCCGGGGATGAGCGCTGGAAAACGCACACGCTGCTGAGCTCACGACATCCGGCTGCTCTGAGGACACCGGGCTGATACCCCAAGTAGGTCAGACAGAGTTTGGCTTTGGACCTGCTGCACCAAGAGAAATCCGGCACTGCTGGCCGATGTTTCACGGCTTGCTGATGGCAGACGCGCCAGGGAAGCCACCTCTGTTTGCAAATGTGAACTCAGCAGCCCAGTCCTGCGCGGGGCTTAGTGCTCTCTGCGAGCTGCAGGCAGCCCATGGCGCCCGCCGATGCTGCAGCCAAAAAGGCTGGTGCTGCACATTAGAGGGCTGCTGGCCATCATAAATGCACTGCTCGGAATCTTAGCCTTTCTGCTTCCCCTGGGATAGAAGTCACTGGGTAAGTAAGTGCCCGGTTAACAGGAGGTAGAAAAGGGACTTGATTTCCCCCATACACACAGAGTTCATAAAAGCGCCAGTTATGATAGGGTGGTGAGCTCAGGCAGGAAGGGTAATCTCATATATTTCAGTTAAAAAGGCAGCAGAGAAAATTCTTTTTTCCTTCTTCTTTTTTTTTTTCTCTGCATTCAATCCAAAGACTACTCATCAGGCAGATAATTGCTAATTTTCTCTTCAAACCTCAGACTGTGCCTTTGAGTCCCTGATAGAACAACCTAATACCTATTTTTATTTTACTAAGCCTTAGTCACTTCTTTTTTTACTGATCCCTTTCTCTGAAAAGAGGCAAAGGAAGAGAGGTTTTTAGCTTCTCATTGTTATAAAATCTAAGAATACAATATGCAATACAATAAGAGATAAGTTGAGGAAATTCAAAAGCAGTTGTCCCACACAAGCTTCATTCTGCCCCCGTGTGTGCAAACATTAAAGTACAGCCTCCCATGCTCCTGTCTACATCCTGTGCTATTCCTCTGCAAAATAATGTATTAATGACACTAATTTTTCGTGACAACCATCATGATCATGTAGCTAAAGGACATCATCTCTCTTTTCACATGCCCTCCTCTGCATTATTAGCTCTGCAGAGAAAGACCTGGGTGTCATGGTGGACACAAGTTGACCATGAGACAGCAGTGTGCCCTCGTGGCCAAGAAGGCCAATGGGATCCTGGGGTGCATTAAGAAGAGCGTCTCCAGCAGGCCGAGGGAGGTGATCCTGCCCCTCTACTCAGCCCTGGTGAGGCCACATCTGGAGTATTGTGTCCAGTTCTGGGCTCCACAGTACAAGAGGGATGTGGAGCTGCTGGAGAGAGTCCAGCGCAGGGCCACAAGGATGATCAGGGGCCTGGAACATCTGCCCTATGAGGAGAGGCTGAGGGAGCTGGGCCTGTTCAGCCTGGAGAAGAGAAGGCTGAGAGGGGATCTAATCAGTGTCTATAAGTACCTCAAGGGAGGGAGTGTAGAGGATGGTGCTGGCTTCTTTTCAGTGATGGCCACTGACAGAACTAGAGGTAATGGCCACAAACTCAAGCACCAAAAGTTCTGCCTGAACTTAAGGAAAAATTTCTTAACAGTGAGGGTGACAGAGCACTGGAATAGACTGCCCAGAGAGGTTGTGGAGTCTCCTTCTCTGGAGATCTTCAAAACCCGCTTGGACGCAGTCCTGTGCCACGTGCTCTAGGTGTCCCTACTGGAGCAGGGGGGCTGGACTAGATGGTCTCTAGAGGTCCCTTCCAACCTCGACCATTTTGTGACTCCTCATGCTCAGCTCGGCCCAGGCTGCGCCCAAGCAGCCCACAGCAACAGAGCAGCAAGCGAGAGACCTCAGTGCAACCCGGCCGCTGTCTCATGCCTCACGCTCCTGCTTAGTGACTCATTTCATGGCACCTGTGGCTTTACTAAGGCAAAGTCTCAAGGCCAAAGTGCTCCTGACTCCAACGTGCTCCCCACACGCTAAGCAGTACAATGAACTTTGAAAGGTGTTGTAAGAGCCTAGCGCTTATCCAAAGCAAGATACACGAACACCAACTGGTGGCATGCGGACGAGGCGTTACAGATCCAAACCCTGCAGAAACACACACAGGGAAGGGCCAGCAACGCTCCATTCTCACGCACCCTGTGATAAAGTGCCTCGCTGGGGAGCGAAGGGCCACAGGCTGCACCGCTGCACGTGCCAGGGAGGTGATCAGCTCCACAGGTGACATAGGGTCTTCAGTGAAAAGCATCGGCACAAAGCACACATCCTCCTGATCCCGCTCTGGAAAACTGTCCCGGTGTCTGCGGCTTCTGCTCTACCTGGCCTTTAGAATGCAGCCTGCACAGATGTGGGATTGCAGAGGAATGGCTGGAAGCAAGTTTTAAGCCCAGGAGACAGTTTTTATGAGATTAATAAAGCCTCCGCTGAATGGAACACACTTCTTGTTAAAAAAAAAAAAAAAAAAGGGTGGGAGGGAGGCAATGATCTGGATGGGGTAGTTTTTCTCTCTTTTTTGTAGGAAACAGGTACTAAGTATATACTGATTTCAAATTCTTATACATATTTATTCTTTCCTAGTCTGCACCAGCGAATGTAAAAGCTGTGATGTAAAACTGATGACTGCTATCGATGTTGGATACTGCTACTTGGACTGTGCCGATGCCAGAATGAGAATTAAATTCCCGACACGAGATTACAAGGCACCTGCCACTTATTTCCACACTCCTGTTTTGGTTTTTTTTTTTAATTCTGAAATGCCGTGTTGCACTTGGCTACAGGCAAGGGGACAGTGCAATCCCAGTGGCGCCCGTCAAAAGGCAGGTTTGTTGTTGTTGTTGTTGTCCCCTGCCATTTTACACGTCCAGAACAGCTTTTTTCCCAACTCGCCCTCACACCGCCTGCCCTTTCCTGCTGGCTGCAGCGCACCCCCGCATCGCTCAAGCGACGCGAGGCGCGGCCCGCCCACACCCCCCTGCGCCGGTGGCTCCTTCCACCGCAGCTCTCCCATGGCAACCGCGCGGGCCTTGTGGCTTTCCCGGTGGCCGCCATGATTGGGTCGCGCCCCGAGAGGGGCAGGCCCGGCGCGGTGATTGGCCGCTTGCAGCCATGCGGGGACGACGGGGCGGGTGCTACCACTCTGCGGGGCCGGGGGGCGGTCCCCTCCGGCCGCGGCGGCGGCCATGTCCACATCCACGGCCATGTCCACATCCACATCCATGTCCACATCCACGTCCATGTCCCTGTCGAGCTGCGTGCGGCTGGGCGGCGCGGCGCGGATGCCGCTGCTGGGGCTGGGCACCTGGAAGGTAGCGGTGGGAGGTCCCGCGGAGGCCGCAGCCGAGCGGGGCGGCGCGGGGGGCGCCCGCAGTGCGGAGGTCGATAGGGGTAGCGGGCAGCGCTCCCCGCCCCCACCGCGTGTGTGCGTCCAGCCGCGCTGCGTTGGCCGTGTCGTTTGTTGTTATTATTGGAAAAATATATATTATTCTACTATAAACCATATATACATATTTAATTTCAGTCTCCCCCGGGGAAGGTGGCGGCGGCGGTGATGGCCGCTATCGACGCCGGCTACCGCCACTTCGACTGCGCGTACGTGTACCAGAACGAGCGCGAGGTGGGCGAAGGGATCCGGCGCAAGATCGCCGAGGGCGCCGTGGCGCGGCCGGACCTCTTCGTGGTCAGCAAGGTGGGCACCGGGCACCCGCGGGAGCCTCCCACCCGGGGCAGCGTGGAGCGGGGGCAGCCCCCACCACCCCGTGGCTCTCGGCATCCTGCCCAAAGCAGGGGCTCAGTACGTGTCCCAGGAAAGCTGTGGATTTTCTTTATCTTGCTTATTAAACTCTACATTAAGCTGGGTTCTGAAGTTACTTCTTGCGTTGCTAAACACCTGCTTCAGATTTTCTGTGTGGTTTGTATCGTGTGCTTACAGATTTACCTGCTAAATACATTGCAAGAAACTTATGAAGTTAGGTCTGACAGAAGACTGTCCTCTTCTACCCAAAATCTGACCTTGCAGTCAGTGTCTTTAAGTGATGAGTGAACAAACGGAAGCGAATTGCTGCTGCGTTCAAATGTGTGCATTGCTATGGCACATACTGCGCTTACTATCATGGTCTAACTGCTGGTAGAGCAGGCACCATTAGAAGACCTAAGTCCATGTTGACAGCCAAAGAAGCTAGAAAGCTTTTCTGCTGTTCAGGAGAGCATCTGAGAGCTTTAACTTAGCGAGAGGTCATTATGGGCCTTGGCTTTCTGTCTCCAGCTTTGGTGCACATTCCACGAGAAGACTCTGGTGAAGGGAGCCTGCCAGAAGACTCTTGATGCCCTGAAACTGGATTACTTGGATCTCTACCTCATGCACTGGCCCATGGGGTTGAAGGTATGGTGTAAACAATATTGTCTTAGAACTGCTGTCTCTTACAGCTGGCACTTTGCAAGTGCTTTACAGTTCAGCTGTTGCTCCAGCCAAAAAAGATCAGTATTTCTTGTGTGTATCAGCATTGGATCTGCACTTCCACACAAGTGGCATGTTTTGTCTCCCCAAAGTACAAAACGTATTTTGGTGACCCATCACATTGTTGACTGTGATGGAACTAACTGTCTTCATTGGTTAGTTGCTGGAAAAAAAAGTGCCATAACTCATTTCTTCTTCATGTGGAGTAACCAAAGAATGTAGACAAAAATAAGTATACATATGTTCTGCACTAGACTTTTTCTTTTTTTGTCATAGGCATAAGCCGTCACAACATTAAGCTAGCTTCCAAACAGATTGTTTCAAGCAGTTTTCTCTTGTACTACCAGTCAGGAGAGCAGCTGCTTCCTACAGATGACAAAGGCATGGCAATACCCAGCAACACTGATATTCTGCATACATGGGAGGTAAGTTGAACCACCGTGGGAGAAGGATGTTTTCTGTCCTTCAGTCTTTCCCATGTTCTCATTACTTTCAGCAGTTGAAGAATTGTCTCATGGATGCAGAATTACCGGAAAGATTCAATGGAACAAAAGTTCGTTATTGTTTTCCACATGATATTTTGTAAGTTCTGCAGCCTCAGAGAATGAGACTTAAGTCTTGGGTGAGCCTTGAGGGAGGCTTAGCTTGTATGCACCAGTGTTCCTATTTTTCTCAGAGAATCAAGGGCAGCCTTTGCTTGTCCAAATAATCATTTAGGTCCTTCTCATGAACTGAAGTAAGCCATATCAAGAGGAATCTCTTCTTCAGGCCTCGTCTGGTACTTCTGATGACGACTTTGCTGCCCTTTCTGTGTTAGGCCATGGAAGAGCTGGTGGATGCTGGTCTGGTCAAAGCCATTGGAATCTCCAACTTCAACCATGAGCAGGTTGAGAGACTCTTGAACAAGCCGGGGCTGAAGCACAAGCCTGTAAATAACCAGGTAGGCTGCTATACTACAGCAGGTGAATGCTCCTCAAGGATTATGAGTGAATGCGCATCAAGGATTATCAAGATCTGATTACAGTCAAATGAGGATTTAGAAAAAGAGAGAATGGAGTGGATGCAGTAGTTTCTCTAAATCCCACCGTAGGCAATACAAGCTCCCAGGATGTTTCCTTGTTTTTTTTGGATTTGAATTTGCTGAACCACTGTTGTCATATGCTGGAACAGTTGTATAGGTTTTCTTTCTTATTTTCTTTTTCTCTGTTTTTTTAAAGAATAACGAATACAGAGACAAGCCCTGATCCTGTGGTTGTATTCAACCATTTTTTTAATCCGTTCAGCAAAATTATGCTAAATCCTTATGTACTTTAAACTTGGCACCCTGCAGCATTATAGCTTTGTGTTATTGCACAAGCTATGATGAAGGCAGTGTGTAATTGGAGTAGAGCAGCACGGCAATTTTTCAGCCACTACCAGTCTCTGCTCTTGTGTTGGCAGATTGAATGCCATCCATACCTTACCCAGGAGAAGCTGATCAACTATTGCCAGTCCAAAGGGATTGCTGTGACAGCATATTGTCCCCTTGGACGCCCTGACAGGTAACTTCCAATCTACAAGTGAGTTAGTACTTATTAAGCTTGAGGCCTTCAGACAAACTGAATAAGCACTGGTGTGGATGTGTGCATGCAATTCTAACTCTTTTGGGTAGAATCTTTGTGCAGAGGCCTGCCCTTTCTTTTTTTTCCTCAGTAGAAGTGAAGGCTCCTCTGACGTACTTCTCGATGACCCCAAGATTAAAGAGATTTCAGCCAAGCACAACAAAACCCCAGCCCAGGTAGGCAAGAGCAGTAAAGTGGGTACTGGTTCCTGAGGCACAGCTGTAAGGAAACTGTGCTCGAGGGAATGGTGTGTGTTAAACTCTACCATGTGAAACATGGCTCTCTTCTGTGATGTTTTGTAGCAATGCAGGTTGGATGGGAGAAGAGAACGGAGACCTTGCGCGTACTACCATCTCCCTCTTTGCTCTTCTGGCAATACGATCTAAGCCTCTAATACATCAGAGACATCTGCTGTCTGACTCAATGGTCTGTTCTTGCAGGTTCTCCTTCGATTTCAGATCCAGAGAAATGTGGCTGTAATTCCCAAGTCTGTCACACCACAGCGTATTGTGGAGAACTCCCAGGTGGGTTATTACAAGCAACCTGGGCGCTGCTCTTTAGGAATGGCAGCCCCTGCCCCTGCAGAGAAAGTAGTGATCCTTTCTTACCCTTCCCAAATCCTCTTCACCCAGGAGGAGCTGGCTTTTTCTCTCTGCAACTTTACCTGAGGTTTAGTGAGGGCTAAACTAGCAGCTGCAGTTCACAGAGCAGAAATGAGCAGAGCTGCTGGAAACAGTGTGGGTAACCTTAGCAGTCACCTTACATGATGCTCCTTTGTGAGTTCAAATATCCCTGATTGACACTGGACATCAGGATTTCAGACGTAACCTATCTGGATTAACAGGTTACAAAAACTCTTCCAGTATTCCTTTGGAGTAGGACAGGTCAAAGCCTTCACAAATGAAGGTGTGCTGCAACACTAACCGCCATCACAGCTTCTTAGAACAGCAGACATTGCCTGTAACTTGGGCAGGGGGAAAGGAAGTGATCTCCCTCTGCCAGTGGAGTCTTGGAAATGCCTATAGACTTAGTTTCACTTTCCTTTTTGCATGAGGCCATCACTTCTGACCACCACCCCTCCAGTGTGGACTTGCTTTTTAATCTTGTGAATCTCAAATCTTTGAGTTTCTCCAAGAGATGACCTCTAGCTGTTTCTCCTGTTAGGTGTTTGACTTTGAACTGACTAAAGAGGAGATGGCAGCCATTTTCAGCTTAAACAGAAACTGGAGAATCTGTGAAATGATCATGTGAGTGACAGCTTGTTTTTCAACTCTTCTGAGTTGAATTCTGAGTATTCTTTACAGGAAACTTTGTGCTTAAACTCCCAGGTATGATTTTGAAGCTACTTTGACTATTTTGAAGCTTTGAGGCATAGTTTGAAGTCCTTAGCTCAAATTACAGATGGTTAACCTTAAAACATAATACAATGGGATTTTTTTTGTATTTTCACTTTATTGACAAAATGATGAGCATAAGTCTTGCTATATATTCACTTGACTTCTCCAGGAAACTTTCTGTAACTGGAATTCCAACAGAAAAATTGTAATTGATTATTTTGGCTATGTCATATTAGCCATGAGTGTATGGCAGGCTTGAATTTACTGTCACTTTCCTTTTTATCAAATTTGTTATAAAAACTGAAGGCAGTTTTTTCATAGGTTGTGGGAGGGAATGACTGCCTGAAGTGCAATATGAGGAACAAATGCTTGCAGATAGACACCTTGGAGGGCTGTATCCAAATATGGATACAGAATCCATATTTGCCCCAGAAAGGCCATGGAAACTGTATTTCAGGCAGTAAACAGTGAACTGATACTTTTATTTATAAAGGAACTTGGTCATACCACCTTTGAATAGCTAGTGTCTGAATAACAGAAAAGGACTTGGGAATTCACTGGTAACACGCACTATTTTCACACCAAAAGTAAATTAGTTATATGGTTATATAGTGTGGTTCCTCTAAGCATCCAGTACATCTCTGCATAGAATTTATTTCAGGCATGTGAATAATCTCTCCTCTCTGATACCCTTCAGGTGCAAAACTCACAAGGAATACCCATTCAACGCGGAATACTGAGGACAGCTTTATCCTGATCTCCTCCAGCCCCCTGGGGTCTAACATGCCTTTACTGTGGCCTAGAGCTGTCCACTCCACAGCTTGCCTGCTGTATCAGTCCTGCTGCTGCTAGCAAAGACACAGCACCTGTACCTAGTGACTGTTTTGTCTTCCTTCTTTGGCAGAAGGGTATAATAAAATTGTTCTAAAGAAGAAAATGCGGGCTATTAAAATTCTCTGCTCATTCAATAAATGTCTTTGCCTGGCTAGAAACACTAAGCGGAAAACATGGAAATGCTCCAAACTGCTGGTTGGTGTTTAGCATTTGTCTTGCATTACCACTACTTAAGGTTGCAGGGTCAGGATATGTAAGAACAGGAGAAAGATCCATCTGGAAGAATAATTTGAACTACATCATCACTGTCTGAAAGTGAAACAACTGCATACTTCAGTATAGGCACAACCCGAAACGTGTTTTTGAGGAAAAGTAAGTGGGAAAGGCGTTAGGACCTGCAATTCACACAGACTCAATATATTAAGTCCTTATTTTAACCAAACTTCAATTTACATATCAAAACTGAACAGAGAATGGTGTTTGCATTCTCTCCAAACCAAAAATGGTCAGATTACCAACGGTATAGAAGTTGTGTGCTTCTGGGGATGTGAGTATTGACAAATCAGAGTGCAAAGCTTGTGTTAACCATTTACTCAGGTGAATAACGCAGTGCAAAAACATTTGGCTGACATTACATTGCCAAGTGTCACTTGGATGGGGTGACCTTTGATACAGGCAACAGGAGCGCAATACTGAAAACTGATAGAAATCATACTGTGATATTATTGTAGACTGATCTGATTAGTGGCCTGGGCTGACAGTTGTTTAGAATAAAGCCAACAGTAAAGGAGCTGGGGGAAACACTGCAGTGAATATGTCTGATACAGTGGAGAAGCAAAGGGTACAGTGTGGAACTGTGAAGCATTGGTGCAAAGCTGTTGGCCAGAGCCAGATCCAGAGGGATTGGAGCAAGTGATGTTCCCTCTATGCTAGGCTGCGTGGACTCTCTGAAGTGGTAAGTGGGATACGTTTCAGCTCACTATAATTCTGCATGTGTAAAGCTTCCCCTGATAAAGCTTATCCTTCATGTGATCCACTTAATGACTTCAGCTTAGCAGTGTTGTTTCAGCTACTCCTTTTTCCTCCAGGATGCAGGTAAGCCTCGTAAGGCTACAGTGGCTTTTGGGGCCTGAGATGTGTTTGAGTGAATGAGACTATAGTAACAGCATAGTCGTTTAGAAGAAAATTGCCTTATAGGAACCTCAGCCCAATCTACTGGGATGGTCAGACCCAAAGGTACCTGTGGTTAAATTTCTGGCCACACTGCATGTTCCCCTAATGTGCTTGGCTGAGTACAAAGCAACCCAGTGGCAACCAACGCAACGAGTACAAGCGTAAAGGCTTGTTCATAGAGTCATTATGGTTGGAAAAGACCTTCAAGATCACTGTGTCTAACCATAAGCCCTTCAACACCATGCCTGCTAAACCATGTCCCTAAGTGTGTCATCTACATGTTTCTTGAACATGCCCAGGAATGGTGACTCCACCACCTCCCCTGGGCAGCCTGTTCCGATTCTACTCTCCGTGTAGAATATTTTCCTAATGTCTAACCTGAACATCCTCTGGCACAACTTGGGGCTGAGAGTTTCCTAGCCTGTTCAGCCTGGAAAAGGCTGAGAGGTGACCTGATCAATGTATATCAATACCTCAAGGGAATGAGGAGGATGGGGGTGGCCTCTTTTCAGTGGTGGCCACCAACAGGACTAGAGGTAATGGCCACAAAGTGAAGCACCAGAAGTTCCACAGGAACTTAAGGAAAAATTTCTTACCAGTGAGGGTGACAGAGCACTGAAACAGGTTGCTAAGAGAGGTTGTGGAGTCTCTTTCTGTGGAGATCTTCAAAACCCACTTGGACGCAGTCCTGTGCCACGTGCTCATGTGCAAGGGGGTTGGACTAGATAATTTCTAAAGATCCCTTCCAACGTTAAGGATTCTATGATTCTATGATCTCCTCCTGTCCTATTTATGGTGGTTATTTCAGAGAAGAGATCCTTTCAGGTAGTTGTAGAGAGCGATAAGGTCTCCCCTGAGCCTCATCTTCTCCAGACCAAATAACCCAGTTCCCTCAGCCACTCCTCATAAAGTCTGTGCTCCAGCCCCTTCATGAGCATTGTTGCCCTTCTTTGGACATGCTCCAGCACCTCGATGTCTTGTACTGAGGGGCCCAAATTTGAGCTGGGGCCTCACTAGTGCCAAGCACGGGGGAATGATCACTTCCCTGGTCCTGTTGGCTACACTGTTCCTGATACAAGCCAGGAGGCTGTTAGCCTTCTTGGTCATCTGGGGACATTGCTGGCTCATGTTCAGCCAGCTGTTGACCAACCCTCCCAGATCCTTTTCTGCCGTGCAGCTCTCCAACCACTCTGCCCCAAGCCTGTAGTGCTGCATGGGGTTGTTGCAACCAAAGTGCAGCACCTGGCACTTGGCCTTGTTGAACCTCATTTGGCTTATCACCTGCATCAAGAAGTTATCTGCAATGTTCTGCAGGAATCTCCTGAACTGTTTGTTCCTAGCTGTGTAGTCTTCCCTGCAGACAACAGCCACACAGGCCTGTGGTTGTGAGGCTTCTTGCAGCTGCCCGTAGAAGCCTCGTCCACTTTTTCTTCCTGGTCAGGAGGCCTGTAGTAAACACCCACAACAGTGTCCCCCCTGTTGGCCTGCCCTTTAATCCTCACGCACAGGCTCTTGAGTCACACTTGAGTCTGTCCTAGGCAGAGCTCCATACATTCCAGTTGCTCTCTCACATAAGGAACAACTCTGCCACCTCGCCTTCCTGGCCTATCCTTCCTGCTGTCCCACCATGTCTCAATAACTGGGATGAGATCATGGCCCTGCAATCACACATGCATTTCCAATTCCCCTTGTCTATTCCCCATGCTGCGTACGTTTACACAGAGGTATTTGAGTCGGGCTCCCAGTGTGCCCCTCTTTCTAGCTGGGACAGCTGTAACTGTAACTCAACTATACGACCTTCAGCAACTCTCCTGTTTTGCTGTGTTCCCTTTCTAGGCTTCAGGCATCCTTTCCTGGCTCTGGTGTTAAGCTGGAATGAATGGTACGGTATGCCACCCCCTAACTTATCACCAGCATCCCTGATGATACTCCCCGTTCCTGCTGAATCTAGTTTAAAGCCTTATTAATGAGCCCTGCTAGCTTATGACCAAGGAACCTCTTCCCGCTTTGGGAAAGATGAATCCCATCTGATGCCAGCATCCCTGGTGACATACAAGGCTTCCTGTTGCTGAAAAACCCAAAGTTTAGGTGATGATACCACCAAGGAGCCATGTGTTAGCAGACTGTATCCTCCTGTTCCTTTTCATATTGCTGTCAAGACCGGGGAGAACAGAAGAAAAGATGACCTGCATGCCCAAGTTCCTGATCATCTGACCCAATTCCCTAAAGTCCCTTTTGATTGCCTTCAGACTACACATTGCCACTTCCTCTCCCTCCACATGAAGGGCAAGCAAGGGGTAATAGTCCATGGGTCAAACCAGGCTGGGAAGTTTCCTGGCGATGTCCTTAACCCGGGCCCCAGGAAGGCAGCAGACTTCCCTCTGAGAAGGGTCCCTTCTGTGTATCAGACCTTCTGTCCCCTTTATTGTGGAATCCCCCATGACTATAACCCGCCTTTTTTTTTCCTCCTGCAGGTGGTCACAGTGCAGGAGGTTGGCCTTTCTGAAGGTACCAATGTTTTTGGAGGAAAGGCATTCTTACCTTCACCATCCATTGATTGCCCTTCATCCTCCAGAGCTTTGTACCTGTTGCATCAGGGGACCTGGTAGGGTGAGATGGGGGAAGAAGGATTTCTCCTGCCACCTGAAGTCTGGACTTTTTTCCATTCATTTTTGTCCTGGTATCTTCTGCCTTGTGTTGGCTGGTGGATGGATTCTGTATTCCTTTGCTGTTGTTCGGGACTTCCTGGTCCTTGCTCATGTTCTTCAGAGGCCAGAGCCTGGCACCACCAGTCTATCTCCCTCTATGACCCCCAGCTGCTTCTCAGCTCTTCCACCTCCTCTCGTAGCTCTGCCCCCATGCAGCGCAGATCTTCCACCTGCTCCCATTTCACACAATTGTCATCCTTACAGCTGTCCAGAGGAGGTGTCAAGCTTTGGCGCTCCCTGCATCCTGACACCGGCACGGCTGCATGCTTTTCTGGAAGGTCAGTCTGAGTCCCCACCTCCTTTTTGGCAAGTGTTGACACGTCCCTCCAATGAGTATTTGCCACAGTGCAGTTCTCTCAGGAACTCTCTGCCGGACGCTGATTGCGTTTCCTACCTGCGCCACCCGCCGCGGCACGTCCCGTTTGCCCGCCGTTCGCCGCGCTCCTGGGGGCGGCCGTTGGGCGGCCGTTGGGCGGCCGTTGGGCGCGGCCGTTGGGCCGGCGTCCCTGCTGGCGCCGCCCGCGCTGCCTGAGCGCCGCCTGGCGCTGGCGGCGCGTCCTGCCTTTGGTCTGCCTGCTTTCATGGATGCTCGTACAGTAACTGGAATACCCTAGTGGAGCTGTCACTATAGCCAGCACTGTGCTATTGATCATACCTGGCTTCCTGGTAGCCTGTGCTGACCTCTGGCCATAGAAAAGCATAATAACGGGGACTGGGGGAAACAGTATTACACAGAAATCCAAAGGAAGGAAGCAGAGGAGATAAGGTGGAACTGCTTCGTGTTTATGCTGAGTCACTACCGACATGGAGATGGGTCTGAACGAGTGCTGAGTTTCCTCCGGGCTGGGCTCGGGCTAGGAATTGCAGTTAACTGTAATGCTGTGTGAATGCAAATGTGAAACTTGCCGCGATACAGCCTATCCATTCCCTGGTCCACAGAATAAATTTTGCTTACCAGGTTAATGTTGCCTCAAAATCCCTTTACCCTGTGACAAATGTAAAAGAATGTAGGTTAGAAGTCTTCTGTCTGAAACAAAAGAACAAAAAAGCTCCTTTGCTTTAAAGTAATCCTTGAACAAAATCTGACCTGCAGTCTCCTGTGGTTATGAGGCAGATATGACACATGCAGCCACCCTGCATCTTGAGGCTTCTTGTCATTAATGGACCACAGGAAAAAAAAGAAACATACAAATACTTTGTTCTTTGCTTCATCACACTGCTGTGTTATGCATAATATTCTTAGATATCTACAACTCAAATACATAATATTTTCAGAGATAATGTCATGTAGGTATTTCTACAAAAGCTTCAGAAAGAATAGAACATGCAACCCCAGGGCTTGGCAGAACACACAGTAGAGGGATTGAGGCGGAGGCATTTTTCATGCTTCTGCAGAGAACTGCTAAATATTACCTATCATGTACAAGCAGCAAAAATAACAAAGGCAGTGCTTGCTGTTCTTTTGATTGGTCGTCTTAGATTAAAGTTCCTGACAGTTGCTTTCCTCTTGCCTGAGCAAACAGCACAGCAAAATGTGAATCTTCTGCCTGACATCTTATGAAAGCATGTAGAAACATCTCTCAGACAAGAAATCATCAGGGAAAACTATACACACTTTGGGAGGAGAACATGAGCAGGCCGCAGGGCCCAAGACCACTCAAGTATCTGAGGAGAAGGAAGCCAAATTACTTTCCTCAACTGGGTTCTCCAGCAAGCCTCATTTTTGGTCTTCACACACTCTGACCAGCTCCTTACCGCAGGATCACAAAACCTTCAAAACCTCTCCCTGCAAAAAACAGACTCAGGAGAAAACAGACACAGGCTCCTCTCAGTGACAGAAAATCGTCTCTTCCTGGCCATGCAGCAGGGCTTGGCGACCTTTCACACCTCTCATGATGCCGCGCTGCTTTTGAATCACTGCTGTACAAAGTCTGACCATTTCTGGTGCTGCCTCCTGCCACCATGGGCAATACCTAGGGGGAACCATGTCACATCCCTCTATACCACAGCCCACACTGGGAAGCTTCCCTGCAGCACTGCACCACCTGCCTCCCAGGACAGATGATTGCAGGGCATCTGTTATTCGTTTTTAAATACCTCACATCTCTGTGTAACGCCCTCCATGGGACTTGGCCCGAGAGGGCGGTCCCAACCCGACCTATCCCATCCCGGCAGCTATTAAAGGGCTGTGCAGGAGGCGCCTGCCGCACTCCGGGGAGATGGCAACCTACATACAGCTGAGTGGTGGGACGCGGATGCCCCTCCTGGGCCTGGGCACCTGGAAGGTAACAGCAGCCTCCTGGGGCCCCTTGCTCTTGGCGGGAATGGCGGCAGCCCTGGGAGGGGAAAGCAGCCCTATGTGTGGTGCCGATTCTGTCCTGCAGCCCTCACTGTGGTTGCCCTGTCTCTTTCCGCCGCTCCGATGAGTTTAGCTCATCTGTGGTGTGAGTGCAGGCTCGGTGCTGTATAACCTAAAACCCCAGGATGAGGTTACTTTGAATTGCCCAGTAATTAGATACTGCCTCAAAGGCCAATTCACACGTGTCAAGGAGGTTCTGCTGAAGGGATTTGCTTTGTTGATGTGAACTGCAAAATCAGTGATCCATGCAGCGTCTGAAAGCAGGTGTTGGAACACGGTGTTCTTGCAGTTCTTCTGTGAGAGGCTCTTGGAGCTCTCTGAAAGCAGCAGCCAAGGTGGTGTTTGGCTTAGAGGTGGGGTGCACGGAGGGGAGGAGCGGAGATGCACTTTGCTATGCTCTGCACAGTGACCGAGGCCACACAAAGATCCTCCCAGCTGCACAGCTGCCACCTGCTTCTCCTGCTGGGAAGCAGAGCGCTAGCAGAGAGGCAGCGCAGAGCTCCGATGCAAAACTCATTTCTTCCTGATCCAGCTCTGGAGAACTGTCCAGATGTTTGGGGCCTCTGCTCTACCTGGCCTCTGGGCTGAGCCCTGCATGGGAACGGGACTTTGTTTCATATGAATATAGTATGAGAACAGTGCATGCAAGAATTCCTCTTAAATCCCCATTGTTTGTATTTCTTTTAGGAAGGAAAAAGCCTGTATGTTTTGTCTTAGGATATCAACTTTTCCTTTCCTTTTCTATTTTTTTTTTCTCCAGTCCCCACCTGGGGAAGTATCAGCTGCAGTGATGGCTGCTATCGATGCTGGATATCGCCACTTTGACTGTGCCTATGTGTACCAAAATGAGCAGGAGGTTGGGGAAGGGATCCAGCAGAAAATCAAAGATGGTGTTGTGAAGCGAGAGGATCTCTTTATCGTCAGCAAGGTAGGGATTTCGTGCCATAGGATCTACAGAAGGGAGACCTGCTTTGCACAGAGCCTGTCTGTAGGAGGAAACTAAAGAATGAGAGAGAAACTGTGATAACGCATGGAGCAAAATAGAACAAAGTTCAGGTCAATACTCATGAAAGCTTCTGGCTTTATCTCATCCTATATAGAGATATATAGTTTATGCTCCACATTCTGAGTTTGCATGTGACAAAGCTCAAATGTCCCAGAAAAGGTATGCTTTCTCTTATGGAGGAAATGCAGTATTAACCTCATCACTGAAACTGATTGTTACCTTGAAGAGAACCCTTTAACGAATGTCTGCATTGCAAAGTTGTATCTTAAAGGCTTTAACAAATGGAAAAAGGTTAGTGTTTGGGTTTATTACAAACTCAGTCCATGTGCTGCCACCAAATATAACAATTTTGATGTCATGGGACATTTCTGCTCACAGAACAGCTCCACTTGAAGCGCAATAGGAAGACCTAATTCCACACTGGCAGCCAAAGAAGCTAGAAAGCTTGTCTCCTGTTCAGGAGATCACCTGAGAGCTTTCACTTAGCAGGAGGTCACTGTGGGCCTTGGCTTTCTGTCTCTAGCTGTGGTGTACGTTCCACGAGAAGACTCTGGTGAAGGGAGCCTGCCAGAAGACTCTTGATGCCCTGAAACTGGATTACTTGGATCTCTACCTCATGCACTGGCCCATGGGGTTGAAGGTACATACCAGAAAGCCCCGGGCTTTCCCTCTGGGAGAGCTCTTCAAGCCACTTTATGTTTGTAGCTCTTTCAATCAATGGTTATCAGGTGTCCGCGTGTGCTCTAGTGTTGCTCATTCAGAAGCAGATATTGATCGCTGCCTCCAAGTGTGCTGCTTATACAATGTTCTCTGCCCTTCTGATCCAGGGAGAGGCAGACCTAAAAGCAGGGGCAGATCTCTCAGCTGCAAGTACTGCTTGCGTTTTCTTTGCAAACCCTAGGTATGCTCCTCTGGCAAGGCCTTAGCTCCCTCATGGTGGTGGGACAGAGGCCTGTATTTCACTCCCTGGCAGAAAATCTTTCTTCTGAATGTTACAGAATCACAGAACAGGAGAAAATGTTTCTGATTTCCACTTCTCTCTTTTTATCACTGAGTACTCAATACAGTGCAGCTGACCTTTGCTGTCAGACTTTACTGTTGTTCTGCAGATTGTGCAATTCAAAAGGTGGGGCTTTTTGCTATCAGACTTTGTCAGATTGCATGTACTTCAAATTAGCTACTGTCTCAGTTTAACTGTTTCTGCTCTTAGCCTTTTCTTTCTGCTACAGCCTGATTCAAATTTCCATCCTACCTTTTCCTTAGGAGATCCTCAACTGCTTTTTGCACTTTCAGACTTGTAGTTAACTTCAGGTGGATGAAGCCATCAAGTGAAACTGTAATTGCATATTACTATCTCTACTGGGAATAGTAACTAGCAAAAATTTCATAACCCTGCATGAATGAAAAAAGAAATGACTGAAGAACATAGGCAAGAAAATGTATTAGTCTCCTTTTCTGGACAATATATGTAAGCTATCAATGTTCTCATCTGTCAAAGCCTTTAGCTAGCATCCAACAGAGTATTTCAACAATTTTCTGTCACTGACAGGCAGGAGAGGAGCTGTTTCCAAGAGATGACCAAGGCGTGCCTATACCCAGCAACACAGATATTCTACATACGTGGGAGGTAAGCTCTGCCACTGTGGGAGAATGATCTTTTCTGTCCTCAGTCTTTTCCACGTTTTCATTACATTCAGAAGTCGCACAATTGTCTCATGGGTGCAAAGTCAGTTGGAAAGAACTTATAGTAGTATAAGGTAGCTTTCCAAAATGTATGTGCTCAAGTTGAGCTGACCACTTACCATGAGCTGTGTTATTGCTTTCAGATGAGCCATAGCCCAGACTAAAGCTAAATAAAGTTCTTTGTTTGACCTTAAGAACCAGACAGTTGTCTTCAGTGCAGCTGTAACACAGTTCTTGGGCAATGTCCAAACATACTTTGCAGGAATAAAGACATTTTAAGATGTGATCCTGCCTACAGTTGGGGCACTCTACCCTCCAGTTCTGGAACAATAGCAGGTTATCAAATAACCATATTTTCCACATGGAATTTCTGGGTAAGTTTCCACAGTCTCAAGGAAATCTTGAGGCTTTGGCCTGGGGTGAGATGGGAATTAAGGCACAAATATACCGGGGCCCCTTTACCCTCTGAGAGTCAAGAACTCTGTGCATCATGAGGCCGTTATTTTGATCCTTCTCATGAAGGAAGTAAGCTCTCTCAGAAAGAATGTCTTCTTAAGGCCTTTTCTGGCATTGCTGATAATGACTTTTTGTGTTAGGCCATGGAAGAGCTGGTGGATGCTGGCCTAGTCAAAGCCATTGGAGTCTCCAACTTCAACCATGAGCAGATTGAAAGAATCTTGAACAAGCCAGGACTGAAATACAAGCCTGCAAATAACCAGGTAGGCTGCTATGTTACAGCAGGTGAATGGTCTTTGAGGATTCACCTCTACTCAGCTCTGGTGAGGCTGCACTGGAGTACTGGGTGCATTTCTGGGCTCCCCAGTACAAGAGGGATTTGGAGCTTCTAGAGAGGATCCTTCATAGAGTGATGATTAAGGGACTGGAGCCTCTACTGTATGAGCAAAGATTAAGTGAGCTGGTCCTGTTTAGCCTGGAGAAGATTGAGAGGGGATCTTATCAATATGTACAAATACCTGAGGGGAGAATGTAAAGAGGATGGGGCCAAACTCTTCTTGGTTGTGACCAGTGACAGGACAAGGGGTAATAGGTACAAATTAAAACACAGGCAGTTCCATCTCCATGTGAGGAAGAACAACTTTGCTGTGAGGGTGGCAGAGCCCTGGCACAGGCTGCTTCTCTGGAGATCTTCCAAACCTGTCTGGATGTCACCCTGTGCCACATGTTCTAGGTGTCCCTGCTGGAGCAGGGGGGTTGGACTAGATGATCTCTAGAGGTCCCTTCCAACCTTAACCATTCTATGATTCTGTGATTCTGTGATTATTGATATCTGATGGGTTAAATGAGGATGCTGTAAATTTTCTGTATCCTGATAGGGGATGAAGTTGTGGAACACAGTAATTGTAAACATAACTTGTTAAAACACTTGCAGCTGTTCATCTGTTATTAGTAATAAATTGCCTGATTCTATTATTGATGGCAGATAACTGCTCACATGCATTTATTCTCTCATGCATGCACATAATTCTGTGCATGATTCATGTATAGCTACCCAGTTGGAGTAAATTAGTAAACTTAAATCCTTTATGCAGAAGGCATGCATGTAATGGGGCACTAGTTACTTCCTGGTGGCTGTTCAGAAAATCCCTCAGTTGGAGCCTTGTGTCATGGTATGGAGGGGGATGTATTCATAGTTCTGTAGTCTTGACCTCTTGGATGCAGTTTTAAACTGTTGTCAGTATTTATTCATCCAAGAGGCTTTCTACAGATACAACAATCTTTTAGAGCTCTGAGTTCAGTAGTTCTTAATGATTCACTAAGACTGCTAGCCTCTAGAGTTTATCATTTCTAAGGAAACTTTCACACACTTTCTCTGCAAATGGAGTTGCCAAAAGTAGCAGGCTGAAGAGAAACATATCTACATCCAAACTTATAAATATCTATAGAACCCTTTCACACAGCCTTGGAAGGGGGTTTTATGACAAGGGCAGAGGAAAAAAGGGAAAATGGAATAGATGAAACATATTGTCTTCATCTCAGCCTACATTAAATATTGTATATGAAAGTACATAAAAAGCTGATCTTTTCTGAATATTTACTGAATGGCCCGGAAGTCTTAGAGGAATTTCGGAATGTTTTCTGAAGTGATAAAGAACCCAGGAATGGGCTGTATGGAACTCTTTTATTCCCTCACAGTAAATACCAAGGTGCAGGAAGACTTATTCTGAAAATAGATGCCATAAACAACTAAGGCTGCATAATACAATAGAGACTGACAAATTAGGACAAAGTAATTGGATTGGGAGATAATCCATGAAGCAAATTACAGCATTTTTGTCACTGTTGATCGCTGTGCTTTTATGTTGACAGGTTGAATGTAACCCATACTTTACCCAGGAGAAGCTGATCAAGTACTGCTCTTCCAAAGGAATTGCTGTGACAGCATACAGTCCTCTGGGCTCTCCAGACAGGCCTTGGTAAGACTCCCTTGGAATCGGTAAGGCAGATTGCATGACTTACTTACACTCAAAGCATTGACACTACAATTGCACAATTTCACCCATTCAGCTAGACATGGTCTTCTGCTGCTAGGTTGGGGTTGCTTACTACGAGAGTCTCTCACCACTGGCCTTCTGTTCTCCATGCAGGGCTAAGCCAGAGGATCCTTCCATTCTGGATGACCCCAAGATTAAAGTGATTGCAGACAAGTACAGCAAAACCCCAGCACAGGTAAGTAGAGGTAGAACAGGGAATAGGGTATTGGCTCCTGGAACACAGCTGTGTGAAAGCTACAGGCTGTGGATACAAGGCTAAATCTTCATTCCCTGTGAGCTCTGGCCCTCCTCTGGTGTACAGTAGCAAAGCAGGTGTGTCCTCTGTGGCCTGCAGTGCATCCTTAAAGGGACTCTCTTACTTTCCTAGAAGTGGATGAGAGAGGAGAAAGGAGACCTTTCTGCAGGCTTTACTACTCCTCTTTGCTCTTCTAGAAGTGCTTCCTAGGCCTTGGGTACAGGAATGATTTGAAATGCGTCTCTGCAGAAATGGGTTAGTTCTACTTTAGAGCAAGATGCTATTGGAACAGACTCTGCTTCTTACAGAACAGAAGACCTCTTCTCTGATCCATCAATATGTTCTTGCAGATTCTCCTTCGGTTTCAGATCCAGAGAAATGTGGTTGTGATTCCCAAGTCTGTCACACCACAGCGTATTGTGGAGAACTCCAAGGTGAGTGATTACAGGCAACCTGGGTGATGCACTTCTGGGATGGCAGTCCTTGCCCCTGCAGAGCAAACAGTGATCCTTTCTTACCTTTCCCAAATCCTCTTCATACAAGACTGGGCTTTTTCTCTCTGTATGTCTAGTGAGGGCTAATCTAGCAGCTGCAGTTCACAGAGCAGAACTGTACTCAGCTCTCAGAAGTAAAGCATTGGTAACCTTAATAATCACCTTACATGATGCTTTATGTTCTGGTGCTTGTGCATGAATCAGCAGGCAGGACTCACATGGAGGCCACGTACATTATCTTGGGGAGAAAAAAAGTCTGATATAGGGCAAACCAACACTAAGAAAATAGTTTTGGTGTCTAAATGCCAAGTTGCTTCTCTGAATTCAGCTGTCCTTGGTTGACAATGAATGTCAGAAGTAACATATTTGGATTAATGGGTTACAGGAATTCTTCTAGATGTTCTTTTGGAGTAGGACAGCTATATGTCACCTCTGCAGATGTAGGCGTGCTGCAACACTAACTGCTCACCCAACTTCTTACAACAGCTGACACATTATGTGCAGCAGGGTTGCGTGTGGGTGCATTTCCCTCTCACCGCCAGTGGAGACTTGGAAATGCCTGCAGACTTCTACCTTTCTCTCTTGCATGAGGCTATGGCTTCTAATCAGCACCACTCCAGCGTGGACTTGCTCTTGAATCTTGTAAATCTCACAATCTTTGGTTTTGCTCTAAGAGATGACCTCTAGCTGTTTCTCCCCTTAGGTATTTGACTTTGAATTGACTAAAGAGGATATGGAAACTATTCTCAGCTTCAACAGAAACTGGAGAGCCTTTGCAATGCACATGTAAGGGCTGTTATTTTTTTTCCCTAAACCCTTAAGTTTGTAGTAATCTAAGCACAGTGCTTCTACACATGCACCCTGTGTAGAATGGTGAATGTCTAAATGACAGAAGAGGGTTTTCCTTAGTGTGCAAATGGCACATATGGCCCAAGAAAACACATCTGAAACACGCTCATTCTGTAATTACAGTATCTATAACCTCCAAGGGAAGGTTCTGTAGGCACCCAGTGCAGCATTTATTTCAAGCATGAGTAATATATTTTTTTTCCTTATTTTCTTCAGGTGCAAAACTCTCAAGGAGTACCCTTTCAACCTGGAATATTGAGAATGGTCGTATCCTTCTCTATATCCTCAAGTCTGTTCTAGCTCTGAACCTCTCCATTTATCTAGCTTTCTTACTTTAACTGTCCTCCTCCTGCCAGTGAAGACAGGATTTGATGGTCCTTTTTTTTTTCTTTTGAAGAAGGAAATGGTGAAATCATTCTAAATAGAAAAATGTAGACTGTAAAAATTCTGCACCAAGATAGGGTTGGAAGTAAGTAGTAAGGAGTAAACATGAAGATTATAAACTACCAGTTCATACTTGCCCCCTCCCCACCACAATCTTGCATTAACACAATAGACTAAAGAGGATGTCCAGCGAGAGGCTGTGAAGTCTCTTTCTCTGGAGATCTTCAAACACGCCTGGATGCCACCCTGTGCCAACTGCTCTGGGTGTCCCTGCTGGAGCAGGGGGGCTGGACTAGATGATCTCTAGAGGTCCCTTCCAACCTCAGCCATTCTGTGATTCTGGGATTTGTCAGCAATGCAGAAGAACAAAAATCTGAAGAGGAGGAATATGAATTGAAGATTTAATTCCCAAGAAGGAGGGAGACAGCCAGTAGCTTCACAGCTCTAAATAGGAAAAACTTATGTTTACTTTTGTTTTGTTCTTAATTAAAATAATGCTGTATATTTTGTGGTTCAGAGCACTCTTTAGACAAGATTACTGCTGTGTGTGAAAATACAGAGAAAAGGGCTTCTGTTTTTTTTTTTTTTTTCAATAAATATATTTTAGATTTGTGCATTGGATTCCTACTAGTTATGAAGTTCTGTCCTTATGGGGAGAAGTGTTGACACAACAAAACGGCTTGTATCCACAGTTCCATTAAAAGTGACTTAAAAAAATCAAAAACAAGCAAAACTAACTTTTAAATGCAGAAACATCTTCAATCATCTTCAGTCATTTCCTATCTGATCTTTTGCTTTGAAAAAGTACAAGTGTTCAGTTCCTAGCCTGGAAATTATATGTAGGAGTAAGATAGGTTGCTGCACCTCAAATAAATATCATTTGGCTTTAGGAAGTAACATTTACAAGAGTCCAACAGAAAGGATGGTTCATAGCAATATTCTGCTTAAAGCCAGTTATTGAACTATTGCAAACAAAACAAAAGTGATGCATAACTCAAGAGGCTGGGCAAACATTGTGCTGCAGAGCATGGAGTAGAAGTATTTTTAGAGCTTGCACAAAGAACAACTAGATATTACTTTTGAAATGAAAAAATCAGAATTTACTTGCCATTTTTCCATTTTAAGTTGTTTTGTTCTGTCATGGCCACATTTGTCCTTCGCTCCCAGGAAACATGCATCTGCTAGGGTCACTTGGTGTGGGAAACTCACCTTGTATAACTTCAGGCATCCACAACGTAAGCACAGACACCTAGCTCAGAGAAAGCCTCTAAGCTCCAGCGGCAGCCAAGGGAGATCTAGGCAGCGCAAGCATGGGAAGGGGGGCGTGGGCAGCTCTAAGCTTGCGCTCAGCTCGCTCTTTAAGCAACCTGGACTCTGAATTCTCCTGCAAACAGAAGCAGCACAGAGATGGCTTGGCTATGGCCACCCATACTTAAGGGACACGAATTGCCTGCCAGGGCAGCAAAACCACTCAGGACTTTTCCCTGTCAATAGGCCCCAAATCTGCTCCTTCTTTGCAGGGATACATCCCTTTGGTTCTGAGGCCCATGTGGCTCAGGGAAGCGCCGCAGACTATCAACATTGACTGGTTTTCACACCGACGGGCCTTGAGGACTAGTAGCTGCCTAACATCACTAGGCCAACACACCCAGAGCTATTGATCCCTCTCATACGTGGTGATGTCTTGCCATGTTTACACACTCAGGGGCTGTGTTATTTTCATACCCACTTACAGGGATCCACACGCTATGTGCCACGAGTTCTCAGGCACAGACCAGAGCCCTCCAGACCTCTGACTCAACAGCGGTACCGGGGCCTTTCACTCTTGCGCCCCTTCTGCTCTTGCAAGCCACCAAAGCGCATCGACAGGGAGTGCTTGCTCTCAGGATTGGGCCCAATCGATGCCTGTCCAATTCTGCACCTCGATAGGCTTCGGTATCGCGATATCAAAGCCTATTGACAGGCCCCAAATCCGCTCCTGCTCAACAGGGATGCACCCCTTTGGCTCTGTGGCCCATGTGGCCCATGCAGACTGTCAACATTGACCATTTTTCAGACCAACAGGCTATGAGACTCACTGTCCATGCCCTTTGATGGCTTGCAAGAATAGAAGGGGGGTGTGTAGGTATGTAAGAAAGAGGAGGCTGCTAATTTTCTTAAACGTTCTGACTGGGTTTTGGATAATGGGTGGAGCAACTACTACTTTCTACATTCCTCATTGGTGTTTTAAATTTGCATGAAGCTTTTAGCAAGCATTTATTTTGAGATCAGTCTAATCTGTGTTGGAATTACTGCCCTGTGAATTCCAAGCTCAAGACAAAAGTAGGGTAAAGGTAGATTCAAACTAGAAGTCAAAAGAAGTATAGCAAAGAGAGAAAGAAGTATAGCAAAGAGAGAAAATCTGAATAGAGCAGGCGATAAGTTTTAAGTTGTTTTAAAGAAGAATACTTGTAGGTTTGTGTGCATTGAACTATAATTTTTTTTGTATTAATCTTTTTCTAGCAGAAAAGAAATCTGTATTTGAGGCATTCAGACTACGAAAAAGAAGGAAAGCAACACCAGAAAATACTGGAAGCCGCTATAGGAATATTCGACCTTGTTTATGAATACAGGAACTACATTACTGCAAATCAGACAATGGAAGAGAAAAATCTCCAAAAACATGGGGATAAGAAGCAAGCACTACTACACTTGTGATTCTGAATCTAAAATAAATATTGTCCAGAGATCACTATGCTCCAGCTTGAAAACTTCTGCATGTTATGTTGTGATAATCATTTGGATGAGCTGGTAAGCCCTACCTAAACTGAATGTCTTTTTAATAGAAAAATAATTAAATCTTGGTTTTAAAATATCAAATTGAAGAAAAAAAATAAGAAAGCCCTTTTACGTGACTAGTTGGGCAAAAGTGAAGGAGAACTTGGAGTAGAAACTGGAGTATCTGACGAAGAAGAAATCAACTCAAGCAAAGGAGTATGGCAATGGTGAAGCAAATTCTCAGATCCAGAAATCTCTTGCTGGTTTTTCTCATTCCACTTTTGCTGCTTCCTTTGCCACTCATATATCCCAGCAGTGTAAGTACTTTTTCATTTTGCTTTTAACAAAGTCTCAGAGTGCAGTAGATAGTCATGCTGAGTAAGTCTGGAGTGGGTAAAAAGAAAGGTGAGGACCTAAGTAAACACTGTTCTTAGAAGTATCAGGGACTCAGATCTGAAGAACTATGAAATAAAAGTCATAGAATATTCATAACTGTCATCTTGAGTCATGGCACAAGCAAAGTTGAAGAACCATGAGTGAAGCAAAGCAAGGCTCTATTTTAAGGCATAGATTTATTATTTTTATTTTTTGCAAGAGTATGCTTGTGTGATGGGAAACAGAACAAACATGACAAAATTTCAGCAGAGGTATTGAAAAGTATTTTTTTTTAAGTATTTTTTATTTTTAAGTGTGTGTGGAGGGATTTTCAATTTCGGATGGGTATAAAGGACAGCAATTCAGAAGCGCACAGCAGGGAGCTAGGTCTTAGTAAGAGGCACATAGGACCGTTCACAGACTCCACTAGGTTAGATCAAGTGTAGACACCTTAACCACAACATTGCAGCTCTGGCAGTGGCTAGTATATGATGGCTCAGAGACATAGCCGATTACACAAAGGGAGAGACCAGGGAATAGGAATGAATTTGTTTGTATTTCTGACACTGTTTAGGAGTTGCTGCATATCCTTAACCGTTCCTTATGCCTGTGTCTGGAGTTGCAAAGCATAAGATAATACTGTTTTTCTATCTCTTAGAGATGGCGATGTTTTACTTGTCAGTATTTGCAAGGTATTAAAAATCCTTCAGCTGTGGATTCCATAGAGCTAGCAATAAACCTGGCCAAATGGTGCAGTGATTTCCATTTCTTTCTGTAACCTGCTAAAGGTTAATTCTTCTTTCCAGTACCAGAAGATTTATGAATAGTACTGCTCTATCAAACAGAAGTGTAAGGGAATAGAAAATGTGCACGATTTTTCAAAAACAAAACTGTACAGTTTTGTTTGGAAAGAGAAGCAAGATTCATGGAAAGGAAATGTGCCAACATTAGGGAATTGTATGTTGCACTTTAGGGTGAATTTGCCTGCTCTAAACCTCAGTGTGTATCTCTTGGCTATGCTGTTACTGTGGTTTTCCATTTCTTTTTCATGGAGAGGGCTCAACTGACTGTAACACCAGAGCCTGAGGCTCCTCTGCAATCTTGCCTGACTTCCATTCTTCCAGCTGTTGCAGATAGTCACACTTGTCTCCAGAGAACGGCAAGTCTCACCTCTTTATGGAAGCCTTTTTAAAAAGTCTTTCATCTCCCCATCTCACTGGAAGGATGACATAAGAATAGATTCTCTCTGATATGCCCATATGGCATTGTAACTATTTCATGATCTATATCCTCTGTGATCCTTACTAAAATACATTATTCATGTTGGCTCAGTACTGGATTCAGAGGCGCAGGAAACAATAAGGAATCCCTTCAATAACCATGGGAACTATAATATCATCATATGTATTTTGAAACAGAAGCTCAGTGACAGTTTTGCTGCAAGAACTGCTGTTGTACATAAGAGGTTCTTGTGTATTATAACTCTGCAGTTCATGTTGCTCTTCTGCAAAGAGATATAAAAAGCTATCAGATGGTATTTTATATCCAGTTTTCATAAGTGTGAATGATCACAAATGGTCAAAAATAACTATGAAATTGATCCAGAAGTATTAGTAATGCCATTAAGAACATATCCAAACCTTAAAAACTCACTTGACAGGATACTATTCAAGTGTTCTAGTGTAGTATTTACTTTGTTATAACCCATTGACTATGATTACTTCATAAATCTGAAGACTAAATTCCTCAACTGCCAAATCACTGAAATTTTCATTTATCAGACAATTGTATTAGTTTCCTGTCTTTTCGGGATGAGGATGATCAGGTGGTTAATATGTGTATTTCTGCAGGAAACCAGCTTACGGCTTCTTTGATGATACCAGCACAACTCTGGAAATGGCAAAGGACCATGACATGTGTAGTGACAAGAAACATTAAATGGAGGATCAGGACTCAGTACTGCTTGTAGACAGGCCTTATATGAATAATGCCCATGGCTGCCTTTCTACTAGTTTATGAAAAGTAATGGTTGGGTTGAAAAATAAATCAAAGAGCTTTTGCCGGCTTTCCTCATCCCTTTCTGATCCACAGCTTGTACAGAAAGTTTGGGACACACATAATTACCTTGTGTACCCTGGCACACACAGAAAAAAAAAAAAGTGCTTCCCAAATTCTGTGTCTTTTTTTTGTTCTAATTCTGCTCTTATTTCTTCATTGTTAGCAGTGATGTAGGAGCATTTCTACCCTGTTTTCATCTTTATCCTTCCTCTTTTTTCATAAAGATTGCCTAGATAGGAACAGGTTGTCTAGAGACATTGTGGAGTCTCCTTCTCTGGAGATATTCCATACCCACTTGGATGCAATCCTGTGCAATGTGCTCTAGGTGAACTGCTTGTGCATGCACAACATATGCAAAACTGCATGCAAGATATGCAAAATGCATCTATAATCTGACAAATATTCAACCCAGAATTTATTCTTCTTTTGAACCACCCTGAGATCTTCAGATGCTTTAGTGACAGAAGTAATATAGGAATATTTTAGCCATGGCTTACTTTCAGCTTCTCTTTTCTTTTCCTCTGAATGACTAAATGAAGATAGGTTGTAGGTCTTCCAATCATCTTATCCTAGCTCACTCCACTGTGTTTTCCTATAACCTGCTTTGAGCCCTTAGGTTGGGTTAACAGACATTTTCAACTGTACAAGAAAGGAGAAGGGTAAAAATAATTCGTATTATGCAATTAATGCTTCAATCCAATACTTAGCAGATCTGGTAACTATTAATTAAATATACATATAAATACATTATGGAGTTTGAAACTGTAGAGAAATATCATTTCATAAAATGCTTGCTCTGTAATACATTAATATGAAAAAGAATCTCCAAAACTCTGATTTCATCCATGCAAACCTACTGATTTTTCCTTGGTAGCAATGAAGCTCCAACTCTAATATACTCTTTTACTGCATTTTATTAAAGGACTTGATTACAGAGCACTAGTGAAGCATGTAGCTGTGAGTTTAAAACATAAACAGCTCTTTCATAAATAGTAAGGAAGAGAAACAAATATGTACATATTTCTGCATGGTCTGAAATTTCAAATATGCTTTTCTAATCATGAAGGAGCAATTCAGACCTTAGTTTGTCTCCTGTCTAGTAGCGCTTCAGACACTCCTTACAGTCTCTAAAGTCATTGGAGATTATTTGATTTAATAAAGTTATTTTTCCTGATATTCTGATTTTACTTATTTTTGTGAGGATAGTTACTGGAATCAGAAGTGTTTAGGGTTACATATTTCTGAAACATGGGTCAGACCAGAGCCTGGCAGCTAATCTGAACCCAGGCTTCTGAATGAGTCTGGCTATAGTTTTCAAGCAAGTAGAGGAAATGACTCTGAAATCTGTCCTATCCTTTTCTCAGACTGTGTTTGCATTGTTATTACTATGAGCTCTAATAAGAAACAGAAATGGCATAACATGGCCTTTCATCACATAATATACCATTTATTAACATGGGTTTAAGTAAAAGCTACTAGTTCATTCCAAGAAATTTAGACCACTGTAGAGTCTTAGACTTTGCCACCTTCTTTGCAAAGCTGATTGCAACAAATGGATAGTCACACAGGCTCACTGGTTTGCATAAGGACTTGTTGAAATTGCTCATGCCATCTTGAAAGCTGCTTGATTTGGGAGTCATCCAATCAAACAAAAATCAATTATATTTGACCACAGTTCAAATAGTCATCTACGAAGAGTGAATTCTCTAAACACTAGCCATTATGAGTTAAGAATCGATAGATTTGCTGTGTTCACATGAAACATCCACTGAACGATGAAGAATAGATAGATTTTTAGCTGATATAAATCAGTATTTAATTCCATAAACCTGCCAATTTACCCCAATGGATAGAGGAAATCTTAGAATTCTAAGCATAACAAACTGAGCCTAAAGAGAGTTCTACTGGATGCCACAAAGAAAGACACATCTATCTATCTATCTGAAAAAAAATGAGTCTTTTGTGGACTAGCTGGATTTTTGTTTGTTTGTTTGCTTCTGTAACATATGAAGCTGATACCATTTTTCTCCTTCACAAACAATGAATGCTCAGCATGATGCTGTCAAGACTTTCCATCCCAGAACCTTCGACAGAAGCAAATTTATTTGATTAACTTGGTGTTTTTTAGCCTGTGCCCTTTGGGTCTCCGAGCTTCTTCAAATGTATTTAGAAACTAATTAAGAAAATAAAGCCCATGAACGAACATTTTAGATTTGTATACTGTCTAAAAAGAACAGCCTTTCAGAGTATTTCTTGAAGCAGCCACTGTATAACTTTAGACATGCTATGGTGAATGACAATGTTGCAGCTGATCCTGAAAACTCCATGTTCCTGCGCTTGTCCAGAATTGAACAGAACTCTGGGTAGCAGTAACAGATCCACAAGCTCAATTCGAGCACTCACAGTTGAATGTCTGGTAAATCCTAGATTATGGAAACCAACCAAATTGGACAATGAACGCAAAATCAGTATTTTCCTTACAAATTTTCCAATGTTTTTACCTAGCTCATGTGCAAAACCTTTCATTAATGTCGTCTTCTGTAATTGGCCTTCAGGTTGGCAGTCTGCATTTCAGGTCTGGATAAAAGCACCCCATCAGGTCCTCATCTGGTCCTACTGAAGCACTTTTGGTCCTTAGCAGGATCAGTTTTCTTTACATATTTACAAAATCTTCTACAACAGGTTATGGTAATAATTTATAACCACAATGATTTCTCCCTACAGGAAGCCTCATGTGCCTATGTGCTGATCGTGACAGCTGTGTACTGGGTATCTGAAGCAGTGCCTCTTGGTGCAGCGGCCTTAGTTCCTGCTTTCCTATACCCACTTTTTGGAGTCATGAAGTCCAGTGAGGTCAGACAAGAGTAAACTTTTTTATCATTTTCTTTTTTAATTTCAGTCAATTATTCGAATAGAACAAATCTTAGTGGACTATCAGGACTAGGGAATCTGAGAGAAATGTACTTCTTACAGTGTGTAACTTGGGCAAACATTTCTTCTACCAAAGAAAGATAGACATAGGAATGGCCAAGAGGGGTGTCCATCCTGTCAGCTAGTACATCACCAACGTTTCTCAATACCTATTTTATGAAAAGATTCTGCTTTCCTACTCCTCCAAAACCATGTATACAGCAATTATAGTTTCCTTCCAACTATATTATTACAGATGAAATATAAAGCAAAAGGTTATGTATCTTGAAGTCAATATTAGCATTTACTACATAACACTAGCTATATAATTTCATTATCTCGGTGAAAGTCTAATCCTTTTTTTGCACCTTAACCTTAGCACTGCCTTACAGCTATGAGTTCTAAGGTGAAAGGAATATTTGCACAGATAAGTTCTAGATTTGATTACTTGAGTTTTTTGAATGTCTTTTTCACTCATAGTAAGTGAAGAAACATTTTTGATTCTGTCCAGAGATTTTTTTTTTCCTGTCTTTTTCCCTTCTTTTTTGGGAGGGGGTTGTCAGAGTTTTTTTGTAGGGACTGGAAATGCAGATGGGAACACAGAATGATATATAACAACCATAAAGTTGTTTTAACACAGTCTAGCTCAGGGCATATCCATAAATGAACAGAGTCAAGCATGAACCAAGAATTTTATGGCCTATTTCATTCCTTCCAAAAGTATAACAGCTATGTAATATAACTAGGTTCATTTCCAGAACAACACAGTTAAATATTTTCAGAATTTTTTTCCCTTAACATAAAGGTAAAGTACTTATTCATTACAAAACACTACAGTATACTGAAGATGCAAAATTTAGGGGCAGTCTGAGAGAAATTTAATGTAGAGTTATATTAAATGACAGTGGAACTGCAACAGAGAATGTACTATTTGATTTAGGAACAACAGAAAAAACTTATATTTTAAAACAAGCAAGTTTGTTGATGCTGCAATATTTCCAGTTTGCTGCTCTGGAGTGCCATAGAAACCCATGGTTCTTGCCTTGCAGTTTAAACCTAACATAACTCACAGAGGCTTAAGCACATGAGTCTGTATGCTCCCTGTGTGTGTGTACGTGAATGTTTATAAGAGCATTAGTATTCACTTGTTTCTCCAAATTGACTGTGAAGGGGATAAAGAGAAACAACAGATTCTTTGTGCTGCTGGCTCAAAAGATTCCTTTCATTCAGTTCAAGACCTTTTTTATGACAACATAGCAGGAAAATAAAGAAAGTTAATGAAACAGAAACTAGTGGAAGAAAGCCAGAAAACTGATATTTAAAAGTTCTGGCACACAAACATGACAGACAAGTCTATTTAGGTCACCATGGGGATTTCTTAAATAAATACAAATAAATGTACTTACTGCAGTACTGTTAAGCATTCACAAAACACCATTAATGTAATTCTTGCACTTCTGTGGAGATGTTGAAGAATGACTTAGGACAGTGGAAGATATGTTGCTCCTACTGAACTTAATTGTATTTATTTGCTGGAGCTTACGTTTGGTTAGAATAATAGTTTTAATTTGAAGAACCAATGTTTTTGGAAAAATATGCCAGAAGCAGCTGTGAAGGAATTCATTAGAACCAAATAGAAAACTCGGCTAGTGTCTGAATTTTCATTTATTGCTTTTAATTTTCCCATTTAGTTTGCTTGCACATGAAAGTGTACTCGTGCATGCATGTGTGTATGTCTGTGTGTGTGTGTTTTCATTTGTTTCTTTTGTTACTTTTGTAGTATCTTAGTACCTTCACAGAACATCTGCTGATGTCACTGCAAGTCTCATGTTCAAGAACGCTGCCTTGGAGGACCATGCATGGTCTCTGTTTTTCTTCCCCATGTCAGTTGTTGATCTTTTCTCATCCCTTTTAAATTAAAGTTTGCCCTCTTTGCCTATTACAATGCAAATGGATTTTCACTGTGAAAACAACTGGCACTTGGATTGGGTGTGCCAAAGCCTTTTTTTTTTTTTTTAAACTGTAAATTCTAGAATAGCCACAATTTGTCCAACTGTTGAGCAAGACATAAAACACGTAAGTAATATAATCAATTACATTTCCAGAATGAAAAAGCATGTGATTAGATGACCTCAGTGCAATTTCTTTGTGACTCTTAGAGTTTGGACCTAGTTAGACATGATTAACTCCATGTAAGAACATCCCACTCAAAGAAATAGGAGGTCTCAGTCTTTTCAAAGCTGAGAAACACACTAACAAGTGGATAAAAAGCATTGTTATTTTTAAGTATCAAATTAAATAGATTAAAAAGAGCATTTTGACTGATAAATTCTTCAGTTTCCCCAGCTCCCTGATATTCTTTCCGTATCATTCTTTCCAGAAAGAAAAAAACCCACATCTACTCATACAGCAAAATTGTGTTCATTACCTTCTCTACAGGGTAAATACTGCTGTTCTAATTGATTGTTTCCTACTTGCCCTGAATGCAGGTGGCTGCTGAATATTTCAAGAACACAACTTTGCTTCTCATGGGTGTGATTTGTCTGGCAGCTTCTGTAGAAAAATGGAATCTCCACAAGAGAATTGCCCTACGCATGGTCATGATGTCTGGAGCAAAGCCAGGCATGTGAGTGTCTTTGAATTCAGTGTAATTTGCTATTGTCAGCAGCAGCTTAAAACAGAAAATAATACCTCAAATTTCCCCCCCAATAAGGAAAAGTTGGCTTTGTTTTGGGCAACTGTTTCAACCCAACTGGCTATCAAAGTTTGAAAGCTTGCACATTTTCTCTTTCTTCCACCTCTAACTCATCAGTTCCCATTGCTTTCCATTTTCTGCTGATTCTCCTATTAGTCTTTGCTGTCTTGTTGCCTGTTATTTAACAAAATGAAAATATTCTTAAAATAACTCTGAATGTCCTGAAAATCACCAGTTCTCACCTCACACAACAACTTCCAAATGGGAACAATGGTTTTCCAATGATCCATTATCTTGTGCTTGTTCTCAGTACAGGCAGCATTTTATCTGTACACAGAAAAATATTTTGGCATCCATAGAGAAATAAAGATCCAATATAAATATTAACTGGCTAAAGGAAATGTTGGACAAGGAGGCCCCATAAAATTTATGAAAGTGCCTCAAGAAGGTTTAATTGCATTGTATTCTAGGTTGCTTCTTTGCTTTATGTGCTGTACCATGGTGATATCCATGTGGCTTTCCAACACATCTACCACAGCCATGGTGATGCCAATTGTGGAGGCAGTGCTCCAGGAGCTAGTGAATGCTGAAGAGGAGCATGAGGTCATCAGTACTGCAGGCAGCACCATTATTGAAGAAAACAAAACAATAGGTATTTCCCAATACTGCCCATTCCTTTCTATCTTCCTTCATTAACCAATTACTAGAATTGTTGGGAGATATTATTTAAGTTCTACTGAGGTCAGAGCAATCTGATTGTGCTGTAAAAGATGTTGGCTTGTGCTGTTTCTTTTTGCATGGTGATTTCTTTCACAGTTTCAAGATGTGATGAGAGGGATGGAGTTAGGGGGACTACTTAGATTGAATTGGGATGCGTACTGGAGTTCATATGTCATAATCTCTTGTGTTATAGAATTTCTATGGGATCTGAAGGCAAGGATGTGATCTCCTCCTTCTCCTTCTCTTTCTCCTTCCTCTTCTCCTTCCGATATATATGTGTCAGATCATATAAGCATGATAGTTTATGATGATTGATAGTGATGATTGATTATGACAGATCACATACATAGGCATGGTAGTCAGAAGAACGTAAATAGTCAATACAGCACAGTAAAATGCTGAATGAGGTTATCTGAGAAAGTGCTTCCCAAATTTCGTTTGCAGTAACTCCTCCATGTTCAATGGTGTGTCTCTAGATTGAGGCCCAGGAACTCAGTTCAGTTCTCACCTCAAAAGCTGCTTCTCTTCTCTCAATGCAGGTCTCAGCGAAAAGCATGGTCAAGCTTCACTGGAGCTTATCTTCATCAATGAGGAGTAAGAATGAGTCCTGTACATCACGACTGGAGATTTGAGCCCTACACAGGTTGCAATGAGATGGACACAGGACTAGAGCCAGGAAGGGCAAACAGAAGCATGCAAATTAATATTTTAGATGTGATTGACAACAAAGGCTTGTATGAGAAATGGGATTAATGTAATGGTTTGGATCTCACTCAAGCTTACCGGTATTAATTTATTTTTAACACTATGGTCATTTTAGAGGGAAGGGAAATGTTTCTCAGGTTTTGAGTGACACTTTTTTTTTTTAAAGTGTCTGTGTCTGTGCTGTGTGAAAGAGTGCTGTCAGCAGATTTTCATTTGTGTCTCCTGAATAAACAATGATGAAAAGGATCCAAACACAGTGTGGAGTGCCCATAGGTCGTGTCTCAGGGAAGACACTTACAGAGGATCCCATAGGAAAGCCTCAAGTGGCAAGAGCTTTCAAGAGAGCTGTGAAAGCAAGTTAGCTTGGAAGCCCTGAGTAGTTTTCTTATTATCTGGAGACTAATGCATTATCCTGTAGTCCTTCTGCTGTTTTCTGTCTTTATCCCAGACATATTTTCTGTGCATTATAGAACCAAACTCTTAGTCAGGCATTTTGCCATTAATCTCTTTAAGCCCTACTGAAAAGTATGTAAGGGATATTTCATAATAGGTCTATTATTAAGATGGTATTGCTTGAAAGAAAAAAAAAAGCTAATTCCATTTTCTGGAATTAAATATGATTTCAACATCATAGTAAAAGTTCAATGAATTGTTTGCTTGGTCCACAAACCTCACAGGATAGATTTTAGTGAAAGCTTTAATGCAACATGGGAAGGCACTCAGAAAACACTAAAGAGGCTGTTGTAGGAAGAATGAGAGTAGAACAAGAGACAGATGGTGTTGCATTTTCCAGGTGTTCAGTATACTGTGAATGGAGCCCATTCTTAGAATGGAGCATACTATCAGCAATGTGGAGGAGGTAGAATCCCCATAGCTACCCAGTTAGAGCTAAAACTATGTAATATAATCACTCTTTTTATGTATCTAGTCAAAATACAACATAAGAGGCACTAAAAAAACGGTAGTCGTTGCCGTTTCAACAGATACTAGTTCTTTCACAGATGTTGCATTTCCCACTCAGGCTGTGTGTGCCTTTTGAGGGAGAAAAAAGGAGGGAGGTTTTATTAAAGTATGTTTTCCTTTCTTTGCTTTTAGTGCTTCTACCACTGACTTCAGTTCCTTGATGCACACTAAGGTATTGTCATAGGTAATATCTGTATCTTCCAAGCTACACTATCTTGTAAAGCAAGAGCCATCAAAACACCACAATCGGCAATGCATATTGTGGTTCCTTTATTTCCAACTGGAAGAAGTAACTGCTGGCAGAGAGTATATATTACAGATTGTCCTACTTTGTGTTTATCCTATCAGTCTGGTTTCATAGATCAAGATGGGGGACAATGGTCTGTAAAGTTTGTTTTATATTTTAACAGAATGTCTGAGATCCAGCCAGCAGACCAGCAAATTGCACACAGGCTCTGTGTTTCTTGCAAGTTCGGATATTATATTTTACTGTCAAATATTACCAGCTTCTGCAACTGTGGCTCATCAGTCAGACACATCTAAAAAAATCATGGCTTCTAGCAAAGGGTCTGTGGGATTTTAGTATATGGTGGAGTATCAATATTTACCATAACCTAAATTTTAATATAATTTTAAAATATAAAGGCCTATACCTTTAAATCTCTTTTTTAAATTTTTTTTTCTCAAAATAAAGTTTGCAACTAAAATTATAGTGGATCTCTAGAAAAGCCACTATCCGTGAGATTTATAAAAGCTAGTCAGTTGCAATTTAAGTGTCCCTTGGGACAGAATAAAGACTAAACTAAAGACATTTTCTTCCCCATAGAATATGAATGGTGTGCACATGATAACCAACCCTATTGCAACGGTAAAGTCCAAAAACGGGCAGCATCTACCTCAGGTAAGGAGATGTTAACCAGGACAGGTGAGGGAAAGGACAGAGATGAACATCACCTGCTTATCATAGCTTCATACTTTTTTCCTTGAAACTTGCTGTACAAAGAATCATTGTCCATCACCTTAGAATGGCCAAGGCTTGGTCCTATGCCAGTTCTTGTCCACATTTAGACTCCACCATCATGAGTATTTTCAGTATCTCAGTAAGATATCTCCCAATGGCTAGCATAATATTCATTTACATTCAACTATGTGTTCATAAGTTTAGCCTTCTATTTGACTGTTCTACCCACTTGCTTCTGCAAAGCTTCTCCAGCAAATAGGTCAATGCAAAACTAACAATCATCTCTGGTGCTCAACACCCTACTGAGAACTAAACCAGGCTTACACCCTTCAGTTTTTCAAGATGGATTTGGTAGTCTTAGTATCCAGCTCCTTCTTGTCTTGTTCAATATCCATTAAAATCTTCCAGTACATCAGTTCATCATAATATTTCCTCTTCTATTTTTGAGTATATCCAAGGAGAGATTGTGGTCTGGACTGCAATTACAGGATATCTTAGTGTTATAAGCTGATGATCAGAAAAGCCTAGGCTAAAATCGACACACAAATTTGCATTGATAGTTAAAAAGAATCTAACTTTATAAATCCAAAAAAGACTAATGCTCTGCTCCTGGTATCTAATTTCCTCTTATACCTAACCCATTTCCCATACACACCCAGTGATTATTTTGCAGATTATAAGCTCGCTTCACTTTTAATGTCTGCAGATTTCAGCAGGAATACTATAATGAGGATGACGAACCTACCGCACAAACCCAAATCTAAATTAAGAAATTGAAAAAAAAAAAAAAGCCTGACTAACTTGCTGTCTGATCCTAAATTAGAGCCTTGGGTTGCATGTGATATTGGCCTGAAATATTGTATCTTTATTTCCAATATAACAGGTTGATTAACCAACATGGACCCTTCCCAGTCACTGCTAGAGAAGCTTCTTTAGGAGCAACATTTTCTGGCAGCTTTTTCTCCCATCTTGCCATCTCCCAGACTGTTACCACAAATTCTCCCCAATCCAAACACTCCTTTCCTAACTAAAGACTCTTAGAGTATATAAAGTTCACCAAGCATTTGTTTGGTGGCTGCTCATAAGCCTCAAGGATTATAGATTCCTACTCTGCATCTCACAAAGGCCATCGTATCCAGCTGAGATTCCAGTGGAGCAAGGCCAAACTGTGAACAGAAGTCTGCTTACAATTTGTCCTACATTCCTGCCACACACCAAACAATTTCAGGCCCCTGTGCAGGTTTCTAGTTCTGATCCCAGATAATCCCCATGAAGAAAAAGAAAAACTTTCTCCCTCTTACGCAAATCTCTTGTTTCTCTGGAAACAGAAGTGTCTTGCCATTAGAGTGGGCTGGGCTGTCGTTATAATCTACTGTTTTTTGGTGAATGTATCTATTTACAGGCTCAGATATTGGTTCTGCCCCCTAAGCCCACAGAACTGGACTTGAGCACTAAATACCAGTATCAATCCAGACATGACCACATGGTCTGTAAATGCCTCTCACTGAGTATCTCCTATGCTGCAACCATTGGAGGACTGACAACCATCATAGGAACATCCACTAGCCTCATATTCTTAGAGCACTTCAACAAGTAAGTGACACTGCAAATGTGTGAGGATGGCAATTGCATCATTACATCTTCCGAGGCTTTCTAAGTGGGTTATTATCCTAGGAAACTCATTTAAGATAGCCTATCTTAAGGGAAATTTTCTTCTTTCTCTTATCTACAGTTATAAATAAAGGCCAATGTCCTAATGATAGAAACTGGGAGATTTGGTTAATGGATAACTGTTCCTCAAGATGCGGTAACATTTTAGTTTCTTCAGCAACTACTTGAGATATTGCTAATTAATTGCCACAGAGATAGCAAGCACTCCAGAAAGTTAAACACTAACTAAAATCACGCAAAGATAACAAAGAAGACAAAAGTAAATGTATGTTAAGGAAGAAATGTCACAAAAATCTATCTCAGGAAGCTCTAGGCATTCTTAGAAAGTCTAGAAAGTTCTGATGGTGAACTTAGGACACAATTAGTGGTATTTGCACTGCTTTGACAGGTAGTGTAAAAATAAATAAATTTAGAAACATGACCTTACACCTTTGCCTCAGAAAAGATGGGAAGCAACTATGTGAACAGCTAAATATTTTATCATATATGCCCAACACTCCCGAAGACAGGAGTTCTGTCCTCTTCAGGACAGCAAAGAGGTGGGAATCTTGGTATATCTCCTCATGCGCTAAGCTCAGATCTCATTCTCATCTTTTGTTGCTGCCACTGCTGCCATGATATCCTCCATTTTTCTCTCCCTGAAATGGTGGTAGCAAAGGAAATTAAATATGGAACCCATCCTTAGCAAAACGGATTGGGTTTCACAGCATTTCCAAAGAAAGCCTTGCTTATTATTATGAGACTGATGAAATGCACATCAGATATCTTTGTCAGACCCCAGCAGACTATTGTCATTTGTGCAGTACATGATAAGATACACAGAAATTCTGGGCAAAATAATTCTTATCTCTACTGACAATAAAAAGAGTTTTCATGATAAGCTCAGATGGGTCAGGATTTCATTTCTGGTAACTAAGGACTTTTTAAGCTGTTTATACAACCCAGGCCATCTGCTCTAAAAGGTGTGAGGTACTAAATTGCTCATCTCTTTTTCACACATGGTCAGATGATTGACATTCTTTGGAAAGGGGATTCAGTACGTGTGTCACGTGCAGTCACAAATGCATCCTGATACAACCTTTCTACTGTACCATGACAGATTTATATATGTATATAAGTAAGTGTGTGTGTGCATGTGTGTGTGTGTTCATACATGTTAGAGATATCTGTTTTTTTACCCTTTCAGTTTCTTATGCAACTTTTTTCCTTTACAGTCACTATCCAAATGCTAAAGTGGTGAATTTTGGCACCTGGTTTTTATTCAGTTTCCCCATCTCACTCATCATGTTGGTACTTACTTGGTTTTGGATGCACTGGCTCTTCTTGGGATGCAAGTGAGTTCAGGTTACTAGAAATGTATGGATTACAAAAGCAGAACAAATGTTCTTTTGATCTCAAATTACAAAAAAGAAATCAATATAGCACCATTACAGAAGACCGTCTTGATCCTTGATCAGAGCTGTATAGGCAACAGAATATGGTATTGCATCTTGTGAGTGGAGTACCTAGATATTGCTGATGGAAATCCTTACTATATATTTCACCGATTTTTGACTCATATAACAGTGGTCCTCTGCGGATCAAAAATCTTTTAAAAAGGCTTTTTGAAAAAATGCAGCTGAGAAGATCAATAGTAAAAATAAGTGCAAGAGAAGAAATTACATCTCAGATTTCTCCCTAACTCTGTGACGTTAATAATAATAATAAACAGTTAAAATAAAGGTAAATATACTTCATATATATTTTCCATTAAAGTGGAAAGGACTCACGGCCAGAGACAAATACCCAAATATCCAATCACTTGGATATCCTCAAGTGATGAAATAAGATAAAGGCTCTGTCTTCTAATCCATTTATACCGTGTCTTCTCTTTGTAAAGACACTCAGCAAAATTGACTAAATGTGTGCATCTGGAGTGGATTAGTTAATGTGCATTAAACTATGGTGCAGACACACTCTGAATTAAAGTAATCTTAATGCAATTTAGTTTGCTCTAAAAACGTAAGCTTATCATCTGACATCACTAATTTATACCACATAGGACAATATATAAGATGATAATGATTTCTGCTTGTTGCTGACCTTGACTAGATTTGAAGAGGTAATTTAGAGGTCAATATGTGTGTCATTCTCTCATTCAGTCCCCTAAGCCTTGTAGTTCCGAATCAGGCTTTGGCTTTTTTTTTTTTTTTTTCCTAATCTTAAGAGAAAACAGGTTCTAACATGATCCTCATTTTTAAAAAATTATAATCGTTGAAATTCCTCATTGCATCCAAGACCTCATGCTGATTAACGTTTTTCCAAAGATTACCAGAGACTGAAGCATTGTTGACTTATTGAGAAGTGCTGCTTGATTCCAAGGCTCTTTAATCTCTGAGTCTGGTTCAATGCAGTTCATTAAAGAACATATTTTGTGAGGAGCTTGACTACAATGGTCTGCCTTCAAATATTCTTAAGCATGGCAACCCATATAAAATGTTGAAACAGCAACTTAATTCCTATATATAATGTTTATTGAATTCCAGTAATGTGATTGGTGCATGTCCTTTCCCTAGAAAGTACAGTCTCATCACCCTACGGTTACTTGGCCCACTGGAACGACATGTCAGACTTGCTTTTTGCCTCGAAAACCCTGTGTCAGACTCTAGATTAGATCAAGGGAAAATGACCATAGGCCTACCAAATAATTTATTCCAGAAAAGCAAAGTGAAGGCTAGAGTCACCACCTTAAAACTGCCCCAATCACATCTTCTGCCAATAGCATTTAATTACTAAAATTTTCATTTTGCTGCTTAGATTTTTTTTTTTACATTTTCTTTTAATTTGAGTATCTTCTCTAATCTTACTGTGCTATCTATTTCAGTTTTAAAGAGACATGTTCTGTGAGCAAGAAGAAGAAGACCAAACGGGAAGAAATGTCAGAGAGAAGAATTCAGGAGGAATATGAGAAACTGGGAAATATTAGGTAAAATATCTTTCTTCTGCAGGAATTTTTCTCTCCGAGTTTCATTTTGTCCTCTGCATTGCTTTTCATTTATGCAGATTATATTTAACCTGTCAGCACTGTGTCAAATCATCACATACTTATTTTGATGGACAGAAATTCACTATTAGCAAAGACTAATCTCCCATCCTAAGAATTCCTTTCTTCGCAAAGAGTGATTATCCTTATTGGTGGTAGCATGCAATCTTTGTTGAAAAGTTCTTTTTGCAAGAATTACATTTTACAAAAGGAAGATACTTCAAAACATCAGCCCTGTTCAAAAGATTTTGGTGCCGTTTAGCTGAATTTTTTAAGTCATTGAATTTTAGCATGATCAAATCTGAATTATCATCTCTAAGTATGAAACAATAAAGCCAAATTTCATTTAAATCTATCATATATTAAAACCTTCTAGCCACCTTTAATCTTGTATATTCCACTAATTCAAAATATTTGTGCTGATTTAATTGTCACCTGCTGTTATGCTTTCTACAGGCTTCGAAAAATGCACTAGAATATGCTTGCAATGCAACAGTAACAAGAGCTTTACCTTGTTACAATATTTCATCTGATAGTGATGCTATCCCTATCTGATGATAGTTTACATATCTCATGATAGTTTACACAAAAAGAATATATAAATATTTTTCTTTAGAAATCTGCCATGATTCAGTGAAATGTAAATACAGATAATGATATATTTAGCTTTATTCTTTATTGGGTGTAGTTGCTTATCAGCTGGGACCTAAACAGAGAATTACTTAGTTCAAAGTAATCTTCAAAGTAATCATCTCTTCTATTTTACTTAAGACATTTTTCCCCTTTTATTGGAAACCAGTTTCCAATTCCTTACTTCTGTAATTTGCTCTTGGTTTTTCAAACTGATATTGAGTTTGATTCCTAACTTTGTTATTGTTGTTTTCATTTTGTTTCTAGCTATCCTGAGATGGTGACTGGGTTTTTCTTCATTCTGATGACCTTGCTTTGGTTCACTCGTGAACCTGGCTTTGTACCAGGATGGTCCTCTTTTTTTGAGAAGTAAGTGAAGTTCCCTAAGCAAAAGAATATGGTCTTGGTTGTGCTGACTTTCTGCAATAACTTTTGGCTGCCAAATGTCATTAGCTACTTTTTAACCAGGGGGTTAAGCCCCAAAATTTCATTCAAAATTAAGGGGTTTTGTTCTTAAAACCACTTCTGTTCACACAGCAGTAAACTGCTATTCTTTCTTATCAAGATAGGGTGAATTAATTATAAAAGGTAAATAAATAAAATTCTAAGATAATAAAAGGACCATATTCTGAAGCTGAAAACATTTTAATGCATTCATAGAGAAGCTGTCACTAGAATACTTTTGGAATAGATTATATTATAATTCAAATTAAAACCTTGTTTTTTTTTAGCTTTATTTTGAAGGAACAATTTTTGATAGAAAATGTATTTTTTTGTAAAGGTAAGTTTTATCAGAAACATTTCCATTTCAATTAAATATAAGACAGAAGAGTGACATAAAATTATATCTTTTTTGTTTCAAATAATGTTCAGGCAACTTGTATTGAAAGTAATTGTAATGAACAATGGCTATCAAAGGCCAAATGAAGTGAAATTTTCTTTCAGTTTCTACTGTATAAAATTATTTTAACTTTTTGTTCTAATTCAGATAGAGAAATAATTTCTACTATTGGGATTTTCTGATGTTCTTTAGAGTTCAGCACACCTCATACACCTCAAAATACTGCATTTTGAATATAACTATTTAAAGTTAATATTCAGAATCAGTTTACAATTCAGGATTATTGAGCTTTTACCCAGAATGTGTTTGCTGTTACTTGCTTCTAATAAATATAATATTTTCTATATCTCTCAGATAATAGTTTCATAAACCAAAATAGATCTCATTTTTTTTGGTTGGTTTGTTGGTTGTTTTTCTTTTCACTGTAATGTTAATAATTGCTGAATGGAGACAGCTTTATAATGGGGGAAAAAAAGGTGTCCTTGATATGGAAGGATAGCTTTCTTAAGGATTGTTACTAGGACTTCAGATGTGCAAATACATCTTTGCCTATTAGGATTTGCTTGGAGCCATATCCCTTGTTGGGGAATGTCTCTGTTAGCACATTTTTATGACAACCTAATGTTTCTTTCCTAGAAAAGGCTACCGGACGGATGCCACCGTCTCTGTATTTCTCGGTTTTTTCCTTTTCCTGATTCCAGCAAAGAAGCCACAATTTGGAAAAAGGGAAAAAGGTGAGAGGGATGTGGCCATAACAAGATATGACACATTTTTTCACCACCTTTAGGGATATTTTTCTTCTCTCTGTTAAGTGGCCCAAGAAGAGACTTTTCCGTCTTGTGGAAGGTCAGGTTTCCCTTTTTATCCTCCAATGCCATCCCTTCCTACAACAAATCCCATTTCCTCCAATACCATCCTTTCCTACATCAAATCCCCTTTTGGTGCCCTAAATCATGTATTCTCATCTAGAAGACAAAAAACAGAGCTTGCATTTATCTCTTCCATGACCACCATCTCTTCTGGGTCTGTACTGAGTTACCAAAACCTAGGACAGAGGTTTGTTAAAGGCTGAAATGCAGTTCCATATTGAAAACTGTAACAGACAGATTTTGAAAACTGCCTGAAGATAAACTTTAGTAAATATTTTGTTCATTACCTGTATAGAAGAACTCATTGGTAATCTCATCAAGTAGATGTCAAAGAGGGTAGACATGAATAGACTAAAAAGTTCAAATTTTTGCCAATATAGCTCTCATTGTCTTGTTGGTAATAATAATTACTGTCATTTCACATTCACATTTTCATAGTGCTCCGAGGTATCAATCAGTTTCCTGTGTTAGGCTTTCAGCAGCTATGTATGAAAATACAGCTTCCTTCCATTAGTCTTATTTAGAGATTACAACTGTATATGGTGGTGATGGGTTTACAGTTGGACTCGATGATCTTGAAGGTCTTTTCCAACCATAATGATTCTGTGATTCTACAATTCTATGTTTATTTCTTATACAGAGACGCATGTAGCAGTTAAGGGAAAAAAAATCTAAAATCTACTTCAAAAAAATCTAAGGTATCTAAAAATAATACTCTCATAAAACCTGGCCACATAAATTAGCCTTTTTTATGGGTTACTGAAGAGAGAAAATACCTTTATTTGGGAAAATAATTCCACTGTAGTTCCATCTTTCTAGTCTATAGATAGTTGGAACAAAAATATACGTAAAGGAAGAATTTCTGTCAAATACCTATACTATAAAACGTAAGGCTTTGTTCAAATCATCGGAGCTGCCAATGGAAAGTTAGAGCTTTTGGAATCAGAATGTTGTAGTTCCTCAGGCTCAGAGAAATAGGCTACTATCCTCTCTCTCATCTATGTCACAGATATTTCTCGAGATAAATTCCATGTTTTTTTTTGCATTATTATTATTGCTGTGAAGTATGCAGAGATCTCTGTAAAAATGACAGTGTAATATATGTTACACACTTGTTTTATTTTGGTATAGGAGAAGGTGAAAGGTCAGCAGACATTAATACATTTGATCCAATCATTACCTGGAAGGACTTCCAGAAGACCATGCCCTGGGAGATTGTAGTGTTGGTTGGAGGTGGATATGCCTTAGCAGCTGGATGCAAGGTATAGAATCAGATTTTATGCCACACTATTTAAAAAAAAAAAAAGAAAAAAAAAAAGAAAAAAAAAGGTGATGATGAAAAGAAGAAACCTGGACTTTTCAGTACTCTAGATCACATGCTGAAGTAAAAGAAAGGATCAGGCTTTGTGCCTATTCAATTCTGATTTTCTGCCTATAGATTGTGTCTGTAGGCAGGATCCTTGTGCTGTTTATCACCAAACTTGTGTCTTTTATATTATGGACAACATTATATTAGGCACTGGACTTAAATCTAGTTTCCTCAAAAAAAAAAGAAAAAAAAAGGGAATGTATTTAATAAAAGGTAATGTATTTAATAATGCTTCCATTTCTGTCCTTTCTCCAGACTTCTGGCCTCTCCACATGGATTGGACGTCAGATGTTGTCCTTGAGCAGCCTTCCGTCCTGGGCTGTAACACTGCTAGCCTGCATTTTGGTGTCCCTGGTGACAGAATTTGTTAGTAATCCAGCCACTATAACTATCTTTCTGCCTATTTTATGCAGCATGGTGAGTAAAAACAATGATGCCATTTCTAGTCTGTTGTTGCCTGACAGGTTCCCAGGAATGCTTCAGGGGGCTAAGTATGGGCTGAGAGCACGGAGCCCAGCATCAGTCCCCAAGCTACTGCTCTGTTGTCTGGGGTTTAGGAGAATTAATCAACTCTGCCAGCCAAAATGCCTGAAAGCATATGTTAGCACCAAGAAATGCATTCAGCACCTTTCAAGAGAAGTAAAAATAAAGCTCCTGCCCTAAGGGGAGTATAATCTAAATATTAGGGAAGTTAAAGATGAGGAAAGCAGCAAGATAAATATCTTGCTGCTGTATTGGTGAAACCAATACAAAGCTTGAGGGTTGGAACACTCTTCAAAATGTTATTTTAAATATGTTCTTCATTAGTTAGTGGACACCTACTAACTACTTGTAAGAAAAGGCCATAGAAGCGAAATTTATATCAGGCTGAAATTTGTTTGAAATAGACAGCCTGGTAGGCATGCTGACATCCAACACAGAAAGCAAAGAGATGCTTGTAAGGGACAGAAAGTATCAAGAGACCTTATGACAAAGGCAGAGGAAAGAGATACAAGTTACACTATAAACTGGGATAGCAGTTACAGAAACCTGTCTTAATTTCTTGTATGTAGTGAGAAGCTTTTTTTTACCAAGAATAAATCATGTTTCCTTATTAAAATAGTTGTATTGAGTTGTCCCGAAGTATGCTACATTGAACAGCTCTGGGGTAATATGAAAATATGGACAGATGAAAATAAGTAATTGCAATAGAATGGCTTATGGACTCAAATTCATCCCTGCTCAGCTTAGAAAGACTCTCCTAAACGGAAATTTAAAGCAGTAATCTACTTTCAATGGTCTTATCTGCGATCTTAAGGCAGTCTCTCTTTTTTGACTGTAAAAGAAGCCTACAGATGTTTCCCTCTCTGAAACAAAGTTAGCATTCCCTTTCATTACAGCATAGACTAAGTCCATAGCAATGAAAATGAAAATGCAAAGTTTAACCACCGCTGAAGTGGAAGAATAATTCTTTGGACTATTCTAAAGAATATTCTAACAATATTTTCTCCTTGTAATATGAGTTTGGACCACAAACACCTAATTTTCCTAACCATAGTTCCGAAGGACTGTAGACAACTATTTCAGTATCTTCAACACCTGAAGGAGTTCCTCATGTCAGGCTGTTGTGATCCCTCTTGGATGAAGACTGAAAGACCACTGAGTGATAAGAGAAACAGAAGAAACAACACAATGACATGGAGAACAAATGGGAGAAAGAGCAAGGAAGGTGTAACAATAGTAACTTACACCTTCCTCAAGTGTGAAATGGCTCAACAGAAGTCTGTGGAGAGTTACCCTCTTCAAAACTTACCACTACCCAATAGTAAAATACAAGAAAAAGACTGAATCTGCCCTTAGGTTTAGAAGCTAGGAAATGGAGATTTGCAGAATCTTATCATCATCACATAAAGCAGAGAGGGTCCTTTCATCCTAATTACAGGCAGTGGCCTTTAATGGTTAAGTGAAACTTTTCTTCCCTGTCTCTATTTCCAGTCAGAAACCCTGCAAATCAACCCTTTATATACCCTGATTCCTGTCACCATGTGTATATCCTTTGCGGTGATGCTGCCAGTGGGTAATCCTCCAAATGCCATTGTCTTCAGTTATGGACACTGCCAGGTTAAAGATATGGTGAGTCTTGAAATTAGGTATATCCTCCCATGCTTTTTTTTTTTTTAATCAATATATTGTTCTACAGACCGGAGTGCTGGGAGAAGGAGGAAGCTGGGAGATTACAAGAAATGAGATCTGTCACAGAGTTCCGTACTTACCCTCCTTTGTGTGGTATAAATCCCCATTCTGACTGTGCGAGTGAGATGTCCAAGTGTGAAACTGAGAAGGCTCCTGATGAGCTGCATATATGTCTGATTATCACTCTTGAAGTCTCCCACAATATACATTCTGATACATAATACTCTTTGGGATTTTTATGGCTCTAGAAATCAATATACATTATCACTGCACATAGGAATAGATATACTAACATATTTTATGTAAAGCATATTTTACGAAAGCCAAAATGGGCTCATTCATGCCCTTTCTTCACCATGCATCCTTCTGCCTTCTTCTTTCCACATTGACTATTTCTGGTCAAGTCATCATTCGTCGTGCTCTGTTACATTTCCTTTTTTCTTGCAGGTGAAAGCTGGCCTGGGTGTAAATCTCATCGGTCTAGCTGTTGTCATGGTGGCAATCAACACATGGGGAATTAGACTTTTCCAGCTCAATACATTTCCAGAATGGGCAGCAGTCAGTAACATCACTAGCCAAACATAATTTGTAATGAAAAAGAAAACAAATAAACAAACCTACCAAAAACATGCAGACCAAAGTGAGTTGGGACAAAATATTTAGTCTAAATTGTACATCTGGAAGAAAAGAGAAAACTTGTATATATAAGAAACCTGGAGTCAAGGTGAAACCATGAAGAAAATCCACAAGGGGATCATCTGCATAACCTTTCAGGTCTGAAAATAGACACGAGTTTAAAACAGAGATTAGCTTTGACATATTGTTGCCCTCTTCTGCCATAGTTCTGAACAAAATCTCTCCTCCAGATTCTCAGTCTATAGTTTTTTAGGTTTTGTTGTTGTTGTTTTCAAGCGCTGGAACAACTGCATAAACTTAGAAAATGGGGGACATAAGATTCCAGTGACAGAAGACAAGGATACACACACCAGTGTGCTCAGTAAAAGGATATTCATTCCCACCATTGACTCCTGCAGTAAATGAAGGGTTACTTATTGCCAACCTCCCAGTTTTCTAAGCCTATTTAGAAAAGCAAATTCTTCTTAATCTGAAGTGAGTCATCATCAAATTTCCAAGCTAATCCACGTGGCCTGGCAAAAGAAATAGTTACCACGCCGGCTACAACAGTTGAAAATGACAGTAGACACCACCAAACGGATCAGAAGGACAACTCTTCTGAGAAGCTGTTTTCCACAACACTAGTAGAAAGCTTCCCATATATCAGTATTTGCATTCACCGCTTTGGAAAGAACAGAAAGTTCTGTTTAGTACCTTCTTTCCCTGTTATTGCACTGATATAGGAGTTTTTCTTTTTCAGCAGATGAAACTGTGACCAACAAAACCCTACATGGCCTATGGGCTTATGGTTCTCCTCTCCCTTTGACTACTGACTAGATACAGATTTCTCATTCCTCTGACAGAGAACGTATGATCCCTTGCAAGGCAGTATTCATTGCTGCTCCATGAGAAAGAAGGGAGAGGGCCGAAATGGAGTGGCACTGGCATTTCTCCTCACAGTGCAAACTCAGCTTAACGCTGCACCCACCTGCTCTCCAGCAGCTGAGAGAACGGGAACTAGAAATACAGCAGGCCATGAAATAAGGCGTATAAATAAAACACAAAAGGCCAATCTCTTTATCATCTTAATCATTTGCAAAGTGAGCATCCTGCTTTTCTGACTGGATTCCTGTGTTGCACAGATAGTCTTGTTTTATATTATCTATTAGTTTTAATTTTTTTAATGTATTTGAGTTGTATATTAGGATAATCAGACCCATGTTATCATACTCTTGAAATATACACTTTAATGAATTCTTACGCCTTTTATAATCAACAATCTCTAAATGTTAGTGTGAATATGTGTTAGCAAAATAAATTATTCGCTACCGCATATTCTTGTGTTCTGTGTGAGTATAAACCCGATACTTTTCATCTAATAACCGCCAAGCCCTTGGTGAGGCAGTGCTAAGACAGCAGGAGGCATTGGTTTTCTGCTTTCAAAAGACAGGGATCCCACAGACTTGCTTTGTAAATAAACAGATACAGGAAGAGTCCATAGGTTGGTACAGGAGGAGCACAACAGGGGAAAATCACACAAACATTTCTTTACCCTTGTACCAAAACCTGGAGGGAGCATCTTTCGGCAAAGCAATTTCTTTTTCAAATATGCACTCTTTTTTTTCCTGAAAAAAGTGTTTCTGTATATCAGTGCCTCAATGTATCAACATACCCCACTATTTCACAAAACAAGAGCCCAGCCCACCTTTTCAACCCCCTCAGGTCCTAGATTCCTGTGTTTCTTCATGCTAAGCCTATTCCTTTCCCGCTCTCCAATATGCAAACGTGGTGCTAGGCATCCAGATCCTTCCCACAGCTTAGATATTCAGACATATCTAGCCGGCCGCCTGCTGCCCCGCAAACAGCTGCAGCAAGGCCCGGAGTCCCACACGGTGCTGGGAGCTCGGACACCTTGGCCTCCCTCCCCACGAGCTGCACGCAGCGCTGGGGCCACTAGAGCAGGAGACAGGGCTGCAATGGGTATCCATCAGCATGGCCTGTGGGTGGATGGAGGCTACACAATGAAGAGGCCTGTCCCTACAGGCAACAAACAGGACACTTCCTTTGTTCACCATCTCCCAAAGGCACTTTTCAACATTCCTCTCTGCCAAAAAGCTTTCTCCTTTTTTTTTTTTTCCTAGGCTTTAGTCACACTGAGTCTTTTTTTACTGTGCACTCCTAGTTCAATCCCTTTCACTTCATGTTTTATCCACCACCATCACCAAACTGCCCTGTTTTGGCTACAAACTACTCTCCTAATACCTATTTCTTGGCTCAGCTTCAGCTTCCATCAGGCCTTGCTATTCTTGTCCCACATGGTATCCAGGGGACATGAACATTGGATATTCTTAATTGTGAGACAGGTAGCTGATGAGCCAGCAGCTTTGGGAAAACCAAGCACTGTTTGCAAATCAAATTCAATAGTCACCAACAGTCTTTGGTACAGCAGCAGGTAAACGGAAATCACTTGGTGCTGTGTTGCATATCCAAAGTAAAAAACCTTTTCTGCGGTAATATTTCTACAAGTTTTTCATAGACTAGTATAGAGACATCTGGAGCAAATTCCAGCAAGGAGTTTCCCCAGCTACCTTCCCTCCTGTATCAGTGCTCTCAGCACATTTGGATGTCCACAGATGTTGGTGCTCGTCACTGCCATGTTCCACCAGAAGTCCACAATAGGCTGATGTGCTGTACCAGCCCTTTTTCCTTATGATTTTCCGTATTCCCAGTACAGATTAGGGGTTGACCTGTTGGAAAGCAGTTCCGTGGAGAGTGATTTGGGAGTCCTGGTTGACAAGTTAACCATGAGGCAGCAATATGCCCTTGTGGCCAAGAAGGCCAATGGGATCCTGGCCTGTATCAGGAGGAGCGCTGCCAGCAGGTCAAGGAGGGGATCCTGCCCCTCTACTCAGCTCTGGTGTGACCGCACCTGGAGTATTGGGTGCAGTTCTGGGCTCCCCAGTACAAGAGGGACATGGAGCTTCTAGAGAGGGTGCTCTAGAAAGCAACAAAGATTATTAAGGGACTGGAGCATCTATTGTATGAGGAAAGACTAAGAGATGGGCCTGTTTAGCCTGGAGAAGATAAGTCTGAGAGGAGATCTATCAATATGTATAAGCAGGAGGGTTGGACTAGATGACCCCTAGAGGTCCCTTCCAATCTCAACCGTTCTGTGATTCTGTGATTCTTATTAGCTCAGTGCATGCACAACAGCCAAATTTTGCCCTTAGATAGACACATATGATCCCTTTCATCAAAGACACAAGAAAGGACATGAAGAAGTATTTAACAGCAGAATTTGGGTTTCAAAAAGAAAGATAAAAACCTATTAACTGCAAGCTTAGAGACAGGCAAACTGCACAGGTCACTGTGCACCAGCAATGGATGCTGATTTTTTTTTTTAATGAGAATAAACGTCAAGGAGACAAAGAAGTGGGAAACTTTCACTGGTAATTTGTAACATGCTATCTTCAAATTTCAGATATATCTCTATTAATAACCAAATGACTAAGGACCAAAACTTAAGTATTTTCTTCAGAGGGGAAATAAATTAAAGCATTTTGTAAATACTTGAAACATTCAGCATACAAATCAAGTCCTTAAAGCAAAAATTCTCATTTAATATTTTAGTTTTCAGCCTAAGGCTTGATCTTTAGGGCTCCTAACCAAAAAGAACTATTACATTAACTAGCAGCAGTTTACTATCTTATCCTACAGTTTTATTTTACCTTTTACTAGAATCCTGTTATGATTACTTTTTTTTTTCATAATTATATGAAACCAGGATGATTTATACTGAGCAATTTTTCACTCTGTAGCTGATGGAGTAATATTTTATTCCTCTGGGGGGAAAAAAAATCAGAGAATGGTAGCTTTTTTTAATATTTGCATAGGTAATTTTTGATTCTGTCTGACTTGCAAAAAATGTGAATAATAGAATTTAAAACAGTCCCTCTTATTTTTTTTTTGACACACTGATCAGTATTTTACTTCTTGTGCTGCACCTTCAGACTCTCAGTTTCCACAGAAAGCCTCTAATCCGCTCGAGGCAAGGTTGAATAATTCCTGTTTTACACAGAATAGGCTTCACTTTAGCATTTGGGCTCAGAGGGAGGCAATTCTGGGGAAGGGGTAGGCCAGAATAACAAACTTCCTTCAGCTTAAGGCAATTTGTAAAGTAAAAAGGAACATATGTAGCATCTCATGCTTAGAAATTACTCTCAGGCCAAATGATCTTGTTATTTTTCACAACGATCATTTCCGTATTAGAAGTTTGTCAAAATTCTCAGGGAACAGAAAATAGCACTGTGACAAATATGTCATCTGTCAGGAAAATAGCAAGAAGGTTACTGACAAAGTTATGGTTTCAGTCACTGATCTACAGGGAAGGGGTATTTAGGACTTATTCTTCTGGTGTAGTAAAGACTAAAGCAAAAGTTGAGTTTGTTATCTGCTTTATTTTTCAAGAAAGGAAATTTGACTCTCTGTGATTAATGCATTATTTCAGGTAAAAAAGCAAATAACATCTACGGCTATTTTATCCCAGTCTTCAAATTCAGTAACAAGGGCCTTGTGTTGGGTCCTTGTGGATAGGAGATACCACTAAGAAGTGTAACAAATACAATAAAATATCTACCTTCTGTCCCTGTGAGGCAAAAATAAAAAGAGCTAAACTGGAAATTTGTCTCTGTAGCATAATAATACTGTCTACATTGTAACATACACTATCACTTCCTAATATTCAGAAGTGTCTCGCATACAGTAGATAATAAATTTTACATATAAATACTAATTCCAAGCCATCTTTTTGGAACACAAATATAATCTAGGCTCGTAAAATCAATTATGTTAATTTTGAAAACAGATTTCTTTCTCTCATACGAGGAGAGGTAGAGAGCTGGTACGGTTTAGCCTTCTGAAGAAAAGGCTCGTGTGTTTGGGTGGTTATCGCTATATATAAATACCTGATTGGTGGGGAAGAGTAAAGACGATGGAGGCAAGTGCATTTCAGTGGCACCCAGTGAAAGGATCAGACACAAATGGCACAAATCAAAACACAGGAAATTCCATTTGAACATATTAAAACTTTTTACAGTGAGGATGATTGGACACTGTTATATGTTGTTCACAGAGGCTGCAAAGAGGCTCCAATCTTGGAGATAACCAAAGCGTGACAGGACATGGCCCCGAGCAACCTGCTCTAGCTGAATCTGCCTGAACATGGTGGCTGGACCAGAGACATGTGGTGGCCCCCTCCAACGCCGGTGGTTCTGTGATGTAAAGTGCCACTATTGAGTATTTATTTTAGCAAAGTCCTCCAAGTGCCAAAACTTCTCTCTAGGACTGTCTTCCTTATTTGAGCTCTGTAGCCTGGCAAGCTAATAATTAGCTTTGCTATCTAGCATTTTGTGTATTTTCCGTATTGGCAGTACTTGACAAACCCTTGACCCTTGACAAAATTTAATTAAAGATTGTCCACAAGGCCCTTAGGATAGGATGAATTGTGTTTTCCATTACAAGGTAACCATTTCGACCCAGTTTAAATATTTTAACACTGTTAGTAATTCAGATATTTCTTTTCTCCCCTTCTTCCTCGAACCTTCAGCTTCTAGGACACAGCATGAAAGAAGCAACACTAGAAAAAGTATGCAAGTGCATTTATCCTAAGAGCTTTTGGCAAAGAAAGGTAGATTACACCCAGCTGGTGATTCCATCTATCTCCATGGTAATTTTTATATGGGCACAAATCACCAGTACTCATGATAAGTGGGAAATTAGAGTAAAGGACAGTGAAGCTGTTCAAGAAATGACAAGAAACCCCTGAAAGTTACCTCTTGATGCATTTAATTTATTTTGCCATGTTCTACGGTACTACTCTGAGGTATGGATAGTTACAGGAACACTGTTCTCCAGTTGGATCAAGTAAAAATGATTTACAAAATATTAGGAAAAACAATAACAAAAAATATAAACAATTTTTTTTCCAGTTGCATACAATCTGCAAATCCAAAATACTGAAGCCTCTTAAAATCAGTCCTAGGAAAAGTTCATGATTGCTCTTTCAAAACAAGGATATTCCAGTTCTAGGACACTAATGTGGAGGAACCTCCCATGCCAAACTGCTACTTGACCTTTGCTGCCTGAAGGGTAAACTGCATCCATAATGCTTGCACAGAGGTGAGCTGGGTAACACTCTTACGACTTGTCACTGGGAGGTTTCTTCTTAGCTTCCACATCCTTCTTAAAGTCTTCAAGCTTCTTAGCAATGTTAGGAATCTTTAAAGAGAAAATGAAAATAAAAAAACAAGCAAGCAACTTGGCAACTGATGAGCTTCAGCGTGCAAGATGCTTCCTTCCAGGATCCATTCCTTGCACAAATGTTAAAAAACAAGTAAAACTAAGAGAACAGCAGAGGAAAGAACCTCACAGGAGGTTTCAGGAAATACTTTGGACTAGGCAGATGTTGAAGACTAAGTCAAGTTGCTGCAGCCAGGATCACAAGGGAGGAAAACTCATGACTCCCAAATAAAACTGGGAAGTGGCAGCATTGGATTTTAGAAGCTACCTGATTAAATGAGGGGGAAAAAAATTCTCAGGTTCTCATTCGTGTTTGTGAATAAAATCATGCAATTCTTATGGCTAGGTGCACTCCTAGAGCAAAAGGAGAGTAAATCCAAAAGACTGAAGTCCTCTGACTAGATGGTTTGATATTGATAGTACAGGAAGTATCAGAAGTTTCTTCTGATCCCTTCCCAAGGAAAGCTTCTTTCAAGAAAGTGAAATTAAGAATCTAGTCTATGACATACCTCACACTTAAATTAAACCAAGAGAAGTCCACTGCTGTGAGCAGAATTCTTCATGTACTTATAGTTAAGCCTATAGTTGAAGAATTAGGACCAAACTATGATAAGTCATCTTAAATATTATTTAAGAGAGATCATCTTAGATACCAACAATAAAAACACCAGGTTCGTACTGCAGGCCAGTGCTACAAGAGAAACATTTCCTCCAAATCAAAGACAGAAGTCCCCCTCTTGTGGCAATACATTATTAGTGCGACTACTATGCACGTATTGATACTCCCAAACAGGATTCTACAACTACATTTTCATGACTTTTACACTCTTAGAAACAAGCAATAGGACTACTATTAGTCCTGTTAGTGGAGTGACTAGACAAGAAGCATCACAAAAGTTCACCAATGTGCAAGGAGGAAAAATAAGAAACCTGCTAGCAACATGACCTTAATGCCCATGGTAAAAGGTGAGGATAACAAAAATAGTATCTGAGATAATCTCTCAGTTGTCCCATCGACATTTTTTTAAAAAAATTAGGGTAATATAAATAAAATAAAAGAAATAAGTGTATGCTATGTTTCACTAATTTCCCAAGCCTGTAAACATGTGTCATTGCTCTGGGATTTGGCTTGACGCTACAGAACTTAAAAACTTGCACAGAAGACAGCTTCGAATCATCATATTCGACTCTAGCTCTCACTAGAAACAAGTCTCAGTCCAAAAAGAAAAAAAGATTGCACATTGAAATAATGTTCCCAGTAGGCAGCAGAGACTGAGTTCTCCCAAATAGGTGGCGAAACTCATTTTTATCACTGGTAGACAGAAGCCTTGAAAGGTTTTTAACTAACAAATGGATGTTCTTACCAGCCATCTGGTAACACTGTAAGCAGAGAGGTTATGGGAATTAACAAATCAGTATTTTAATGATGGTACAGTCCACGGGCAACTGCCAGACCAACTCTACCTTTCCTGTATCTCTCTCTGTAACTTTTTTACTGATGGACAGCACTATGTAGAAGCTTGGTTACAATATTGCCCTCTAGGGCTGCAGTATAAGTTGAAGACCTAAGTTGAAGACCATTACAGCACAAGCAAGTACAGTAAATTTAAAAAGTCAAACTGGTAAAGGTTTGGGCTTTCAACTTTAACTACAGTTAGTACAATCAGCATTTTAACCAAATAAAAAAGAAATTCAAAATAAAGACTAACTCAATTCTGACTAAGGAAAAACAGCCTTGCATTTTCATTCAGATTAGGTTCAGCTCCCAAAATACAAAGATACTTACATCATAATTCTGAGCTAGATACATTCCAACCACATTGCCAAGAGTAAAGCCAACCTAAAAAGGAAGAAAAAAATAGTTAACATATTTTCACCAAAAGTATTCTGATTACAACTGAATAAATAAGGAGCAAGTCATGGGAAAAAATAAGGAGTTTCAACTCTAGTTATACTTAATTTTGCACCTTCCCTCCTAAAGAGGGATACATTTTCCTTTACGTCATGAAGAAGACCTTACCATCATTTCCAAAATACAGCACTGTTGTGTTTTAAGTATATATCTCCAAAAATATTTAGATGAGGCCACGATCATCTTTGCCTGCTTGCAGGACAGAGAAATTTTTCAAGTGTCACACTCCTCTAGGAGGGAAAGCAATTCCTCTCTTCAAGGACAAGTGATGTGATTTTCACTCAGCAGTTCCCCAAAACCCTAAATCTTATTTTTACCATTATGTTTGTAAGTATATGATGAAACTACAAGCTAACAAGCAAATGAGCTATGCAAAATCCTTTGACTGTTTTGGAAGGGGAGATTAAGAACACTATGGCTTCATTCCTCTTCCTGGATAAATCACTCCATATGGCAGCCGAGGCCAATTCTAAGAAAACTGTGGCCACTTATGGCAGAGTAAGAATATTTCATTTAAAAATGTTCACTGTCCACAAGGAGAACTTTGTCACTAGATATCTTTTCCATGCCCAAAGCAGAATAGCTCATCTTTTCAGTGACTCAGACTCCATGAACACCACTGTTTTAAAAAAAATGCATTAGTCTGATAATTACAGAAAACTAAAATTGGTTGAACTCTGCCATATGAACCACAATTGCAAACAGTGGAGAACTCGCTTGGAAAGACAGATCAGCTCCTTGTTTACCAGTGGTTTTCTAGGCTTTTTTTTTTTTTTTTTCCCAGGATAAATTCTATTTCCAAAGACAGGACAAATTCTTACATAGCAACTTCATAAACCTTAGTGTGTACAGCGAGAGTACTAATTCTAGCGCTCCCTTTGAGTATACCCCTTTATGAGGAAGTCTAGCATTCCATTTAAGATCAGTCAGTTGACAATTCAGGGAGACAGAAAAATCTCACTGTTCAGACCTCAATTACTCAGCGAGCAGAAAACATAGCCAATTAAAATGTGCATGTTAATTATGGAAAAGAAGGGCTGATGGGAGTTCAGGCTTTCCCAATTGCAACCCAGCATTTCAAGATCCATGTTAAGCATGTGTTCATGTTTAACTCTGGATAGCAAAAAAAATACAAGGTTTGCAAGATTATCCCTTTATCTCTCTGCTACAGCCCAAACAAGGGAGAGCAGGAGTCAAAAAAACCTCCCTACACCCAAAGGCAAAGAAAACCCACACACAATAAGCCCTTCTACAACTTTTAGACACTAAACAAGTAGTCTTAATTAAGAAGTGATTTCAGGTAGTAATTGCAACCAAATTCCATTTCGGTGCAAGCCACTGAGTGGAGAAACATGGAAACTTTGACAGTGACTAAGTGTTTTCAGTGGCACAGAAAGTGATTATAAAAGACAGCTACAGAAATGACGGAGACTTTGACATTCATTTATTATTGCATTTTAAGTTGGGATAAGAGAGTGGGATTTAATTGCTAACTTTACAAAAACATGCAAGTCTCCTCCAACTTACAATAGTTGATCTCATCCAGCTCCTTGCCAACATTTAATATGAAATGTTATCTCGCTAAATTATTTCCCCCCTCCACCTCAACAAAAAAATGAAGATTATAGGAGAGCACTTATTGCTTGTAGGTATAAGCAGAAGGAAAAATGGGAGACTGACACTATGCTTTGCTAGAACACAAAATAGGATCATTTCCGTTAGGTAATTTACTTCACACATCTGGTAGTAAAAATACCCACACTGATAAATTATTTAATTAGAGTAGCCAGGCATCTAACTTCAAAAATCCAGACGAGTGAGTTTATGGGAAAATACAAAAAAGAAAGTAAAAATGAGAAAAGTATACAAACCTTTCACCTACTGATTTTCAACACAACAGTTGGCAAAGAGGTTTTGAGGGGATTAAAGGCAGTAATGAAACATTACTTGCCTTAATTTTTACACACATACATATATACATACTTATATACAGACGTGTGTGTATATGTGTGTATATATATATATATATGTACATATTCTGATCTCTGGTGAAAAAATTTTTAGAGGTGTGGAAAATGTATAAAGGCTGAAGCCATGACTCTTACAAAAGGAGGCAGGCACGCTGAATTTATATTTATTAGACAAGGTGAAGAGGACGTTAGCCTGAGCAGCTAAGATACACTAAGTCTTAGACACATTAAGGGCACAATCTGGAAAGGAAAAAAAAAATAGGAGGGGGGTAGAACCTTCACATTTCAGAATACTCAAAAGATGACCTGTTCTGCCACAAGCAGAACCACATAACAAGGTAGCTACTGAGGACAGACGAGACCTCAAAAGGAAAAATAGATAAATAAATAAAGCTGAAAGAAGACCCAGGACGGCAACGCGCAGGGCAGAAGGAAGGACCTGGCGCGGGGCGCCCATGGCGGGTGCGGCCACCCTCTCGACGCCACCTCGGCACCGGCCTCCCATGGCTTCGCCGACCGGGATGCTCCGTGCACTTGGCCGGCTGCATTTGCCCAGCGGCAGAGGGGAAGGCAGAGCGGTGAGTCACGGCACAGCAGGCGGCCAAGGGCGAGCCCCGAGCAGGGACGGGGGCGCGGCAGCCGCCGTGCCTGGAAGCGCCAGGGGCGGCCGGGGCTCGCGTCGCACGGCGCAGCGCGCTGGGCAGCGCCCGGCTCGCAACCTCCTCGCCGGGGCCCAGCCGGGGCGCGGCGGGCGGAGGCGGCCGTTCCAGGAGGGCTGGCGGCCGTTCCAGGAGGGCTGGCGGCCGCGGAGTGCCAGGGCACAAAGCGCGGGGTCGCCCGCGCGGGGAGCCGCCATGACGCCGCCACGGCCCCGCCTCAGCCCGCCGCGAAATGGCGGCGCTGCCGCCCGCCGCGCGGAGCCTTACCAAGAACTGCAGCATGGCGCCTGCCTGCCTGCCTGCCTGCCTGCTTCCCTGTCTCACGGGGAAGGCGGGCGGGCGGCGGCGGCTCCTCTTCCGGATCGCGGTCCGCCCTCGCCGCCGCGGCGCTGGATGGATGGCGGCCAGGACGGCCCTCCCCTAGCGCCGCCCGCCCGAGGCAGCCGCGCGGGGGCCGCTGCTCGGCGCTGGCTGTGGAGGCTGCTAGCAAAGGGCTGTGGTTGGGGAGGGAGCAAAATAAATAAATAATAATAATAAAGGGTGAGGAGGGCCTGCGTGTGTAGAAGCATAGCTGGGAGAGCCATGGAGGTGATGCTCTGGCAGCGCGCAGCACCCACTGGACTGTGTCTAGGATAAGGTGCCCAGTTTTGGCCCCCTGGTACAGGAAGGAGCAGGGCAAAGGGGAGCAGGCACAGCGGAGGGCCGCAGGCAAGGTGGGAGCTGGAGCAGCTTCCCTTCGGAGCAAGGAGAGGCCGGGGAAGAGGAGGCTGTAGGGGCACCAGTATCATAGAATCATCATGGCTGGAAAAGACCTTCAAGATCATTGAGTCCAACAGCAAACCCATCACCACCATGTCCCTGATGCCTGCTAAGCCATTTCCCTGAGGGCCTCATCTGCACATTTCTTCAACACTGCCAGTGATGGTGACTCCGCCACTTCTCTGGGCAGCCTATTCCAGTGCTTCATTACTCTTCCCATGCAGACATTCTTCCTAATGTCTAATCTGAACCTCCCCTGGTGCAACTTGAGGCCATTTCTTCTTCTCCTATTTTCAGTAGTTATTCTGGAGAAGAGATTGACTCACACCTCACCACATCGTCCCTTCAGGTAGGTGTAGAGAGCGATAAGGTCTCCGCTGAGCCTCCTCCAGACCAAATAACCCAGTTCCCTCAGCCGCTCCTCGTAAGGTCTGTGCTCCAGCCCCTTCACCAGCTTCGTTGCCCTTCTTTGGACACGCTCCAGCACCTCCGTGTCTTTCTGGTAGCCCCAAACTGAACACAATATTTGAGGTGAGGCCTCAGCAGCGCCAAGTATGGAGGGAGTCCCCTGCAAGGGGGTCACTGTAAGTGTGTAGCCAGCCCCACAATTGTATGCAGTGAGAGGATGAGAGACGATGGGCAGGAGTCAAAACAAGAGATGTGCGGGATAGATTTAAGGACAAGCTTTCAGGAGAGCTTCAGGCAATGTCACAGGTTGCCCAGAGAGTTTGGAAGTCTTGGAGGTTGGAGGTTTTCAAGCCCCAGCTGAGTAAAACTCCATGGACTGTGGGTCTGAGCTCAGAGCTGAACCTGTCTTGAACAGCATGTTGGACCAGTGATGTCCTGAGCCCTTTCCAACCCAAATTATCCAGTGATCCTATGACAGCTTTCAATGAGCCCATTTTCTTTTTTTTTTTTCTTTTTTTAACCAATGCAATTAGAAAAATGAAGAGCAGCTGTCCTTTATGAAACACTCTGTTTGGGTTTAATTTCTTGTAACGACTGCAGTCAATTAAGAGATTTGGGTACTAAATGTCAGTTAGAGACCTTGTTCCTACTGCAAGTCAATAAAATCTCCAACCTCTTATTGCAATATTTTAGAAATCTCGTTTTCACATCCCATTTCAAGATGAAAAAGCCATGGTTATTATGGACTGCTAGGCAACTCTGCCCTGAAACCAAGTTTAACACAAATGTGAGCATCCATTCCCAGATAGTACAAAAACTACATCTAATCAGAATATATACAGAAGGGGCTTCTTGCCCCTTCCAGGGCTGCTTGGTGATATAAAGGAAAATCTTCTACTCATCCTATGAAAGGTTGTAGAGAGAGATACTGAGTGACTTTCTTTTATAGTTATGGTGATGCTGTAGCAAGGAGCTGGAAGTAGAACTGCATTTTCCTGCATTTCAGGTTGGCACTGTTCTTCTTTGGCTCCCTGAGCCAAACCTAGTGTTCAGAAATTTCAAACAGGGCTCATTGATATGACACAAGAGTCAGGGTTGAGATTTCCTACTTTGAAGTACTTCTTGCCTACTTTCTAGAATGGTGCTCCCCAAAACATTAAAAAATACTTCGTTCAGGAAACCGAAGGAATCATGTGGTACTAAGTATTTTCCTAATGCTGAGGCCTTCTATATACATACACAAGATCAGAGTCCCGAGGAAATTATGGACTCTAGCCTGAGCATATGACAGGAAACAGAAGGAGAAGACAGATCCCCTTTTAATAACAGTAATGCCCTCACAGTATTGCCACCAGGAGATAGGATCTTCCTGTTTTCTGCTCAATAAAATATGTTCTTATTACACTCAGACTATATTGAGCATCTTTTAGACAGCCTTGGCTCAAGAGTGCTGCACACAGTTTTCCTACGTGCTGTGAATTTCCTCTGTGACATTTAATGAGCAGCCAAAAATCATTTTTTCTTATAAAATGAATCCATTGCATTTACATCAACTAATGCTGAATTTGAGTTAGAGACTATAGAGGGTGGTTATGGTAGATGGTGTATGTTACTGGAAGAAGCTCAGTCTGGTTTTCACAGCTATAAATGTAAGAGGCATCTCTAGCTAAAAATAAAGAAAAAAAGAAGAAAAAAAATGTGTCAAGGACAACCTTCCTTTTTTGAGCGATCCCCCAAATTTGCCTTTACCTCCGACTGTAGAGTCTGGCAGACAGGCAGGACTCACTGCCATCTTGGCACTGACTGTAACTTGGGCGGAGCGTATTTATTTAATCTTGGAGAAGGGAAGGAATCAGAAGGAGACATGTTGAGACCATTTCCCCAACATCACTGATGTCATTTTGGTCAGCTTTCCTGTAGAGGGTGGAAGGTGCCCCTCATGTCCTGTGACACCGGTGTTGTTTCCCCTGCTCATCGATGGGTCAGTTACGTGGCCTTCTTTTCATTTGCTTCTCATGTTTCATTCCCTGCCTCTCCACGCAGAGGATGACACAAGTCACAGTCCTCCTCAGGCTTAAGGCTGTCTCAGTCATCTTGCTTTTTTTAGGCTGCTGCTGTAGAGCTGTCCTGTAGAGGACTCTTGTAGCTGCCAGCAGTTTCCATAGAGACTGGTAATAGTGATGTGGAGAATTAAGAGGGGATGAGGAGCAGCAGTCAGAATAGAAGTGCACTGAGCTGCTGTGGCATAGCTGACTCCACACGGCTGACTACTGCAGGGAAATCGGGATCAGTGAGACCCACAGTTGATTTGCAGCATCTTTCTTTTATCTCCTTCTACCTTGCCATCATGTACATACACTGTATGAAATGGAGTCTTGTATGTAGGAAGGTAGTTGGCCCAAATCCATAGGTGGCAACATCTGCAGTGTAAACAAGCGTGTGAGAGTCATGGAGCAGAAGTGAGATCCCGGGAACTATTGCAGGTGTTCCAAAAAAAAAAAAAAATCTGAAATGCTGAATTTTGTGTGAGTTCTTCAATCAACTGCAGAAAAGACATGCTGACAGTCTGATAATTTTGCATGATGTATGTGCACTGACAAATTATAATGACCATACTCATGCATGTAGAGAGCAATATCTGACTTTTAGAAAAGCACCTCGTAACTGAGAGTCGTAAGGAGCAAACTGCTTAAAACGAGAAGGTTGGAAAACTCATCTTTTAAAGTGAGATGCACATAAGTACATCATTTGAAATACATTTGCTACTGGGTAAGACATTCTCTTTTACTTTACTCAGGTGCTCTATGGGTATAGTCAAATGCACAAGATATCCAGAAACCTTGTTTGTCAGGAATTACTGGCCACTCTACTGTATTTTCAATTGCTAAATTATATTTAAAAGTGCATTTGTGTGTATTTGGTATAGTGTTTTACATGCATGTGCTTGCATATATAACCCACGCTATGTGGGAATGTGTTTGAGAATCCCTTTCCTAAAAGGACAGTAGTTAATTTACCATTTGAAAAAATAGGTTTGCTAACTTAGCACATGACAGGACAAGACAATTTTGTATGCTAGGCCCAGAAGAAAAAGTAGGGTATGCCATGACATTATGAGAAATTCTAATAAGAGTTTGTGTTCAGTGATTTATGTTCCAGACTGTATGGGTGCTTTTTCCATGAATATCTGAGCCAATCTGTGGTCAAACAGTGGTCTTGTGACTCTGCCTATCGATTTGTTTTTGCTGTACAGTCAGTAAATATGATCCTATCTTAGCTGAAACAGTCACATGAAAGATTTGGTGTGAATACCTGTGCTAAATGTATTTCAAGTCTTTAGGCATTCATTTGAATAAAGCATCAGTATTGATGATTTAGCCACAGAGAGGATATAAGTGAGACAAGTTTGATGAAGATGAGTAGTATTTTCACAGTCTAACTGATATTTGTGAGGGAAAGTGATAAGTTATTGGCCACAGAAGTCCTTTGTCAGATGTGAATATGATTTAGGTATTAGGATGTAAAGACTGATTAAAAAAAAAAAAAGTGTTCTTTATGTACTTTCACTGTAGCTTGTATTGTGTATTTTGTAACTGCAAAACCTTAGGATAAAGAAATCTGAAAGTCTAAATGACCATTCTTTACTTCCAATATACCGCTGAAAAAAGAGTGGAAATCAGATTTCCTTGTACTAGAAAATCTGTGAAATAAACACCAGATGGAGCCAGACAACCATATGTTAAGTTTTCTGTTTACATTTTGTTATGTTTAATTCTTAGATTTTATATTCAGTTCTGCCAGATTTCACTACTTCGGAAAAGTATCTTTAATATGATCTGTGATGTGATTAAGTGGTCCTGAGGAATTCTACTTATACAGAGATTGTCTGGAAGTGTTGGAACATCTACTTTACATCAAAAACAATATTTTTTAGGAAAAAAAAATAAAAAGAAATTTACCTCATAACAGATGTGCTGAAGCCCAATTTGTGTTAAGAGCCTCCCCCAACCTGAGTGAATGAATTCTCATGGACAGAAAATTAAGTTTAGCTCTAAGGAGTCCACACAAGACCTGTGAGTGTTTGCTTGCAAACACTTTGCAAGACACTTGCACACTTGCACACAAAACACTTGCAGACACATCGCCAGACATCACCTACCGGGGGATCTCTAGAGAGAACTCCAGAGCTTGACCTTAGGGTCCTCTTTATTGAAAAGAAAGGTGGCTTTAGAGCATGAGGAGAGTGAGCCCCAAAGGGAAGCAAAGAGGATATAAGCCTTCAAAGGAAGATCAGCTGGGGCAGAAGCACAGCATGACTCCGAGGTGGGGCTGAGGGACCTATCTCAGTCCAAGGGGTGATTCAGCTACCAAGCAGGTAGCTTTGTAGAATTGTTTCGGCATTTTCCTTTAAAATAAAAATTGCTCCTTAGTCTGGTAGCATGATCTGGTTGTTGGATGTCCTATTTCACTCTGTGAACCTATAAGCCTAAGACTTGGCCCTCTTTAGAGCAACTCCAAGTTGCTCATCGCTGAAATAGGTGAAGAAACATAGAAGGACTTGAGAAGTAGCTTGACTAAACCAAGACAAAGACCATCTCTTCTTTATACTGAGCTAGTAATAATCAGATGCTTCTAAAACTAACACATAAATTTTAAAGAAATACTTTGAGTGGAGAAAAATAAAAGAGTTTTTTTCCCCCTGTGGATACATCAAGATGCATTTCCTGATCAGTTCTGCCATTCTACCCTACTGTTGTCATTTAATTCTGCCTTCTCATAGCAATAAGAAAACAATCTGCAAGCTCTGTCTACTGATTTATTGTATATCCTCAAATTACATTATACAGTAATATGTCCTTAGCCCAGCCTCCAGATTATTCTAGCTCAGCTGGCTTATATCTGACTTTGCACCTCACTGTTTTTGTCTTTTTCTGTATAATGGACTTTGCCATATCCCTTTCTTCCCATTACTTCTACACATGTATATATGTATAGGTAACTTATATACTGACTGGGACTCACTCAGCTTTCAAGTGTTTCACTGGATGGGTAGTCATGCACTGTCACAAGTTGCCAAGAGAGGTTGTGCTGTTTCCATTCTTGAAAGTTTTCAAGGCCCGACTGGATAAAGCCCAGAGCAACCTAATCTGAGCTCAGAGCTGCTGCTTTGAACCAGAGGTTGGGCAAGAGGCCTCTTGAGGTCCATTCCAGACAGAGTTACCCTATCCTATCCTGTGATTCAGTTATGTATTTAGCTTTCTGTTTAGATCCAGCTACTTTTTCATTTTAAGAGAGGAAGAGATTTTTCAATCTCACCAAAGCTTTTCTCTAAAAATCACTAAGTAACCTTCTATCTTTCTAGTCAAAGTAGAAACTTCTCATCCCAATAAAATATCCAATATGTTAAGAAAGAACACCCTCCCTACCCCCAAAATTGAAGACTGACAATGTTGTGATGTGCTCCCAGGATCTGGAATTCAGGAAGAGCTTTAGAGGCTGAGTCAAGCTGAACACTAAAACCCTTTAGCTCTGCCTGTTGGGCTATGAGCTGAGAAAGAGCTCAGTTCCTCTCTGGTCAGAGAAGATTAATTGTATGGGCAGATGATAAATGTGTGTCATGATTTCCAGTCTGTGATGTACCTGCAGAAGGCAGGAGTACCATTGAGATTTAGGTCTTCAGTTTCAAGCAGTATCTGCTCAGCAGCAGTGGGAGCTCCTGGTTCAGCTGGTTTAGAGACAATTGTCAGAATTGCATCAGTTGCGAGACAGTGCAAAAACAATCCCGTAGCTCATAGGGATGTAGTAGTAATCACCAATACACCAATTTTCTGAAATTGTTTTTCAGAATAGCACTTTTTAACAATTGAAGTTCTACAGAATGCACAGGAAATTAAAAACAAAACATTATTTACAACTATGTTTGTTTGCTACTCTCTGCACCCTGAGGACACCCATAGGCTGTGCAATCTCTGCTGCCATTTCCCCAGCCCCTGAAGTTTGTCTGCCTGTGATCAAGGTCAACTCTCACGGGTTGCGTTTGTGACCTTGGGTTAGACTGCTGTGGAGAAAGCCAACCAGAGCTGGGGGACTTTGTGCCTTCGCTCAGGCACTACCCTAGCTCTCCATCACTCATTCCCTTCGGGAGCAGTCTGGAATTGTGCCAGCATCCAGCCTCCCACCTTGCAGGACTGCGGCCGAGCCAGCTCCCTGTCACAAACCAGGACCTGCCCTGCGAGGTCACTGCTCTGTGACCACCAAGCTGGCACCCACAGTGTCCAAGGTGCACCCTGCTCCCCCAGGAAGATATCCCTCTGTGGTAGTTACCTTGTTCTGACTGTCCAGAATGCAATAACTTCTCCTTAAGACTAAAATAAAATATATTCTTTTTAAAAAAAGCTTGCCTGAGCAACTTTTGTCAAAGAAAAGTCAGTGAATTCAGAGCAGCTATTAAAAGCAGACGTATGTGATACAATTAAAAGAGTATAATTAGAATGTGCCTGGCACGATAGCTGACTAACTGCCTGTGATTTGAATACAGCTATGTCTTCTGGGTGTAACTTGGGAGGATGTTTATGGCATTGCATGAATGTTGCTCTCACAGGTGAATGCTTCTGAATGGCATGTTCTTTATCACATCTGGTTCTCTGTCAGCAAAGAAAATTTAAAATAGCTTTGGAGGTGAACTCAAGAACTTGCTGTTCTCTTTAGTGTAGAAGTGCTGCACCTTTTAAGACCATATTAAAAGGATATTTTAATTTGACATAAATCTATGCTCAGCCAGGAAAAGGCAGTCCCATCCTGTCTCACTTGGACCAGGTAAAAAACAGGTCCTGTTTAAAGGCAATCTTCTTCCTTCCTAAGTTAGCTCTTCACATGGCTGAACAGTTGGTTGTGCCGGCAAGAGGCAGGAAAATGTGACCGTCACTTTGGTGGCTGGCAGCGTGGGCTTATCAATATAATTTCTGAAGTTCTTAAACATGCTTTCTGCTGCTAAGGTGTTGCTGGTTTTCTTAAGTTAAACATCATGGTCATGTTATGTGGTAGCTTTAGAGATGTAATCCTTCTTACATGTGTGTCCAGAGTTGTCCAAAGCAGTGTTCTGAAATGAAGGTTATGGTGCTCTGTATAAGTAAAATCCTAACAAATGAGTAGGTTACATTTACATTGAGATTTTACAGTGATGATCAGTAGATGGTGCTGTTTCCCCGAGTAAGAACTAAAGTATTTTCAAAGTATCAAAAATACTATCAGCCTCTTTCAATCTTTTTATCCTACAGTAAGATAATATATATTTAAAAAAATAAGCAAGCAAAAAAAAAACACAGTTGATTTCTCACACTTTTTAACTTTCCAAAAGCCTGGATTTTCACTATATTTCATAGCAGACAGAAAAAACCTGGCTTAACTCTGCAATTTAATTAAACTTGGTGGAATAATCTAATTATGGTTTGAACTTTGCCAAGGAGCTTTTTGAAAAGAATGTGATTTTTTTTAGTCCAGCCTTTAATTAGCTCTCCACTTTCCAAGGTTGTTTGTTTCTCCTTTTACTGAAAAAAAAGGGAAAGCAAACACACAAACAAAAGTATTACCTTGTATTATCTGGTGTTATTTTCCTAGCCATTTCTTCATTTGTTAAAATCATCTGAATGAAAGGAGAGAGCAATCGTAGGGTCAGAACACTGCTATTGCAAGGAGAACTAGCTGTTGTCCTTATAGCAATAATATCACAAGGAAGAGTTTTTTAAAGTGCTCTCAAAGTCCAAAAGTCTGGATTGCAAACTCCTGCCCTGGAAAGACTTCTATGTTTGCAATGGGAAAGGTTCAGGTGGTTTCGCAGGATGAGGTACAGAACTCAGACCTGTTGCCCTAGATGTTTAAGACATCTCTGATGCAAGAATACCAACAGTTAGATTTTTCCTGAGCCTGTTTGTGTCTCCTTTTACTCTTCAGTGGAAAAGAAAAACTTGCACACATCACTTACTTGATTACAGTTATCTGATATTCACTTTTTATGATGACTATAATACCCACTGGCATGCAATTCGAGTTCAAATGCTTCCAGTTACCAAGTTGCCAACAATTTTTTGTGCTAGTGCTTCCTGAATTCCCCTTGATGAATAGGACAACCCAGATGCCCTACTCTAGGAAACACAACTTCTCAGAGCCCTCTTTGTGAGCTGACCCTCTCCTGCTGCTGCTGGGGGCAGGATGCAGAGTCCCGAAGCCCTCCAACTCAGAGAGTCCAGCCCCACAGAAGCTCAGACCTTCCCTTGGCTGCAGGATTTGGGCTAAGTATTTTAAAGGAGCCTAAGGAGGATTTTTGCTAGTAAAACAAAAATTACCTCAAATGCCTGTCTCAGGTCCTGGTCTTTGTTGTAGAAAGGCTTGGGTGTTTATTATAGCAGCTAATCTCATCACTAGAGTATCAGAGACACACTGTCTGAAGCTGGGAAAAAAAAAAAAAAGAGAGAAAGAAAAACTTCTCCAAATATAAAACTTGGACATTTCTTAAATCCCACTGTAGGAAATAGTTTTTCCTTTCAGATTATAATGTTTGATTGATCATCCTTATTTTTATCCCTTGGGATCTTCAAAAGCAACCTAACTATAAGGAAAACTTGACCTCTTTTCTGTAACTTTCCATTGTGTGTCAGGTCCATTGTGACAGCTACTCTTACAGCATTAAAGATTTATGAAATTCATGAAAATGATATAAGAAATCTGAAAGAGATTTCATGCAGAATTTATCCTGCAATGATTTTTAAAAATCCTTTCAATGATTCTTCTGATTAGCCCAACGAAAGGTTTCAGGGAGTATATAAATGACTATGATTTCAGACAGGTAAATTCAAGAATACAGTAGGATAGAAGATTCTAGCTTAAACAAAAATATCTTTGTTCTTTTATTTGACAGATGGATCAATGGAAGATCAATTCAGTGCTCTACATTGATCTGAAATATGTCATTTGTAACAGGCATTTTAATCCTGTTTTGGTAACTGAGTACTCCCAGCCCCAATTAAATGTGAAGAGTGAGATCCTTCATTTCTGCAGCATGATTTTTTAAGATGGTCTGATGAATATGTCTCTGTTGTGTTTGAGAGCATTGAGGCTACATATATTGTAGACTCTGAGGGCAAGGAAATGCAATAGAACTGCCAAATTATGAAGTGTCTTAAAAGCCTAATTCCAAATCATTATAAACATGGAGCATTTAGAGCCAATTTTACAAATGCAGTGGCTGACTCTAACTTCTCCCTGGTAAGGTTTCAAGGAATGGCAGGGGAGCTCATACTTCCCATGAACATATTTTGTTAGGCAGACTGTCATATAGGTACAGTATTAAAATTACATGCCACATTCTTACAGGATTATCATGTAAGTCTTATACAATATTGTGTATATTTTAACATTGCATAAAAGTCTAAGCGAAATGAAATAACATGTCTTGATGATTCTGAATGTGACGATTTTGGAATTTTCCAAGGAAACATTTTAAATATTTTTGCTTGTTTGTTTCGATTTGATCATCTGTTGATATTTAAATTCAGAAAGGCAAAGGAATGAATAAACTAAGCGATGAATTCCTTTGCATATTTGAGGATATGTTTTTGTGGGAGGCTAGATGTAGTTGTCCTAAGAGCTTTGTGAAGTGCTATTATATTGTACAGTGTGTGCTGGTTCTTACAAATGCTTATCATAATGTGCCTGACCTCTGCAAACTACTGTAGGCCAACCCTGTACTGTATATTTTCTGAACCTATTATTCTCATTCATCACTGAAGGAAAAAAAAAAAAAAAAAGAGAGACAAAAGTATCCCGGCTTCACTTAAAGAAAACTAGACTTGGTCTTCAACAGCATGTCAGATACTCTTAGTATCCTGCATGGCAATTCTTACATATTGTTTAATCCTAGCTTTTTGTTGATTACATGCTACTGCTTTCAGTAGAATTTGTGACCCCCATCATGATAAGCCCTGCTGTTTTCTTTGTGAAGTTCCCTTCAAAATTCTGTTTACAAATGCTTTTTAGATATTTTATTACATGGAAGCAAAGGTTGTTCCTGTGACACAAAGACTTGTGCTTCTTAAGAAGCTTTTTAATAGGGCTGGTAGTCGTGAGCACTTTTACATTAATTCATGTCTTCCTACCTAGGTCAAAGCAAAGAGGTTCTGGCAACATCCATCTTAGAGTGAATATTAATAAACAATGTGATAGCTAATGAGGATGAGGGTATAGGCTTGAACACCAGGTATTGAATTCATACTCCTGTTGCCTTAGTAACCAATCACTCCCCACCGAGGGTTTAACTTAACCCAACAGTCAATGTAAATTTAACCCTCAACTATTCGGCTGCTTCCTTATATTACAGCAAATAGAAACATTCCTTAGAGTCTGAATAAAACTGCTGCAAGAAATGGTGCCTAATTTGCACCATTCTATCAGATCTTTGGCTCAGTTTGCTGTTCACTTGTTAAATACCCTAGGGACGGGACACTTTCCTCTATCCTTTCTGTTTAAGAACCCTGTACACAACCTTGTACACTGAAAATCAGTTTATATCTTCTGTGAGAGCTTACAGGTAAACAAATATTTTTATAAGACTACTGAAACATTCTAGCAAAAACTAGCAAAAATGTTTAGCAAAAGCAAAGGCAAGATTCTTCTGTGTCTGTCCCTTAATTACACTGAGTGGCTGACTTGCACATAAAATCAACTTACTTGTCCTGAAGAAGGATGGCTACATATAACCCTTTTCCACTTTTTAGGATCTTTCTTCAGTGCAGCCTTCAGCAAATACCAGCTATCCGCAGCAGAACAGAAAACTGCAGGTGACAACTGGCAAAAAGCAAAGGCATTCCTAGTGTTAGGGAAGACCTAGGGTTAGAAAGTAATGCCTGGATCCCCTTCTTCTTTCAACATTTCTGTATTGCAGTTGCAAAACCTGCAATATTTTTTAGTTTATACAATAGTCTTTCTACTCTCTCTCCTCTCAACAATCTGATTTCCAGGGAAGGACAATCCTATGATGCAACCCAGAGAGAATTGTGCCGGGTCTCTGAGTCTGCTGGCCCAGGGCTGTGATAAACACCATAGAACATCCTGTCCCTCAGAGCTGACAGATTAAGACAACTTAATGGTCCTCACTCCACACATAGGGTGCCCAGGAAATTATCCCTGCGACTCACTCCAAAAGCTTACTCTTACTGCTAGGGTTCACATCAGCTGAAAAGTGAAGAGAATTAAATCGAAGTAAGAAATCACAATAAAAAAAGCAGCAGAAGTGTTAAGCTGGAGCCTTCTGTGCCTCAGGATTTTTTTCATACTATAACCTAAGTCATATTTTAAAGATGCAGTGGTATAGATGACATTACAATCCTTTTCGTTCACATGTCTTCTTGCACCAGCCCCTAAAGACTTGACATCAGGGCAAATCACTGATGAGTTTCACAGTAGCCAAATTTACACTACAAATTGTTGTCTGTATTGCCCAGAGGCATGAAGAGGGGTGATGTCTAAGTGACATAGCTGTGCTGGCAGAAATCCCTAGAACAAAAGCAGCCCAAGTGGTTGTGTACACAGTTTTATAGTACGAAGCGCATCTGGTGAAGCTCTATTCTCAATCAGAGCGTTTTGGATTATTGTATCCCTGCATCAGTGAAGCCTCGCTGAACATACTGTCCTTTTACTTAAGTTATATCATATCTGCTTTTTTTTTTGTTTGTTTGTTTTTATTCTGGAATCCTATTTTGGTGTTTCAAGAGTTTCGTTTTCCTTCTGTCTAAAACACTGGGAAGAGCCCAGCTGTGCAGTCCCATATGGCCCTGCTAAGTCCGTTGATGTGCAGCAACATATAAAGCAAGTTCATTTTGAATGGTCTGTTGAGCTGATAGGCTGAACTCCAGGCAGGAACACTTAAGCACAGTCTTCAGAGGGCCTTGAGCCATCTTTGTAGGAGAAAAGGTGCCTGCTGAGAAAAACAGTATGCAAGCATGAAATCAACACTAATGTGACTATGCAGAAGCAGCATTACACCAAGGAAAAAAGTAAGGTTAAAAGGGCCTCTATAACTCTAGTAATACCTAATTTTTCAATGTAAGATGTAATTATTTTGCATTCAGTATATTATGCATGATATGAAAGCTTCAGGAGAAGCTAAGTGATTTGGAGACATCATCCCACTCCACCTAAAATGAAAAGGCCCACAGACACAGAAGAAAAAGAAGAAAAAGTCTTACTTGCAGAAACTTTTTTTGTTGTTGCTGTTATTGATAAATTACCTCTAACTCCCATTCCAGTGAAGCACTGCTCTTCTGTCATTATCCCCATCCCCTCTGCCTGAGAACCCTGGAGAAATTCCCTTAAATTTTTCACTTCCATGTTTCCATCTCCCTTGCTACCTGGCACGGGTTAAGGCCTAAAATAAAACTCAAAAATCCTGAGAGGAGTCTTTTCTGAAAAATCGCTGTTGAAGACTATGCAAAACAAGCTCTTATCTCCCAAGTATTTTTATAAATGTCTTCGAATGAAGACAGCAAACTAAATGCAGGCAAAGTGCCTTTGCAATGCTTTCTTCTCTCACATGGTGGCAATAGCTGTGATTTTTTTGTTCTTTTTATGGTCCTTCAATTCCTTTTTTTTCAAGCAGGCCATGTGTCATTACTCAAAGAGAAAACAAAACAAAACAAAAAACTTCTGAGTATCCCACAGAGTTGAAGTCATTAACACTGCAGTCTGGCAAAACCCTTCAATACACACTTTAAGATGTGAGCTCAAAAGCTTGTTGCAATTAGGGGTCACTTCCCAGTAACCTATGAATTACTGGGGACATAAAAGCAAGAAGATTGAATAGTTTCCTTTAGAAGGAGTGCTTTTGTGTGTTTTCCTCTAGGATACTAAAGGAAACAGGAACATCTTAGGCATGCTATGCCTTATCTCAGCCTCAGGTTTGCACCCTCTTCTTTGCATTGGTCTTACCTTCCGTTTGGTCCTGCAGTGAAATGGCTCAGGAACCAAACAAACCTAGCTTTCTTTTTGGGTTTAGTTTTCATGCCCTGAACTAGATCAGAAAGGTGGGAGTGTGCGGCAAGGAGAAAGACAGAGATGGTGCCACATGATGAAGGTTTAAACTACTACAGAACTTCACTGTTAGCTACAGCTGTTCTCACCTTTAACAATAAGTGGCACAATAAGTGTGATTCTTTGACAACACAGACTGCTAGGTTCTTGCACAATTGCAAAGTTTAACTGATTGCTGGAAATAAAAGGCTTTCCATTTCTGGGGAAATTTGAGTATTGAAAAGAAGTTCCATTTCATGCATATATTCTTGCACTGCTCCGTTTTCATACTGCGCAGCAAAGAGGAGTTGTGATGTTGGGTGTTAGGTAGTTGTTGGTGCTAGAATTTCAAAATGGCTTTGTGGGAACAGTCTGCACAACTGCTGGCTGCCAGGTATTATTCAGATTCATTTGTGTTTTGAGAGAGAAAGATGGCAAAATTAAAAAAAAAAAAAAAAAGGAAAAAAATAAAAGCCAGAAAACCATCCAGCCATGAGTTTATGATAAGCATGACCATCACCAGGCCAGGTGGGCACTGAGCTGTTCAAGGAGCATGAAGAGGTGTCAGTGAATAGACCCTTACTAGAGGGAAATCTTTTCTTTTTTTCTTTTCCTTTCCCCTTGTAACTCTGAGCCTCACAGAAAAAAAAATTAGCAGTGTGAAAGTTAGCAGTCCTGTGAATGTTGCAGAGAAAGCAATGCTGAAGGGTACAAATGCAGTTGACAGAAATGTATTGAAAACTCCCGTTATAGATTCTCGAGTTCTTTGGGGCAATGAAACCTTTCTGTGTGATGTGCGCGAGTGCTGTGACCTGATAAGACTTCTAAATTGTAACACAATGGCAGTGGAAAGAAAAGATAACAACTGCAGTGAAAAGCAGCATGCTGACTAGGAGGTAAAAACATTGCCATTGACACACACTTTCTTTTGAAACTAAGCTCCTGGCTATAATTTTAACTGACTCATTTTAATGAGAAATAGCTGGAAATGATTTTTAGTTTATTTGCCTACAATGTTTTTCATCAGTAGATGTCAATGTACTTTATGAGGAGAGATAAGTATGATTAGTATCATTTTGCAAATGGGGAAACTGAGGCCTGGAGAAGTAACGAAATTTGACTCAAGGTCATTCATCTGTCTGGCAGAACAACAGCAGATGCAATGCAGAAAACTGAACATTCAAGGCAACTTTTTCTGTACCATTATCTCATATAAGAGTATGTGTCTGGGGAAGTGCATGTATGCACGAAGGATAATTTCATGCCATTCGCACAGCGCTTCTCACCGCCTTTTCAAGAACACATCAAATAGCACAGCTTATCAAAGAGGATTCAGAATGATCTTGTCTCTAATCACTTTCACCTTTGTCATGCATTAGAAAACACATCTTTGTTGCACCTTCCATCTCTTTTTTTTTTCCAAGAGACCCTACTGATCTGACAATTATTGATCTGAGCCTGTCTTCCAAGTTGCTACTTTGTTTATACTCTCCTAAATAGCTCTACCGGGTTTCTGTCAGGATTCTTGAAGAATCTGAAATAGGGTTTTTTTTGATAAATGAACGCGCAACTTGTATATTTTTTATAATAATATTTGATTGTTGACCATCATGCTTTTACAAAATGCTTTAATATAGCAAAGAACAACACTAGTCTGTAGGTGCACTGGCTACTTTTGTAAATGTAGCTTATCCTTTCAGTAAATCCATTTAGGTAAGTTAAAGGTTAGCTTGGCTAAAATTATCCCAAAAGGAAAATGTAATCTGTTTTTTGTTTGTTCGTTTGTTTTATTTTTTTCTTATTATTATGACTCTTATTTAAAGGTTCATTTCCATTAACCTCCAATTTGGAGACTAATAAATCAGATTTGTTCTAGTTTTCCTGTTGTACTTAGGAGCTACTTAAGTTGTTGTCATGCTGTTCTGATCCTCTGCTGTTTCAAGAGGCAGAACTGTTTAGAAATTTACTAGCAGTACTTCCATTGGAAATCACTTTTTTATACACTTTTTGAGGATGAATGTTTAAGATTTCATTTTAAATGGCATCATAATGGTTCCATCCTACTGTGGAAAGTAGTTGGGCACAGCATGCCCTGTTTGGCCTGGGGAGGTCACTTTTTTATCTCTAAGGCACTTCTCTAGATGACCTATTGCAAAAAAAGATGTACTGAAATGAAATGTTCATAGAATCCCAACATCTAATGGTGATAGTGAAAAGTTAACCCATCAGAAACTCTCATTGTTAAAGACACCACTGGGCTATGAGGGACAGACTGAAGACTTTCAGCCAATTTGAATCCATAGGCATGTGGAGGCTTTGCAGGTGATATTCTCCATCCTGCATCAATTATCTGAGTCAGTCTAGGGTAGGAGATGGATTTTGACCTGGCAATCAGAGGCTGAGCCCATCTGAAGCCATTCAGTTTTGTCCTCTTTGGCAGGATGTCATACTAAGGGCTCTGCTAATTCCTTTCTTGGTTCATTGCAGGTGCTTGTCTATAATCCCAAAACAAAAATACCCGCTTTCATTTCCCTTCTGAATCTTTTGTATGCTCACAGGCTGACTGTCTACGACCCATTTCAGTGTCCTTATTATCATCTAGTAAATCATCTGGTAAATGCAATAGAGTTTGTGCCTAAGTGAGAAGTATCCATACTTATAATTTAGAAAACCTATGGAAAAAAAAAGTTAGTTCCACTGAAAAAGATGAGTGCTTTACCAGCAACATAAAGGGATGAGAACTGCAGCTGATAGCCATGCCACTTTTGCATCTGATTTATCATTTCTCCATTTTATCTCTTTGTAACACCCTGTGTTGTTACTCCCTGGAGTATGTCCTGGATGCTTCAAAGGCAAAGAGGGAGAGACAAAAACTTGTTAACCATATTAGTGAAATTCTCCTCTTACAAAGAGAGTAGCACACTAGTCACTTGAGCAGTGAAAAGACCCATGAGCAGAAATGTTCTCCTTTTTTTCCTACATGCAATAGGAGCTGCATACCTGAGATCTGCCAAGGAAAGAAAGTCTCTGCAGCACCCGGGCACAGCAGAAAATGTTCACAGGCTTCTACATCCTACAGCACTGACTTTATAAAATAATTTACACAATGTTAGATCATATATGAGGTATTTCATAACATTCATGAAATTATTATATTTATGAAATCTTTTTTTTAAAAAAAGCAACTGTAGTGTATCATATAGTTATTGATTATGAGCTAGAAAATAAATTATGTAAGTCTTGAACAGAAAAGTCGTAAACAGCAAAGGAAAAATGGGGATACAACCATAAAGCTGCTTCTCGTTTGCCAGCAACTCAGTACTTCTCAGTTTCAGGAAAACAGAGAACATAAATGTATCACTTCCAAAGTATGCAGAAATGTATGCTTATTAACCAACAGCGTGTGACAGACTGATGCTTTACTGATTTTGCTACAGTCAAAAATGATCTTGCCGATGCTTCATTTCTGCTTATTACAGATAATCTTAGTATCCACTGAGGCTCCTGGATGTCCAATTGAGTGCACATGTGCTTGCTTATATCCTGCTAATAATATTTCATCTGTAAAACACCCACCACTAGCAAAAGGATAAAAGCAGCCAGAGCCGAGAGCTTTGACCACACAAGAATTTTCCTCATTACAACTAAACTGGCTGAAGCCTCATCCATTACAAGTCTCCCTGGTGCAGGCAGACCTTAACTTTATTTTATCAACCTTTGTGATCCAGTCAGCAGAAGAGCTCAAAAGAACTGTGGAGTGGTAGCTGTCTTGTACTCTTCATTTAGAGTGTTTTTTTTCTTTCATGTTTTTCCTCCAGGTTTTCTCTTAAGGCATAGTTAAAAGGCACATTTCCATCAACTGGGCTGATGTTTTCAGGCTCATGCACTAAATTCCCGTGGGGTGAAGAAAGAACAAAACTTTCTACTGAAAGTGAAAGACAAAACTCTCCACTCCAATTATGTTAATCAGGAATCTATCTGGAGGATGGGAGTAAAGGGCTCTGTAGAATCCATGGAGGAAAAAAAAAATTCAATTATTTATATTTGAGTCAAAACATTAAAAAACATCTGACATCTTGGGCTCCAGGGGCCTTGCTGTCAATAAAAGTCTAACTCCAAATACTGTTAAAGAAAGGGTACAGCAACATTTCCTCTTCATATATAGAACTAGAAGGCAGCAAATATGTTTTTAAAAAATCAGAACTATACAGTCATAGATAATAGGCCTGGAAGGGACCTCAGTTAATTATCAGGATCATGTTGTCACTTCGTATCCAAAATATTCCTGACAGATACCTGGAAGACCTGCAGCAATGGTCCCACAGCCTTTTGGGCTCTCTATTCATTGTACCTGTTAATAATATATCTCTGATGTGAAAGCACACACTTTTTACCTAAAGCCCTGACCCAGGTTTACTCAAATAGACATTTCAGTGTAGCTAGAAACTGCTGTGGACCATGATATGCCAAAAAAAATCTGGAGCTAGTCATCTCATTACTCTCTCTCCTTCATATGTGATATAAAGCTAGTGATACATGCCAGCTGAGAGCTGCCTGGCAGTGTGGCCTAAAGATATTTCTCAGATATTTGTTTCTGCTGGATCTAGAGATTGTCCATTCAGAAGTGTGAGTGAGAAAGGAAGGAACAGAAAACAAGGCTGAAATAGGAGGAAATCTGGCATCTGCAAGACACTAGCTTGGCCTTGTATTTGCTTCATAAGCTCTGCCGTTTTTTTTGCTGGGTTCTATGGCAAGGCAGATGACAAGCACTCAGAAGTGGCATGAGGATAAATATATTGGATTGAGGGTCACAGGGCAGGAAGCCCCGTTAAACCAGAAAGTAGGTTAAATGCCTGTTTTCCCCTCCTTCACAACAGAGAAGCAGTCACCACCATGTGCCCTCACTCCCAGGAACAGAGAGACAGACATAGGACTGGATCAGCTGTTAAGTCTGATTTTCCAGTGTGTCTAGAGCTGTGATTGCACTCTGAGCAATTTGTTTTCAGACACATTCAGCTATAGGTGGATATGTTTTTTTCTTTAACTATGCTTTCCAATATCTACAGAGCACCCAGTCAAGTCATAGAACATACTTCATACCAAACTGGTTACTCCATGTCATCTGGTGCCTAGACCTTCCTAGTCCTATGCTGTGCAAATCCAGACCATCCCTTTGGAATCTGAGTTTCATATCATCTTGAAAAAATTGTGCTGGTATTAAAAAGCTTGCAGCCTCCAGCATGTAAGAGTGATTTTCTGAAACAGTGGAATCACTTTCCTAATTTTGTTCTTGCAAGTGTATCTATCTGACATGTATTTTTAACACAAATTTATTTTCATCAAAGAGCAGATTAAAATCTATTACTGCTGAATTAAGATAGTGACATGGTAGATTTCCACTGAAAATAAACCTGTATGTATTTTAAATGTTGTACGTTTTCAGAGATCACTTTTCTCTTTTCCTAATAAATAAATAATCCTGGGAAAACCTACCATGAAACTGAAAATTCAGCCACAACTGCTATGGATTGGTAAAATAATTAATAATTCTATTTCTGGATACTGTGTAGCAAGAAACGATCACCTCCAGTCAGTCTGCTTGTTTGCCTAACTAGGCAATGTTAAAATGACATTGGCTTCTGTGAGCACAGAATCACATCCACATCCAATGCACTACCGCTCACAACCTCATCTCAGCAAACGTGCCCTGTGATGAAGACCCATCTCATATCAAAACCACCAGGCGAGTCAGAGTACAACACTAGCATCATGATAAGGATGCCTTGAAGAGTATCCACGGCTCTCACCTTGTCCTCAGCCAGCTTGAAAACATCTCCCCTCCTGCTCCAGTCTACTTTTACGCACAGTGTATCAGTCAGAGGGAGTTTGGCCTCTGCAAGCGACAGAATGGGCAGAGAAGTGTCAATTTCTGAACCAGTTTTTCACTGTTGGAGAGTGCAGGTTGTGGTCTGAGTCAAGCTGGAGAGGGAAGAGGATTTTAGACAGCACAGTCACTGGGGTAATATATTTATATATTTATTATTTATGTTAGACCTTGCTGATAAACAAACATTCTGGCTATGTATGTAAATATTTTAAATGCTTGTGTTGGTGGTTGGCATGGGAAAGGGACCCAAACAGGGATTCTAGGCATTTTCTTTTCTATTCCTTCTGACATGTCAGTTCAGAGCAGTTGGTAACATAGCGACGGGCTGCAGCACTTCATTATCATCACAATCTGCTACCTTTTTAATATAGTATCTGACATTTCAGTCAGACAGAGCTTTGTCCTTAAGCTGGCGGGGACTTTATGCCTTGCACTCAAGAACAACACAGTGCTGGGTGTATGGAGCAGACAGGGCACACAGTATCTTTGTTTATGGAGATATGTCAAACCATGACATTCGGGCAGAAGGCAAAAATATATACATACAAATGTATGACTTAATTTGCAAGCAAGAATGAAGCCATCCTTTTGGGGTCTGGCCAAATCGCTTCTTCTTATGCAGTTTCCAGCAAGGGATCGTCCAAGTATCTGATTGGAAAGAAGAAAATTCAGAGCTCACCTGAACGTTTTACCAGAGCTAAGGTTTCCCCTTCAGCCAGGCGCTTGCACTACCCAAGCTGTGAGGCAGCAGGGAAGGTGCTGGCACCGAAAGCCACAGAGCGGCACGAGCTGCGCAGGCTGCATCGCTGCGACTGCGCGATTGCGGCAGGAGGCACAGGCAGGAGAGCACTTGGGGGCTGCCGTGTAGGGAAAAAGAGCTTGGGAAAATTTGACTTAAAGCAAGTATCTCCATGCCTCAGTCTTTTCCTTAAGTAAATTAGAAATTTATGATGACAGGGTCCTGTCCTCTTTGTGTAGCCTGAAGAAGAGTAGCTGGTTCATTTTTCTGTTCTGTTTGCTCTGCCTGCAACTAGAACTAGAAATTGTGAGCCAGAAGTTAGACAACTTAGCTGAATGGCAGAAATAGAAAAGTTTAATGATATCTCATTTTTATTTAAATTTGTTTATTTGAATCTTTGCTTCTCAAGATCTCTAAGTCTGATGAAAATTTTAATATAATCAGAACTGAGATGCAATTATTACTGCTATTACTTTTCCACATGGTTAGACTTTCCTACTTCCTCGAGTAGCAGTGTTTTGGGTAGTTTTCCAAGAAGTTTATGAAATATGTGGCATGCTCCACATGCACAAGAGGGATAGGATAGGATTTAGATCCAAACAAACAGTCTAATCTTTAGATCAAAAAGGTCTGATTTTGTTGGACTTCTTTGTTTTTCCCCTTTAACATCTCTGCCATGTTTCCTGCTGGAGTTAACTGAGATTTCAATCTGGGGGACCAGCATGACTAAGAAGAAATCTAGCCTGTCGTATGTGGGACGTTGGCTGGCAGAAAGAGTGACATTCTAACCCCAGAAGTAGCTGCACAGCAGTGATGTGTGGAAACCTCCTTGCATGCGATGCCTTCTGCTTTATCTAGCTTGAAAAGCTAGGTGTGGTTTTGTTAATATTTCAGAAAAAATATCTTAGAAGAAACAAATCTTTGATCAAAGCCTAAAATCACCTTATTTGATCTGAGCTGACTTAACAGATAGAAGTAGAATAAGAGGATAATTTCCAGTACTTCTCTGATTTATCTTGGCTGGAATATTTTCCCTTAATAATTCATGTACTATAAGGTCTATAATCTTTCTTTTATAAAAGCTGGACTATTTGCTTTAATGCTAGGCTTAAAATGCTACATAGGACAGCTGCAGGAGGTCTGTGAACTGAATTATTGACAACATTTTCTCGTTTTTAAGTCACTTAAACTACAGCTTGACTGTGAGGATAAAAATATAAGCCAATAAGTTACAATGAGACATGATTTTTATAGCAGTGAAGAAACAAACGTAAAATCTTATTCTTATCAAAGAGAAGCAAACATTTAAAATTTTATTGATCTAATATGTGTGCAATTTTCTAAGAAGGTGATTTAAGAAAACTTTTCCAAAGGTTCTCCAGCATTTTGGGAACGTAAGTCTTAATTTTTAGAAACTGCCTTCACCATTCTGCATGGCTATGAGCTCTCTTCTGATGAGCTAATGAAGGGCCGGATGAGCTAACTGCATGCCAGGCCGCAGTGCTACGCAGCTACTGTTACTGTTTTATTTTTTCATATCTTTTGCACAATGCAGGTCTTCTAAGTCCTCTAGGTGTGGCAGAACCACTGAGAAGTCACAAAGAAGTCTCAAGGCAGCCCAGAACAGTGAGGCAGGGAGTTAATCCCTTCTCTTTCCTCTTTCCAGTCCCGTCTATTCTGGAACAGAATAGATGACAAAATGGATTGCTGAGAGAGGGTACCTGGCTAAGCAATCAGTCATCTTTTAAAAGCCTAAACTGAGAGCTTTATGAGGAGATGATATATCCCTAAACAAAATAATGCCCTAATCCCTCAAAGCATCTCATTAAGGCCTAAGAGTCCCAACTTTTGAACCACAATTTAAGTAAAGCCTCTGGTAGTGAGTATCAAGCTTGTTTTCGCTTCTCTGAGGAATACCCAGCATTAAAGGTGTGTAGATATGCATATTAATCGCAACCTAACTGAACACTGTAGTATTGTAAAGCAGCGCTACATAGGCTAATCGCATGCGATTCTATGAGCTTTAAGGTTTTCTTTTAACATTACAAAGTAGTTCACCTGGCTTCGTAAACAGTAACAACTTATTGCAGCTGTGATCTCATGCTAGTCTGGTTGCTAAAGAGGGTCACTGTGCATCCTATGGATAGGGGCTAACTTATTAACTTGGGTTCTTTGTTAGACAATGAATGATGGAGCAAGGAGATGCTCAAAAAGAGCAAGTGGCCATGCATTAATAAAGCTATCATGCCTCTTGTCCAGTGGAGGACTAGCAAATGCCTATGGACAGGCCTTGTAGTCTAATGACAGTTGAGGAAAAAGCATCACACTATGAGAATGTGCCTGGGAATCATCCTAACACTGCTTACAGATGTGCTGAACATGCTTCTCATAATGATTAGGAATTAGTGTGTGTTGATGTGTTGATAAAGTTAGCAGCCAGTTAGGAAATGTGCAGGAGATTAGAGATTTATAGCTCAAGGTCACTGGTCACTCAAGACAGCTATATAAATACAGTGGGTTTTTTCTATTTATTAGTAAAAATTTATAAAGAAACTTGGTTGACAAATGCCACTGAAGGATATGAAACAAACACTCTGTGCTTAAGAAGCTGAGCAACTTCAGTGATAAAACTTATAGTCCTTATAACAAATCACTGTTCTCTCTTCTTCTCCCAAACCAATTTGTTCATAATCACTACCTTTGAAAAAGAGTATATTTGAAGATTCCCTTCTATTTTGAGTTTCTAGGCCTGCTCTTTAAAGTAGGGAGGCAGAACAAATGAGCACATAAGCTCACAAGTTCTGCTGCTTTTTAAGAAAAAAAATAGAACTGAAATCACAGAATAGGCCAGTGGTCCATGGAGTCTAGAAACTACCTTGACAATTGCGTTCACTGAGGGATGCAAAAACAACCAGAAGCTTCCCATCAGGAATCTGCCTAATTGTACTAACGCATTAAAGAACTGCTGTCTAGCTCCAAGTACTGATAATTTGTATTCCAAAGGGCAAATGAAAGTCCGTGTATCTCATAATTTACTACCTTAGAAAATACAGCTTGTCAGTTAAAGCAAAGAAACTGCTGTAGGTCAATTCAGGTCTATTGCTAAGTCTATCATTGATTCACAGCACAATATTCAGTAAGGCACTTGATCCCTTTGCTGTTCAGTTTGTATAACTATTTAAAAGATATAATGATTTTTGCCTCAGAAGGATTTTTTAGGCCTTGTGGTTTATAACATACCAGTACAGGACTGACCATTGAAGGGTCTCAAAATACCACTGGCATCCTAGGAGTACTAAACAGCTTTGTGTTTAGGAGTAACTTAAGCAATTAACTCTGTAGGTTGCTTCCAAGTGCTAAGTTCCCAAATTCCAATCTAACAAACTGCTGAGCAGTCACAAGCCATGGTTGCACATAAAATAAGCAAATATAAATGCAAATGCCAATACAGATATGAATACCAAACAAACTCCTTTGTAATTTAGCATTACAAGCTATCCAGGACAACGTAGAAAATAAGTACTCTCCTTTCAGGGTAAAGGACCAATGAAGTATTTGGGTAGGCAGGGAGGCGTGCAGACCCACTCTGAAGGGAGGTGCTGGGCAGCCATCCTATATGACTGAAGACAGCACATGCCAAAGCAGCTGTTACAAATGGGCCTGGGGACCCAAAACTCATCCAGCCCTGTGTAAATTTGCATTTGGTGGTTCAGCTGGTGCAACAGAGTCTGCTGGCAGAAGCACTGGGAAGCATAAGGCTGAGCAGAAGGTGAACAATATAGATGAGCAGGTCTTTGGAGCTGGTAGCCCAGACCCGGGATGGAGTAGCAATGGATTATGGAAGGTTGTTTGCATGTTTGTGCATGGCTAAAATAGGAGCAACAAATGTTAGTGTCACTTTGAGAGAAAGCCAAAGGAGAGTTTTCTCTACTCTAGGAAAGATGCTATTTCCTATTTGTTTTGAAGAAGATTGGATTTCAGTCGTGTTGTAGGTGATAAATAATAAACTCATTTTAACCCGTTTCTCCTTCTATCAGTGATATGATCTCAAGTTTAAAAGCTGTGTAGCTGTTACTTGATACAAGAGTTTCTTGCCCTCCCTGGAAAGACTTATTTTAAGAATTTTTCATTGGACCAAGATTATGCTAATATTTACATGAGTAAGAAACTAAGCATTTCTCCCTCCCTGCCACTTTTTTTTTCAGTTCAAGAATTTAGTGATGAATTAGATCTTCTGAATAAAATAAAACATGCCTCATTACATTGACATCATGCTGAAGAATAAATGCCAGATTGTTGTGAAAATCTTGATTTTTTAAAAAGTACAAAGCTTATGCTTTCTACAGTTCAGATTGTCTTAGTGTTCAGGTATTTTCTTAAAACATACCCACAGAGAGGTTTCCAAATGAAACTCATGGAGCAGGTAGGATGTTTGCTAGGATCACCACTGAGACACATGCTATTTATTCTTACAACTCTCACAGAGAGAGCTAAGGGCAGAGGAACTGTGCAGTGATTTGGCAGGAGCAATACAACAATTATACCTACACACCAGAAAACTGTAATACACTGAACAATTAGATGCAATGCAGCTTTTTCAAAGAAGTTATCCTATGCATGAGCTCTTGTGTAATGCTCTGGAGTATTAGTAAATGATTGAAACCAAAAGGCTAGATCTGTTACCACATATCTTAGGGTATCTTTCTAAACCCATGGCCTTTTTTTTTCCTTTGCTTATTTGTCTAAAAAACAAAACAAAACAAACAAAACCCCTCTCCCTCTTGTTATATCATATTTAGTAATTTATGCTAGTATTTATGTTGTACAAAATAAACCCATTTCAGTGTAAGTTTAATTCTGCTCTATTAGAATGATAGTTTATATTTCCATGTTGTCTGACAACTATCTAGGATCGCAACATCTCTTGTGCTTATGCTCTTCAGATTTCTAATTGGGCTTTTTATCATTTTCTTCCTACAGGATCTAAATCTAATTTCCTTTGCATTTTAACAGAAGTTCTTCAGTATCTGTATCACATGGATCACCTTCGGTACTTCTAAAGGATAAAGTTGCTGGAAGTACCTTTCCTCCAGCACATTCTCTCTCTCTCTTTTTCTTTTCTCCATTCAGATTCAACAATGAATAATCTATATACAAGGTCATTGTTTTTCCAGTAGCAAATGAACAGTTTTAAGTCTTCAGACGTCCACTATTTGTTTAGTATTTAGGGCAGCCAACCATGTTAACAAAGGGCCAGTATTACACAAGATAGGGAAACATGGAAAAGAAATGTGTGTTATAAATTTTGCATTTATATGAAACATTGCAACTTTACAATGCACGGTATCCCTAAATACAATCCCCTTGCTGCAATCATATGAATGGGTCCCTGTAGAAAAGCAAACAGTTGTACTGTTTCCCACAGAGGCATCTACAGAAGGAAGTTTCTTTGCCTGCCAAAATAAAATGCATCAGAGGGTCATCAGAATGCAGCAGGTCTCCTTTGAAGGATCCAAATCTGTCAGCATATCCAATCAACTGCAGCTCAGTTTGCAAAACTTTTTCAGATATTCCTTTAAATAAAAGAGACCTATTACTTGAAAATGGACTTGTCAGATTTTGTAGAAAGGGTCAGAGCACATAGGTGTTATCAGAACCATGGCTGGTGATCTTATTATTCTCCCTCTCACTGGAACTGCAATTTCTTGATCATGTTAGGCAGCAGAATTAAGCTTAATCAGGGTCAGTCTAAAATTCCTCCCTGAGCTCTTTAGCTATATCCTGTGTCAGCTCTTCAGCTTTCACTAAATTTCCTGTGTTTTTTTTTTTTTTCCATTCAACATTACTCTCAAGTAGTAGATGGGCCCAGAAAATAATGCTTTCACTGCCTTGGCATGTGGTTTCTGAACTGTATGTAGCCACTAAAGTGACATGTAATCTCTTTCATGTATGTACTTGTCACCAGGATACTGTTTTAGTGACTGTATAGCCCTTTTTGCTTCTCATCATTCTCTCTTCTGGTTTCATTTAGCTTGTCATCATGAATGGGATGGGAAAGGAGAAGCCAGCTCTCCAGAAAAGTGACCAGTTGCTACTCTCTGAAAGATCTGAAGTTTATTATTCAAATTCACAGCTCTGACATCTCTAGTAGAGGGAAAAGCCTCTTCAGAAATACATCCTCTATAGGATACTATAAGCAATGCTATGTAGAGTGTCTCTTAGAAAGTCCAGATGTTTTAATAGAAACTTCTGTCAAATCCTTTCTCTTTTGCTTGGCTTCCCATGTGTGGTCGAAAGGGGAAAATGTATAGCAAAATGCATAATGAATTGTGTGTGACAACTGGAAAGGAGGGTCTTGCCTTTCTTTACTATTGTGTTAGTTTTAACCCAAAGCAGCAACCATCCTTGGCCATTTTCTGTGGTGTATCTGAGATAATGGTGTATTCATCAGCTGGTAGAATATTTGATCAAGTTAACAGTGAGATCTGCGTTTTGCAGTGATTACAGAACAGGCATCAGTCTCTGCAGGTGCCATTTCTAGTCTTCATCATAGACTGCCTGTATCATCTAAGCAGGCAGCGTTGTATTGAGTGCAAATCTCAGGAGGTAACCCATCAGCCTCTAAAATGTGGCCACGACCCCATAGGCTGTGATTTTCATTACCCTGAGATAATGAGGATATGGAGATGGAAATTCAGTTCTTTGTTGCATGGACTGTTTTTATGCATCTGCTCAGCAAATTCTGTTGAAAAAGCAGTGAGAGGATCATGAATTTATGAGAGCGTATACTTGAAGAGTTCTGTATAATTTGGGGGAGAAAAATGTGCATGGTTATTTTATGGCTTTCAAATGAGGAAATACCTACTGTATACAAAATAATATTCACCAAATGATCTAAAATATTAAGTGCTTTGATTTCTATCAATTTGTGTTACTTCAAAAAGCAAGATGAATCAGGTACAGAAATGCCTCTTTGAAATTTGATCAGTACAAGAAATTTGAGAAATCTGTCATGGTGAGTTGGTTAGGTTAATTGCACAGATTGTGGTAGAAGAAGACAAAGCAGAAATGGCACTGTGGGCAATTGCACAATTTAAAGCTTGTTCCTAATGGGTTTTAAATCCCTATCAATGTGACTGTGAAAGCTAAATCATTCAATTGGTGTAAGGCACAAAAGCCTACCTTTCTGAAGCAAAGAGTAGCATCATTAACACAAGCTATTGTAGAACTTTATGAGATCAAGCCATAGTTTTTACTCCTGAGCAGAGGTTTCCTATTCTTGTGGCAGAGTTGACAACCAGTAGTTTGACAGCAACATTGCAGAGCTGCTTCGAGTCTTTTTAAGAAACACTTTTTTTCCCTCTTGGGATGATCAAGACGGAATGCTTGATTAAAATGAAGGAGAAAGAACTATTGTAGATTAAAATTCCTAGAATACCAAGGGACTCACCAGAAACACGGAATATGTATGCTCAAATCTCAAGACAAGTCTCTCATATCTTTCGCAAATGTTATATTCTTGTCACCATGGTCTCTTGCTTGCTTGTTTACCATGGAATTGTTGTAAAGATCTTGGTTTTATCCTCATGCATTGTAGGGGAAACTTCTGTAATTACTAAAGTTTCTTGGGTTTGGGTAACATTTTTCCACAAAAAAACAAGTAAGAACATATTTTGCAACTTGAGTAAAGTGTTTGGAAAAGAATGCGCTTTTCAAGAATATGAAGCACTATTCTGCACATTTTATTGAATATGGATGACACTGAAAGCCTAGAAAATAGTAATTTCATCCAGCTCTGGAGGTATAAGGTAGGATTAATTTCTCACCTAACTAGGGTCTCTGATCCTGGTAATTGTGGATTAGTATTGTGGATAAGGATTAAGAAAGGTAAGAGCAGTGAAACTGTAAAGGAGAAGATTCAGCAACTAAAGTAAATTGAAAAGATTGTGCCTGTATTGCATAGAAGCCATATAGTGTACACTGTGATAGGTCCAAGGAGTGATGAGCAACCTATCTTTTCCTCCAAGATAAGTCTTTAGTTTCTGATGACACTGTGTCCAGATGAAGTAATTTTTGGCAGTGACTCCCACCACCAGTAACAAATGCGAGTGACAGTTTGATGGGGAGCTTTCTGTGCTCTCTTTAAGAATTCAATTGTAATGCAAGAGTTTTAGAATGTGACATTTTAGGCAAATGTCACTCAGCAGCTAATATTTCATGCAGTATTTAATATCTCTACTCAAAGGTTAAACCTACTGTTTAGAATAAACTATATTTCCAAATACATTGCAGTGCTGGGAGTTTTGTGGAGATCAGCTTTTCCAGAGGTAACAGTTGACTCCTGGAGAAACTACTTTTGCCTCAAAGAAACACAGTGTCTCGAGCCTTCCTTCCTCTTCTATGAAGAGATTTCTTCTGAGAGGACAAAGTATTCCCCTTGCTGCACTGCCAGACAGCAGTTCCTACTGACAGTTACATCAAAGGAAAAGTAAGTATTTATGCTTCCTTTATTGTCTAAGTGGAGAAAACAGAAAAGAACTATCAATCACGTGAAACATAGAATGGCAATGAGGTAGAGGTAGGTTCTGTAGATGTCTTCCTTGACGAGAAACTTACAAAGACAAAAAAAACTCTTAATTTTTTTTTCAAATGCACCAACAGCAGAAATTCTACCAGAGAGTCAGTCAGGATAGAAAATTATCAATGTGTAAAAGGAAAAAAAAAAGCTAACAAAAGGTTAAATTTTGTTGTTATGCACAGACTTTCACTGTTGAGAAGTTTAAAAAGTTTCCCATGTTCATAAGACAAAGCTAAAAACCTTTTACAATGTGAAAGATCAGGAGAAGAGATACTTAGAACAAACTTATAAAATTACAAATAATTGTCTAAATTGCTTATTAAGGCATACATCTAATTTCTTAAGTAAGTCGGGCTTTGTACCAGAAGACAGAGAATGCTAGGCCAATTTTTAAGAGTTTCCAATAAGCACACCTCAGTATATCTGATTTCTCTAGTATGAAAACTAGCAGAAATTGTAGCAGAATAGAATGAGTTTCTTATGTGTGAATATAAAATATTGGTGAAGGTTCTGCATGACTTTCACAGAAGAAGCTGTGCCCATTAGAGGCTTTGGAACAGTCAAAAACCAAGGGGATGAAAGGGATTTGGTAAATATTGCCTTGTTTGAATTTCAAAAAGTTATTGTAAAGCCTCCTAACTATTTCTTCTGGTGTAAAATGGCATTAACAAGAATGAAAATCCATTCTTTACATTGGGAAGTGGTTTAGCAGTGGTATTTTCATCCAATACTATTTTTCTGGAACCTGTACTAGTCAACGTATTTATAAATGCGCTGAAAGCAAGAGAAATTACTGAAGTGGTGAAATTTACTGTTAACACAAAATTAGCTATAATAATAAAAGTTAAATCTGTTTAGAGATTTTCAGAATCATCTAAGATGCTGAGCTACAGAGATATAAAATAGGAAATGAGATTCGGTGTTGACAAGCACAAAGTAATATACATGAACGTAGAAAGAAATATATAAATATGGTCTTAGAAACAAAAATACACACACAGCTATAAACTCAGAAAAAAAAATGGTGTGACCAAACAGAAAGTTGGATTTATTGGAAAGGAAGAAACTTTCACAATACCACTGAATAAAAGAAGAAACCCAGAAAAATCTATGAAATTAGAATCCTTCTATCTTTGTTTTGCTGATACAGTTTACGCAATACATCTTTCCAACTGCATTAGAAGAGCTAGGCCTGGCTCTCACTCTTATTCCTCCCTTCCCTGAGTCTTTTTATACTCTCCTTGTGAAGATTTCTGAGGTGACTATGCAACTTCTGTAGTATTTCTGCCTCCTCTCTACTTAGGGGTTGTAATTCAGGATAGCCTTCCTATATCTTGTGAAAGACATGGGGAATAACAGTCCTTTCCTGCTGCTGCATGACAATGTAAAGGAGGTCTTAATGAAGATCTGGGAAGATTTTTCTAGTCATTGGTTGCTTCTTGTTCAACACAGCAAAATACTGTAAAAGACATGCTTGGAAATACAAACTTCTTTCCTATTCTATACAAAGCAAAGAAGAATTTTCTTATTAATGATAAGTTAAGGAGAAAGTGATAAGTGGAAATGATTATTTTTTTTGTTGCAAAGCCCTAGGAATTGTGCAGGAGTGAAAGCTTATTTCTTAGTTAAGCAGCTCTGTGTTATTTATGAAAACAGTTTCCTGGCTAGGACTGGAGCACACCTTCTAAAAAATTTGAATGAAATGAAACCAAGACAAGCTTGGTTTCACAACCCGACACCTTTGGAAGCTTACAAGGATACCAAAGGCCTCCAATAACTCACCCCAAATCTCATTTCTCTTTTTCACCTTTGTGCCCTTGATCCTATCTTGTTTCAGCTATTCATAATTAAATCTGTCAGTCAGACAAATATCTTGACATGTTCTAAGTGAGAGAAAAGGTAGCAGACAAAGTGCTGAAACGTTGCTAATGTTAGAACTGTGGGCAACAAGTTCAGGCAGTGAATTTGTGACAAGGAGAAGAAAAAGGATACTGAACTATTAAGGGACTGGTTAGCTGACAAGACTGACTAGAGCTGGAAGCAGCCTTTTACATTATTGTTTTTAATGAGTGTCAATAAAGGATTACTATTGTTGACATTAAGTCAATTTTTTCACTGAGCGTTTGAGGACTGCATCAGAAGGAAAAGGAACTTTAGACATATGGGGGCAGGGGATATGAGGCAAGATAAGAACACTTGGAGAAGCTTGCCTTGCCCTTTGCTGTGACTTATCTTCTGTACATGACAGCCTTCACTGATTTCATGCTAGCATCTTTTTATTAGTGCTAAATTTGCTTTCTAAAATCAGGCACTAGAACCAGGAATGTTGTACTTGATGAGAGGAATTTTAAGGCTGAGATCATCCGTAAGTACCTTGCTGAATCAATGCTGAAATTTTCAGCTCCTATTCTTGGCCCTCAAATTATGTAGAACTAACTGCTCTGTTAACTTAATAAGCTGAAGAGAGCTACATCTTTTCGGTGTTTGAGTTTACAGATCACAGATCGCAGAATGGTTGGGATTGGGAGGGACCTCTAGAGATCATCTAGTCCAACCTCCCTGCTCCAGGGGCTCCCAAGGAAGTGTGTGTTTCCCACTTTCTCTTCTAATGATAAAATAAATAACTTCATGTTACAAATGTAGATAGATTAATTTTATTCCTTTTAAGCAGTTGAATAGATTTTAAGCCATAAGCATTATCTATTCTGACTTCCCACTTCATCTGACTCACTGAATTTCACCCAGTGATTTCTCTTTTGAGCCTAATAGCCTGTAAATGAACTAGAGCTTTTCTCCTGGGTAGATATGCCATCAAGGAAAGCAGTGTATTGTTTTCAAAAGTGTTTTCTCTGTACATATCTGTTTAAAAATATGACAACAAAGCATCTTAAAATAATATTAGGATATGCACTGTTTACAAAAAGAAAATTCTACAAAATACTCATCTGACTATGAATGAGTGATGTAGAGTATTATAACAGTGAAATAACTGCATCCTTGTATTCCATTTTTCCTTCACATCTTTAGAATAATTTCCAAGGAAGACAAACATCTTATTCTATGTTTACTTTAAATCTCATAGTTACATTATCACATGTTATTTGCAAATGATAAGAGAATGCTGTTGTGCTGATATCTTTAAGTTCATGAGACAGTTTTAATTGTCTTTCTTGACATGTAAGGGAAATTTTTCTCTTGTAAATATCTTTTCAACAGTTGTTTATGTGGAGGAATAGAAGGGCGCAAATCCAGAATGGAAATAAATTACACTTCTGCCAAAAAGGCTTTTACTTTAAAAATGCCTATGTTTAAGAGTGTAAGATTTACAGGGCTGTAGTCATGCAGAAAGGGCAATCTCTGTAGGACTTGATTACTGATTATCACTGAGCAGCACACTATACCTGTCAGGAAAACTTTGTAAAGCTGTTCTGTTCCTGGGATGCTGTCTGGAAGGTTAGGTCACCCTGACCGGTAACAGACCTAATGCACTGGAAATGCTTCTGGGAATCAACTGAGCATAAAGAGACACCCTTAATTCTAGTCACATTCTAGGCACTGGCAGGAAAGTTATGTTAAAACCAGGGCTACCATGTCATCTCCAAGCTGGTACTGGCGAGAAGAGAAGCGTTGCTGAGGGGAGCTATGAGACCTGTTATCAGAGGTGGATGTATCATAACCAGGCTTGGAGTACCAGAGATGTTAAAACTGAAGGCATAAGCGCATTGTTTTTGGTGTGAAAGACGAAAGAAAGGAGAGGGCAGTGTACTTCCAAATTGTTTCAAGGAAGCCTGCATGGTGTCAGCATCCTCTGTGTCTGGTCTCTAGAGGAATCTTAGGAAAGGTCTCTGTTTCATGCCAGAAATATTAAGAAGATTGTCCTGACAGCTCAGCTCTACAGGAGAGCAGTTGTTAGCGTATCGCCTAGTGCTGTGCAGCTGCTTCCTGCTAGCCGGGCTGCAACGTCAGGCTGCATAAGGGTCTGAGAAGAAAACAACCGCGGACAGCTTGTCTCTCGCTTGACTTTTCAATAAAGACCTCACTGCATTTCAATATTTCCATTGGTATTGCCCACACTCAAGGAAGATAATGTGCCATTTTAATCCCTCTGTCATATTTTCTACTGCACTAGACTGAGCTCCATGTGGTATGTTTTATATTTTACACCTGAAGCAACGTTTTTGTTTCCTTCTATAATTAAGCTGAGGAAGTTTTAAAGGTTTAGCCAAAGAGTAGGACCTTTTCTCTCTCTCCCACCTTCTCCTCCCTTCGTCCTCTTTACTTTTTTCTGAGCAAATAAATAAATAACAAGTCTTTATAAAAAAATCTGAATGTTAAATAAGTTCCTCAGACATTAGCTGTTGTCTTTCTAAAGGTCTTCTGATGGTTAAATAGGACTGGGCTTTATTTCTGTCACAAATTCTTTAGAGATATAAAGACAGAAATTATGTTTCAAATATCTTTATTTTCTTTTGAATTTTTGACTTTTCTTGACTTTTCAGAAGTCAACTTTTGTTGACTTTTCAAAAACATTCAGCAAGACCAAGTAATAAGCATAATTCCAGGCTGGAAAAGGAGAATTTTGTATGTATAATTTCATTCATATTTCCTCTATTTCTGCATAGAATATGCACTTCCACTTTAGAATGTTTGTTCGTATCTGCGAAGTCTGCACCAAATTTAAGAGTTGTGATAAGGTACAGATAATGACAATGAAAACTATGTCAGAAATACAGGAAGCTGCAAGTATGGTGAGGAGGAGAGTGCTGCTGGAAACAGCACAAAATAAAAAACTATAGTGAAGTCTTTTAGTTGAAAAGGTAGATTCTTTCTCTAATTTTCCTGCTTCCATATATCCAGTCAGAGGTCAGTACAGAATACAAAAGCTGATAGTGATCTCCCAAATTCTTGCATGACTTTATGCACTTTCTCACAGCTTTTTCTCACAACCCAGCAGTTTGCTCAGACTTTTAGGCCAAGATCATACTTACTGAGGTGAGCAGGGTGGTTCATCCCATGCAGGGCCATTTTTTTTCCAAGCCCTTTTTAGACATAAGAAGGTATTATGTTGGTTTATATCTGGTTCACATTGCCTACCTGCTTACCAACTTACTCATCTGATTTAATTTAGTCTGTACCCGTACAGCATATGAGTTTTCCATCAAAACAGCAGGAATACACATGGAGACTGTATGCACACCTTCATGTCCCTTTTGTTGGTTCAAGGGTGAACTTTCTGCTCTACAGGGAATTCTGGATAACTCATTGCCAAAACAACTATCAGAAGCTTCGAAGCCTTGCATGAATAATTATATTTACCACACTGAATGCTTTAAAACAAAGCACAAAACCACAAGACAGTAGGTGGTTCAGGATGATGCCAGATGATGCTGAAGACTTCCACAAAAGAAAAAAGCCAGAAGTACTCTATTCTGTAGAAATCATTATTATTATTATTATTATTATTTTGCTTCATACCAGTTGTTTTTCCTTCTTCTCTTTTTGCTTGCATTGAAATTATTGATGTGAAGTAAATGAGAAGCAGAATCAGTAAAACTAGGAGGGAAGAACACTGTATAGAAAAAAGTATTCCAGCATCTTCTAAAAAGCTACTGTGCTTTGAAGATCCTGAATATAGCAAAAGGGAGCCTGTATGTCATAAATTATATTGGCCAGTGATTTGGAACAGAAAGCATGCTTAATCCTGCGACAGACAGTGCATCATCTTGCATGATATAGAAGTGCCTGAGAGGCAGAAATTACTACTACCATTTGTATAATACAATGACTCTATCTGTGTAAAGAGCTCATTACTGTATAATACCTAATCTGGATTGAAAAATTAAATCTTATAACGATAGAAGCACAATAGTTCCCTTGACAATGGAGCTACACAGCTGTTAAACTGGAACTGGTCTCTGCAAGTACATTTAAAGCCATCCAAAATTCCATGTATCTTGCCCCCACTAGTGTGTAGAATTTGCTACTTGTTCTCTCCATGTCTGTGAAATTATTTTTTTCTCATTCAAACTGTTGAAGCCTTTCTTACATATGCTTCCATTAGAAATCCATTTTGTTTCAAAAATCTCTAGCTTTTTGAGAAATGTGGTTGCCAAACGGTTCGCAAAAATTTAGAGGGATGATGAACTAATCTTGGATTTACTTAATAAAGCAAGAGCATGTGAGAATGACTGTCTTTGGTCACTTCAGGATCTTTGAGAGAGTCTTGAGGAAGCTTTGTGAAGCTATGCTGCCTCTTTCACAAACTAAGCCCATAAGCCATATTCTATTGGCTAAAGATTTTTTCCCAATTTTCAGATGTCTTTGGCCACATTACAAGGAATCTGAGAAGAGTTTATAGAGAATTAGAGGTTCTTATTCTGGAGTCATCTCCAGCTTACCTGTTGGCTATTATTTTGTTCTGCTGATTCTTCTAAGGTCATTTTCAGTGCTTTCCATTTCAGAAAAGAAACATTTTGACAGCACTTTAGGGGAGAGAATTTTACATGGAGCTGTTTGGAGGCTACTGACTCGCTAAAAAAAAGTTAGGTCCAGACCATCTATTTTTCTAGAACTTTTTGAGGGTTATTGTTTGTTTTCTTCCTCCCCCACTATTTTTTTAAGAAAAGGAAAAACAAATAAAAGTGGATATTATTTTTGACTGAGGAGAACCACTTATCTTTCTCTAAGGAGCTTAAGAATTCTTGTTATTCAGAGTTTCCTAAGAGTGAAAATCTACCACAATACCGCTGCTGTATGGCTCATTTTCCTTTGGTTTATCCCACTGAAGAGCAGGAGAATGACGGCAGCAAATCAGCCTTTCATTCACTAGACCTTATAATTATATCAGCCATTGAATCCTGTTGAAATATAAAGATCTAGAAAGTGAGAAATGTGGGAACTACTTGAAGTAATACAAGACTTGAAAATGCCAATAAGATCAACTGAGATCACTCTTTGTTTCATAATGCCCTTCCTTTCACCGTACTGAGTCCCAGTATTTGTGCCAAGACATATTTCTTTGCAGTAGAAGTTCAAAATACAATAAAAATATTGAATCTTTATGTGTTTTATTTTAATCAGACGATAATTATGTTCAAAAGCTGACTATAGACCAGCCACTTCCACATGTTTATTTAAGACTCAAAAGGTTATGAATAGAATAGCTAAAATAAATTTTATGTAAAAAGAACATAGACAAATCAAATTTTATACTGAGTAGTTTTGAGACATAATATTTAAAATTATGTTAATTCCAGACTATATCTTTTTCCCAAATTATTTCTCAGCTAATTTTTTTCCAAAATTTCTATGTTTAAGATTAAGCACAGAATCTATCAGTCTAGTGAGATGCTCATTTATAATCAATGGAAAGAGAATGACACCTGTAAAATATTGGTTCAGTCAGCCTAGGCCATAAGCCTATGGATGGCTTTGGAGGGGACTCTTATTAAAGAAGGATCTTTGTTTAAATGTCTAAAGTTATATGGGGCTAAACCAAGCCTTTTTTGTTCATTTAGACTATACCGTCTAACTAGTACCGTGCAAATTGCTTTCCAAGTTTTAAGCTCATTTAAGGTAAAGTAAGGAGAGCAGAGCATAGCCTCATAAAACTTAAGTATCAAAGCTGCACAAACATAGCAGATAGAGTCAGCACAGTAATAAATTTCTTGTTAAGAAAGAAGGTCCACATTAGGACAGAAAAATCAAAGTTTCTCTCAGCCATGAAAGTCTGTAGAACTAGAAGTACAGCCTGAGAGTAAGAAATCAGGCAGAGGAAAGGACTGTAAAATTTGGATGGGAATAGAACTCTTTCATGTGAAAATTTCAGGTTAAAAACATTATGTAAATATATATATATTTAGAGTCATATTCCTATGCTGGAAGGTGCTAATGGCTGCTATTACTCAAGGACTTGGTGAAAAGTTAAGAGGAAATATCTAAATCTAAAAATCTAATCTCTAAATCTATCAATCAGCTGCAGTTTTGCTTTGTATCTTTACAGTTTCTGTTCCACTAAACATATTAAGTGTATCTCTTTGGTCCCCATTTTTTTTCTCCTGAAAATGGGCTTTGGAAATGAAGAGGTTTCTCTTGTATCTCAAAAAGCAGAAGGAAGAAAAATGTGGTGAAAATAATCCTTATTATTTCCTTCTGCTCCCACGTCAGCTTAGGGAATACCACTCTAGAAAACAGTAGCAGCCATTTCTCCTACTAGGGTAGGGTCCTATTTCATAGAATCATAGAATCATAGAATCGTAGAATGCTTAAGGTTGGAGGTCATCTAGTCCAACCTCCCTGCACACGCAGGGTCACCTAGAGCACGTGGCACAAGACTGCATCCAAGCGGGTTTTGAAGATCCCCAGAGAAGGAGACTCCACAACCTCTCTGGGCAGCCTGTTCCGGTGCTCTGTCACCCTCACTGTTAAGAATTTTTTCCTTAAGTTCCTGTGGAACTTTTGGTGTTTCAGTTTGTGGCCATTTCCTCTAGTTCTGTCAGTGGCCACCACTGAAAAGAGGCCAGCACCATCCTCCTCACTGCCTCCCTTGAGGTACTTATAGACACTGCTCAGATCCCCTCTCAGCCTTCTCTTCTCCAGGCTGAACAGGCCCAGCTCCCTCAGCCTCTCCTCACAGGGCAGATGTTCCAGGCCCCTGATCATCTTTGTAGCCCTGTGTTGGACTCTCTCCAGCAGCTCCACATCCCTCTTGTACTGTGGAGCCCAGAACTGGACACAATACTCCAGATGTGGCCTCACCAGGGCTGAGTAGAGGGGCAGGATCACCTCCCTCAGCCTGCTGGAGATGCTCTTCTTAATGCACCCAGGATCCCATTAGCCTTCTTGGCCACGAAGGCACCCTGCTGCCTCAAGGTCAACTTGTCATCCACCATGACACCCAGGTCTTTCTCTGTAGAGCTGTGCGCCAGAAGGTTGGTCCCAAGCCTGTACTGGTGTCTGGGGTTGTTTCTCCCCACTCTGTGGAGATCTTCAAAACACGCTTGCCGCAGTCCTGTGCCATGTGCTCTAGGTGACCATGCGTGCGCAGGGGGAATGGACTAGATGACCTCTAGAGCTCCCTTCAAATCTTAAGCAATCTATGGTTCTATGATTCTGTGTAGCCCATTGTGATGTAGCCCATTGTGGTGTAGCAATGGATCCATTGTGATGCAACAATGGATCCATTGTGATGTAGCCCATTGTGATGTAGCCCATTGTGATGCAACAAGGGATCCGTTATGATTTAGCCCACTGTGATGCAGCCCATGGTGATGTAGCAATGGATTCATTGTGATGTAGCAATAGATCCACTGTGATGTAGCCCATTGTGATGTAGCTATGGATCCACTGTGATGTGGCCCATTGTGATGTAGCCCATGGTGATGTAGCAATGGATTCATTGTGATGTAGCCCATTGTGATGTAGCAATGGATCCATTGTGATGTAGATTATTCTGATGTAGCCCCTTGTGATGTAGCTATGGATCCATTGTGATATAGCCCATTGTGATGCAGCCCATGGTGATGTAGCAATGGATTCATTGTGATGTAGCAATGGATCCATTGTGATGTAGCACATTGTAATGTAGCCCATTGTGCTGTAGCAATGGATTCGTTGTGATGTAGACTATTGTGATGTAGCAGTGGATCCATTATGATGTAGCTGATTGTGATGCAGCCATGTAGCCCATTGTGATGTAGCCCACTGTGATGTAGCAATGGATCCATTGTGATGTAGACTATTGTGATGTAGCCCATTGTGATGTAGCAATGGATCTATTGTGTGGTAGCCCATTGTGATGTAGCCATGGATCCATTGTGTAGCCCATTGTGATTTAGCCCATTGTGATGTAGCAATGGATCCATTGTGATGCATCCCATTATGATATAGCAATGGATCCACTGTGTAGCCCATTGTGATGTAGCCCATTGTGGTGTAGCGATGGATCCATTGTGATGCAGCCCATGGTGATGTAGGAATGGATCCATTGTGATGTAGCCCATTACTGATTATAGCCCATTTTGATGTAGCCGATTGTGATGTAGCAATGGATCCACTGTGATGTGGCCCATTGTGATTTAGTCCATTGTGATGTAGCAATGGATTCATTGGGATGTAGGAATGGATCCATTGTGATGTAGCACATTGTAATGTAGCCCATTGTGCTGTAGCAATGGATTCATTGTGATGTAGCCCCTTGTGATGTAGCCATGGATCCATTGTGATGTAGCCCATTGTGATGTAGCAATGGATCCATAGTAATGCAAGAATGGATCCATTGTGATGTAGCCCATTGTGATGTAGCAATGGATCCATAGTAATGCAAGAATGGATCCATTGTGATGTAGCCCATTGTGATGTAGCCCACTGTGGTGTAGCCCATTCTGATTTAGTCCATTGTGATGTAGCAATGGATTCATTGTGATGTAGCCCATTGTGATGTAGCCCATTGTGATGTAGCAATGGATCCATTGTGTAGTCCATTGTGATGTAGCAATGCATCCATAGAGATGCTACAATGGATCCATTGTGATGTAGCACATTGTAATGTAGCCCACTGTGATGTAGCAATGGATTCATTGTGATGTAGCCCATTGTGATGTAGCCATGGATCCATTTTGATGTAGCTTATTTTGATGTAGCCCATTGTGATGTAGCAATGGATCCATTATGATGTAGCCCATTGTGATGCAGCCATGTAGCCTACTGTGATGTAGCAATGGATCCATTGTGATGTAGCCCATTGTAATGTATCCCATTGTGATGTAGCAATGGATCCATTGTGATGAGGCAATTGATCCACTGTGATGTAGCCATTGGTGATGTAGCCCATTGTGATGCAGCACTGGATCCTTTGTGATGTGTCACATTGTGATGTAGCCCATTGTGATGTAGCAATGTATTCATTGTGACATATGAATGGATCCATTGTGATATGGTCCTCAACTGATTCCTATCTCGCAGAATCATAGAAGAGCTTTATTTGAAAGAGACCTCTGCAGATCATCTAGTCCTATCTCCTGCTTAAAGTTGGCCTGACTTCAGACTGGATCAGATTGTTTGAAACCTTTAGCAGTAAGGGTGGAGATTCCACACCTCTCTGGTCTCCTGTTTCAAGTGTTGTAACACTTCCACAATTAGGGACTATTTCCTTATGTATCACTGAAATATCTTGTGTTCAAACTTACATCTATTGTCTCTTGTCCTTTTGTTCTGTACTCTGAGAAGACCGCAGCTCACTTTCTTTTGACTGAAATTAGATTTTTGTTTATTCTTATCCATACTAAACAAACTTAACCCTGTCAGCCTGTCTTTGCTAACTATATGATCCAGGCTCCTTGCCATCTTGGCCACCGTCTTTTCTACTGTCTCTATTTGTTGATATCCCTCTGATATTGCAAGGAAAGGAGGAAGGAAAAGGCTGAAACTGGACACATTTGGTCTTTGAGATCAGATATGGTCACATACATGCCAGAGGTAAAGAAATATTCTCTTTCCTCCAGCCAGGTGGCTACTGTCTTGTTATTACCACCCAGTTTGCAGTTAGCTTCCTTTGGCATAAGAATGTGTTTGTGATTGCTGTCCAGCTTGTTGTCTACCAGGACTCCCAGTCCCTTTTCTGCAGAGCTCTCACTAAGTCAGTCAGGATCCAATCTATCCTATATGAGTTTATTATCCTCCTGGTGCAGGACTAAGATTAGTCTTTGTTGAAATTCGTGAGTTTCCTGCTGACCCATCTCCAGTATGTCAAGGTCCCCTGAATGGTAGACCACCTCTTCAGCACATCAGTTGCTCTTCCCAATTTGTCATTGTTTGCAAAGCTGTTGGATGGGTATTCCATGTTGTCATTCCTCTCTTTGATGAAGAATTTAAGAAGTTTTAGTTCCAGCATCAGTTAGCATAGAGTGGTACTAGCAATCAGCTGCCAGTCTTACCCTGGACCTCTGCTATTAGTTTTTCAGGCTAGTGATGCAGAAGTTTTCTTGTCACACCTTCTCTCCAAATTATCTTTTTTTCAGTTTAGAATATAGGATACCATGCTGAGAACCTTGTTAAAGTCAAGATCAACATTCACTGCTCTCTTTTCTTGCCTGTAGAGTTAATCATCGAATCATAGCGACCAATCAAGTTGGTCAGATACAGTTTTCCACTCATAAATCCATTCTTGTTCCCACTCGTTTTCTTGTTCTTCATGTGCTTTCAGAAGGTTTTACTGCAGTGACTTTCCAGGGACTGATTTAGACTGACTACATCCTCCTTGATTTTTTCCCTCTTGTCTGTTTTCCTGTCAAAGTGAGGTAGATACCTTTCCTCTTCCAAGAGTCAAACCCTTCTCTTTTCCTTTTTAACCCCTTCAAAAGTAGAATCACTCACTCTTCATTCCTCAGGTCCATATCTTATGGTGAGAAAAAGAATCATTCACATGGGTTGCAATGAGCCTGTGACATGCTGAAGAAGAATAAAGTGATGAACAAGAGGGTTAGTTTGGGATTTAGCCACCTCCTATTCACTTTAGTAAATCCCATTGCAGATACTATTTTAGGGTCTCAGCTGGCTTCCCTGGCTGTGAGATTTCTTTCTATTACCACACATGTAATTTTGTAGGATATGAGAAATCTTTGCTTCAGATGCAGTAAAATCCTTTCCTTCCTTTCACTTTTATAAAAGGATTACCTTAAATTTCCATATAGGCAAAATTAATTCTGTAATATTTTTCAGATTTCAACGCGTTAGGTATTATTTTGAGCACAGATGCTCCTACTAAACATGTTTTCACATACAGGTGATCTTCGTAGTCTGTGAAATGTCTTGATACATAATAGATTAGTTAAGGAGACTGTCTCCTGTAAATTTGGTTAGGACTAATCATTTTTATCCTTAGAAAGGAGTTTACTTGTCTTGTCAATAGAAGAAACAACATATGTAATATTTAAAACTTGTCCTTATTAAGAAGAGGTTTAATCTTCCTATTCCCTTAGGTGTACCCTAAATATTTTGTTTTTTCACATCCTATCTGACGGTAAGATAGGATTTCCATTTCATGTATATGCTCCTAGTTTCTAATAATTTGCTCTGCAGTAAAGGAAACAACAACAAGGCAAGATATCTTTAGATATGTCTCAGGTTATACTTCATCTTTCAGAGTTTTCAGAAACAGGCTTTGTTAGCTGTCCTTCCATTTCATATCTGACAGTCTTCACCCAAATTGTTCAGACCATGCTCTTTTCAAAACAGGATCTTTCTTGCGGCTTTTTGAAGAATATTTGGCACTTGATCAGAAACTTTAGCAGCTGCTGGTTCCGAAGGTCTTTCTGTGAGAATTGCAGAGCTGGTTGTGTTGTACCAGCACTTGCTAAACTTGTTGGGGCAGCAGCTACTGTTTCTTTCCCATCCGTCCTGGGAGTGCATTCATTCAGATGCTGGCCACTGGGTCCCCCCTGTAGGCAGATTGGTCTCCAAGCATCGAAGGTAGCAAATCTGAATTCTGCCAAAATCTCGGTCTGTCAGAACTGTCCCCTCTTCCTAATTATAAAGTACCCATCCTCCATAGGTCACCATACGGTGAAGATACAGTGAAGAAGGTTTCATGATTGTGTGATTCTGTGCTCCCTTTTCCAAGAAAGCTAAAGTGAGAAAGTGCAGTGGTATATTCCTATCCCAGCTCACCTCTGCCTCAGGTGACTGCTGATAGGTTCCCAAGAACTGTCTCTCAGATACCATTAAAATATTGGGCGTGGCTTTCCTTGCAGTCAGCACTTATATATGTATCTTCCAGCTAATTGGTGGGATTCTTTAAAATGTAACAAATAAAATGGAAACATGGGACCACAGGTGAAATAAATAAATAAATAAATAAGCAAACAAGCCCTTTAAAAGTTAAAGAAATGTCAGTACTATTTGTGATAATCACTTAAGGATAAATGGAAGAGCACATTAAAAAGCCTCACATCATTACTATGTAGAAATGAAATATTTCTCCGGGAAGGAAATTACAGTTGTTTTCTATCCAATGTCAGTACAGGTTATTGAAAACACATTGATGCTTCATTTACATTTTGAGAGCTTGAAGTGTCAGGATGTTCTTTGTCTATTTGATTCACCTTTGAAAAGAAGAGAGGAGGAGAGAGTAGTGTTAAATGTCTGGCATTTTCACAGATAAAATTATACTTTTCTCCAGTGAAAATCCAAACCATAAATTACAATTGACCAAATTGATTCCTGTGACTTAGTGAGGCCAGGCAGAAAAAAAAGGAGGCTTCTTGCAAATCAGAGCCATATGAAAAAAAAACCTAGTCAAAACAGCCTGTCATTCCTCTTACAAAAGGCACCCATGCAAGAAATGAGGGCATGATTATTTGTCTTCATGATGAGAAATAAATAATGTGCCCACCCACCACTCATCCTAAACTCAATGAGCTACTGCAGTTGTTCCACTACAGAACGGGTCCTGTAATGACAGTATTCAAGCAGGAGTATCAGAAGAAAGAATATTGACCCTTGCATTTAATATGTGCTCATAGCCTATGAAGAGAAGATTGAAGAACCCACTCACAGCTGCTGTTTCTCCCGAAAAATGACTGCACAGTGGTGTGAGTTCTTTGGCACTAAATTCTTCGGAAACACTGTAGAAGCATATTCATGGAGGCCCTCCCGGCTGTAAAATTAGTATCTACATTTGCATATTATAAACCTTTCTTTTTTTCTAGATGTTACATCCTGCCTATAAAAATTTCCATTGTTTTGAAACATATTAAAGATTGCAAGAGTCCATTTGGACTCCTGAATCCTAATACCACTTATAATTTAAGTTATAAGTTACATATTGTAAAACACAGTTCATGACTTTGAGATAATTTTGTTCTACAAAAGATTGAAAAAAAACAAAGATGGCAATGGAGAATATTTTTAAATTAAATGATGAATAACTTTTCGTTTAAACATGGATTTACCCCATTTAAGACATTTAATTGAGATGTCTAAATTTAGAGATCAGTTTCTCTGTGCTCCCTGGAATGATAGAGGCATTTTCAGACAGTACATCCTGCCTGGACTGATATTTAAAGATGCTTTTGCTACTGTTGAGAGAGCATAGCATTACTAAGTTCCTATCATAGGTCTCTCAGGTAAATACAATTGGGGCAGAGGAATTCAGACTGATTATTTTATCTTCACTTCTATTAATTGATAGGTCTGTTTCTCAAATAAATGAATTGATATAATGGAAGCAATTTATTGCAAATAAAATATATAATGCAATATGAACTAGCAGCTGTAAAGACACTCTGTAATGAACAGAACTATTTAAGTTCCTGTTCTATGAAGGGCTTCAAGGCATTTGAGCTACTAACTAGTAGAAGGAACTTCAGTGTTGAACAGCCATGGAAAAAACAGGCATGGACACTTCTGCCATAGAAATTAACTGTTTCAAATCCAGGGAATAGATACACAAGTCTCAAGTTCTTCTAATATTGCCCATATACCGTGTACATAGCTAAGAAGTTGACTTTCTCTTCTTCTCCTTTGCAGCTGCTAAATTTCTTTGAAAAAAAAAAACTGAAGAAAAAAATGCTTTCCTAATAGCAATTGCTATGAATCAGAAGAATCATTCATAGTGATGTTCAATGGCTCTGAATGAAAATGTAATCTTTCCTTTTACAATCATACAGGAGATGAAAAAGAAACTGTTTGTATTGTAGAATGGGGCACACTACGGAAAAGTTTGACAATACTCTATAACCAGCCATTTCTTAGTAAAAGCTCTCCTGTCTCCAATGGCACTGCTAGTGGTGCTCACATATTTAAATACGATCTATTTGTCCTTGATTTCTTTTAAATTATGAAGTAAGCAAATTTTTATAGTAGCTTATCAGTAGAAGTCTGACTATCTTACATTTCATGCTGGGAGTAATTCAGAATTGCATTGAAATTCAATTGATGGACTTGTAATGGAATTATTTCTGGAGCTGCTTCTGAATAGACTAATATTCTTATTTGCTTTCTCTTCTCATTCTAAAAATGTGCCAACTAATCAGAAAATATTGTGTTCTGTGCAAACTCTGGATGTTTTATTAAGTCATACTTTATTTAAAGAGTTCCAGTAATGGCCACAAGCTTCTCTGTGAACTTCTAATTATAATTACCCATCCACCAAAGAATTCAGGTTCATACAAATTTCCAGATCCAAACATTAGTCTAAGTACATAACTAGGAGGCTAAATCAGCCTCGAAGGAGTTTATGTAGTGTAGAAAACAAATTATACCTTCAACTTTACATGCTTATCCTATTGGAAAATACAAATATATTAAAACATGGCCGAAATCTGGAACAGTTGCACTTACTGATAGCCATGAGTAGCAGCATAGTTTAAGTCTAAATTCATATATTTACCTGCACAGTATCAGCACCCAGTTGTACCAGGGAAAGATCAATGCTTTATTCTACCAACACAAGGGAAAGGAAGGCCTTTGCTAGAGAGAACTTACAATGCAATTCTGTACATAATAAGTGGGAACCGTAGTATCTAGGTCAAGAGAAAAAGCAATAATACATAATACATGTAAAACTGTGGAAAACTGTGCAGGGAGAATTATGTGCAGAAACAGAGGTTTTGTCCCTGGATAAACAAGATAAATATTCCCATTGAAAAGAAATTAAAAGTATCTATCTTTAAACAGTTCATCACAGAGCCACTTCCAACTCTTTACTCCCGAATGGTAGAAGTGAGCCAGCATAATAATTAAAAAGACCTGGAAGGAGAAGAGAGAAAGGAACTTCTCCCAGATTCCTTCTGCAGCCCAGTATATCCCATTTTAATTGAATGAGCGCAACCATGTTTTCTGATGTTCATTAAAAGAATAAAATCCCCTAGTTTTAGTTGGTGTCCTTATAGTTCCTCAAGATTACTGGGAAATTATGCAGAATTTGTAGGGAATTATCTTAAGTACAGTCAGTGACAAACAGCCTTAGGCTCAGCCATTGGTACTCAAAAAGAGGATTCAGGTTGAAGTCAGATTTCACTACAGTTTAGGATTAAAATATCCCCAGGGGATCCAGCTTGTTTGTTTGTTTGTTTGTTTTCTGACAGCCGGCAAAGGACTCGCCAAAACACAGAACAATTTTGTGAGCTATGCTGTAATGGAGAGCAATTTTGGTGAAAGCATTGCATCCTTCATGCTGTCCTTGCACCTTTTAGTTCTACCAACATTTAAGGTTGCAGCTGAACTACATTTTTTGCTATGCTTTGGGATTAATCATATAATTCTTCCACCAATTGGATTCAACACCTTCCTTACTGTAATTTCACTGACATCTGTAGTACAAGGAAAGGAATATGATCACTACATTTTATATGATTTATAAAAATATTTCTCTCATGCAATTACTCTTTATTCTTTGAAATGTTAGCATCCATTTTTACCATTAGAGGGCTGTATTGTTTATTATTTTTTCGTCTGCTGCTTATTACATACTTGTTTATGTCTGTCAAAAATTGCCTGTAATAACATAAACATGGCATAGTCCTGCCTTTCATCTAATAAGTCTGTCTTATCCATTAACAGTATCAGGGCTGCAATAGAAACATGTAAAGCAGAGAGTTTTCCATAAAACTCCTTGGATGACCCTAGAGGTGATTTCTGCTACTGCTGATGGTTCAAGAGATGTTTGCCCTACTTTATCACGGGAAACCGAGCAGACTTCTTCTAAATGCAGATTTGAGAGAGAGGTCTCAGACAGTAAATCTGTCCTCATTGAGGTTAAAGGGTAATTATGATATTGAATTCTTTTAGATCAAGATTTCTCTTGCTTGTATCCCACTGAATTAGAAATCATAAAGGAAAACCCCTGTTACTAACTAAAGACATTAAGCTGAAACTTTATGCATAAGTGAATTAATCTGTAAGTATCCAATTCGGGATATATTGCACTTTTCTGTGATGCCTTTGAACACTGACTGCCAGTGTTAGGCATAGGGGTAGTTCGGATGGGAAATAGAGGAAGAAAGGGAGTCATAACAATTCCAATATTCTATCTACTGAAAATCATACTTGCTGCTTAGAAATTCTCACTGCCCAAAGAGCCTTGCAATGAATTTGTACAGTAAGATAGTTACTTTTACATATTAGAGTTTTTTAATGCAAACAAGAAGAGTTCTGGCTGAGTACTTATATTGGGTTTTGTTAAGGCAGTGGTTTAGGCCAATTAACCAATACTAAGGTATATTTTCTGACCATTAGGAAGTGTAAATGCTTAAACATTGTGATTAAATTAGAACCGTTTCCTAGACAGAGGGATTATTTTTTGCACAGTGGAGTAATCAGGGATGTTGATTAGAGTTAGAAATGCTATAAATATAAATAAATATATCACAGAATCACACACACAATCACAGAATGGTTGAAGTTGGAAGGGGCCTCTAGAGATCATCTAGTCCAACCCCTCTGCTCAAGCAGAGACATCTATATTTACATATGTATATTTAAAATTAGGCTGAAGAAACTGTTTTCTGTAGTTACCTGAATGATGCAGTACAAAATCCAACTCTGTATAACACCTGCTTATACCAAAAGACAATTTTTTTGATATTTGTCATTATAGTGAATTTGCTGGGCTTTGTTAACTGATTTATCATCTCATGCATCCAGATTAGAAGATGTCATATCATTGCCTGACTGCTTTTCTAAGTCAAATGCTCTTCTGAGCAATCAGCATCAAACAGCCCTCCATTATGTGGCTGGTCTTCAGGGGGCAATCTCAAAGGCATAAATGGCATGCAGACCCTTGCCTCCCACTGATTTTCATTAACTTTAATACTATTTTTTTCAAAGGTTAGGGACATTAGGGGCTCTGATGCTATATATCAGGAGAAAATTCTATCAAAAAAACCTCTTAACCAGGAAACACACATGAAAGATTATGATAACTCTTCATGAATAAAGCTATGTTCACATTATAGCAAATGGTTTAAACACATGATTACGTTCCTCTGTGTTCAGTAATGCTTTTTAGGAGAACTCAGTAGCCTTCTAGAGAGTCACAAATGTTGGAAAACCTGGACGTTCGAAATTGATACTCCTCATCAAACTAAAAGAAGAAGAAGAAAAAAGTTACTGAAAACACCGATATGCCCAGTATAACCAAAAGGAAAGTGTGTTCCTTAAATGTTCTGTTTTACTGCTTTCACATTCTAGACACATCTCTGCCCCTCACATTGCAAGGAGAAGGTAGGTGTGCACAGGAATGGCATAGTAGGCATATGGATCTCCTAGGAGGGCTTTGAGAAACTGGCAGAAGAAAGAACGCCAAACCACCTTCTGTCCTGTCTGCTTTATGTTCCTAGTAAGAACAACTTCCAGAATAGTAAAAAAAAAAATTCCAGAAAAAGAGATATGAATGCATTTCCCCTTCCTGAGATGAAGGCCACAACATATTTGCCAAGAGTCACAGTATTTATTCTTATGTACTCTTGCCACCCAAAGCCATGGGGAAGAAAAACATCCAAATAAAAAATCAAGGAATATTCCATTTATTTTTTGACTAAAGACAAATCTATTTTTTAGCTTGCATTTAACTGACAGCATATCAACATATGGATTAACTCCCTCTTGTCATCATTGGCAAGAATACTAATGTGTCCTTTTAACATGTGTTGTGTCACCACATTACAGACTGTTTGGAGAAAATGTTCATGAACAGTTGATGGAAAAATTCTGCCAGAATTCACGTACACAAATTAATGTTGATTAGTTTGTTGTGGCAAAAAGCAACACACACTTCTAAACTAAAAAGAAAAAAAAAAGAAGAAAATAAAAGATCAATACCATAATCAGGAAAATGAAAGAAAAAAAGTAAAATATTAGGAAACCTCTTGTTATAATTACATCTACTTTTCTTTAACTACTTTGTATGCATTACGCTATGGACTTCAGCTTTGATTTTTAGCCACAGATTTGGGTCCCATTGCATAAAGTGATATTTTTAATAGTGCTGTGATATATAGGTCCACATATAGACCTGCTTTCTGCTCAGAGATCTTAGCTTTAAACTATATGACAAAACAGATGGACAGAGACAGATGGGAGGAGTAAAGGAAAACAATGAGGTAATATTTGTGGGTGTGCTTGGATTCTGTTCTCAGTACACCAAAAGCCCAGCAATACTCATTTTTTTGTGAATGCCACATCAAAGCAGAATGTTAAGTGGTGGTTTGAAAGAGAGTAATGAGTAGTTTTGTGGAAGACTGTAGGAAGTAAAAGATGGGTAATGTTGTCACTCAGTCATGTGACTCAGTCGTGCCTGAATTTACGCAACTGAGAATTTAATTCGTGCGGAATGAAAATTGGCTTCATTGATCAACTGGGTGTGGGGAGTGACAACGTGATGCTGCAATAAGATATGAAGGGTTTGGAAAACTAAAAAAGTAGTTTATGTTTGATGTGACAAAGAGGGACGCCTAGAAAAAAGACCTTAGCAGCAGCCTTTTACATGCACACAAGTGGAGCAAAACCACCTTTCACAGGAACAGAAAAACATGATGGCATGGTGCTTTAGAAATTTCAGTGGAAAGTAAAACTGCATTTTTGCAGTGCTATTCAAATCCAACACCACCAGTACAAAAACCAGCCAACCAAACAACCAAACAAATCTTGCACTGAAAATTTTGCCTGTCAGTGTTAAAAAAATTCTCTAAATTAAAGATTAAATCGAGATTATCATCATAGATGGTGAATCATTTGCAACCACAATGATCCAGAAAAAGAATATCTCAGAATAAAGGACAAGATGCATTTGTGAGAAGAAACAGACCAGAAAGTACTACTATTCAGTGAAAACAGTAAAAGAAGGGGTAGAAAGGGCTTGAGAAAGACAGGAAATGCAGTGAGGTTATTGGGACAAATAAGGCAGTTTGGGAAAAGACATTTAAGAAACATCTCTGCCTTTAACAGGTGAGTTTAGAAGAGAAAGATGAAAGGAATGCAAAGGCATGCTGTTTGTTCCTACTCCACTTGAGAGAGGTCGAGAGTATTATTTGTGGAACAAGTGAAATGGTGGCTGCATTGGGGTCAGTCTTGAAGATGATGACAATGGGATTGATGACTGGGGTGAGAAAATACATTAAATGGGAGAAGAGTTATTAACTGGGGAAACAAAGGCAGGCAGAATGTAACAAAAGTTTTGCAGAATTTGCTCTGAGTATAGAAACAAGAACAAGAGGAAAAGCCTGGGCTTAACTATTAGCATAGATTTACAAAGGAGGAGAAAATAAAAGATCTAAGTCTGAAAGAGAGAAAAATACCAATCATTAAATTAACACATGAAGGAGATAGGGAGGGAAGAGAGAAAGAAGAGCAAACTTATAGAAGGATAAACTGTAAAGAGCGGGAGGAAAGACGAATCATGGTAAGAGACCAGTAGGTACCTACCTGAGCTTAGATGAGCTATATGCCATAGTAGACATTTGCTAAAAAAGAAACAAAGAAGAAATATTCCTAGTGATTGCCCCTAATAAATGTCAAGGGATCACTGAATAGAAGACGTATACCTTCTAAACTAGAGTCCTTATGTACAAGACTGTGTCTGACAGGATAGAAGGCAAACATCGCATGCCATAATTTGCCTACAGGAGAAGAGAGGGACTTGTTTGGGTATAAAAGCCATGAGCCCAGCTATAAGACCTGCAAAGGTCAAATGTAAGTTTAGAAAAAAACAATGCATGATTTGTCAAGATGCCAGTATTAAGAGAAACGTGCACCGAGGAAAAGGATAAAAGATAGTTTAGAAAAATATAATTCTATTCAGTGATATTGCAGACCCAATGCAACGTAATGAAAAGGAATATTTTAAGATGAAATTTCCAAGACTAATCTAGATTGTATCAGCAAGAGTTTGTCATCTAAGTATTTCTGGATCTCACATTCATTGCACTAGAGCTTATATTTAGAATAAAATGTGACTCAGAAGAATTAATAGAATACAAAGTAGGTAGAAAAGTGACTCAAAAAGGAAAAGTTGTGGAAGAAAACAGTTGTATTGAAACTACCGTGTGTAATGAACAGAATTATCAGAAGCAAGCCCTGAGTCTTTTTAAACTCCTCTAATTTGGCCACTCTGCTGCACTGTCTAGATGTTTTCAGAACCAACAAGTGTACATGCTTATTTCAAATAATTCCGTCCAATATTATTTTTCATTGGTACTTGCCTGCATGCAGGGTAACCTGCCATTATTATCCCTAGTCATTTTCTCTTTAGTCTTGCATAATTTACATCACTTTTCAAGTCATTTTCTTGAGGCACTGTGTGGAATTTTTGTTTAATTTACAAATACTAGAAGTGAGAAGAAAATCAATGAGGAAGTAAGGTTAAGAGACTTCAGTCTGACAATACTTGACAATTAAACATTTTCTTAGAAGAGTTTTAGACAGTAGTCTTAAAGACTAAACCTTTAATTTTTGAACATTTCCTAAAGAAACAAAAAAGAAAGGCTTCTTCCTTCTACCACTTATTGAGTCCTTTGGTTAAGACTCCTATAGCATAAATTAATAGCAAAATAAATTCTTTTTATTGCAGCATTTGAAAAAATGTTGTTCTCAATACCTGTTATAGAGCCACACTTTGCAGCCAATCATATAAGAAAGATCTAATTTTAACCATGTATATAACCTTGTTTTAGAGTTATCCTGATTAGGAAAAACAAACAGACAAACAATCAAACAAACCCCAAAACATATTTCTATTGTTGTAGTCCTCTTCAGATTAGCAAATATGTATATGGATATGTGTACATGCATACAAACATATATATACACACCCACACATATATATAGCAATTGTTCTAAAAGTCACTGGATGAACACTCACAAAAGTTGAACTCTGGTTTGGCCTTTCTGTAAGTTCTGTAGAAAGTAGTTCAGTCACTCTTATCAGGAAAAATTACTGTAAGAAGAAATTAATGAGTGTTTATGAGTCAGTTGTATTTGAAAACCATAAACAATAGCAAGCACATTTCATTGCAGATAATGGAATGTTTTCTGTGCAACCAACCGAAAAAAAAAAAGACAAAAGAGAAATTTAATTTCTTTCAATAAAAAGCTCTAAGCCTTTAAAAAATTGCTACCAGACCCTAAAGAGGTGTTCCTCCAGTCTTACCATGTTTACATAAAGATTTGCTCTGCATGCAAACAGTAAGAAACATCCTTTCAATTTACTGTCTAGTAATGGTGGATACCAAGCCAACCAGTGCTCAAATTTGTGTCTAAAGGAAATTGTAAAACAGCATTAAAAGTGTTATATCACCATTTTGTATTGCTCTTTTCAGTAACTTTTCTCATGATAATCAAGCAAAAAAAAAATCAAAACAAAACTCTACAATCAACAGACAGAGAGAAAAAATACAAATGTATATTGATATATCAATCTGCAGATTGAAAGCATTTACTGTTAACAGCAATTGTGTTCACAAGTCATATTGCATTCTGCAAGTTTTAGCTACAAGCCTAGAGCTTAACAACTGGAAATGTAAAGGTATATTTTTGTAGTACTTACTTAGTCACATACCTCCTTGATTATCCAAAGCACTCAAAACTCAGCAGCTGCTAATGAGATTTGTGCCTACAAAAGCAATGTTTGTGTTATCTGGACATCATCTGTTCTGGTGCCAAGTTCTGATTTACATGAGGAGTAGCTTTGAAGTCCACTGAAGCTGTGAGCATTCAGAATTGTTGATAATCTCATCAATGTTTAGATATGGTCTTCAAAGTGAAAGCTGGAAGTGTGAGTTCAGATATGTGCTGTACTGCACCACAAACAGTGAAAATGCCCTTTGCCAAAGAAATATCCATTGCCTGTACTGTTTCATTATGCAGGCAATATATCAAAATGTGCAATCCCTGCTATTGGAGGCGAAAATCCTGGGTAGGGAGAAAAACTGGAGATGGAACAAGGTAATAACCAGAAAATAAAGTTATGAAGAAGAAATATTTGAGAAGGTAAACCGCAGACAACAAAAAGGAGACATTAATGTATTTTATATTTAATACCTAATAACAATCTTTTCAAGCACATAATTAGACGTTGGTAAGAAAGAGGCCTGTCAAGTGACAGAAAAAGTTATGGACTGAAGAGGAAGACATCACTGAAATATTAAATGACCACATTTGCACTTTCGCATCCAAGGAAAAGGAGTGAAACAGATACCGTTAAAAAGAGAAGAGGTGTTTTATTCATTTAATGAAAATAAAGTTAATCAAAACATTTTGTAACACAGAACCAATAGAGAATAGCAGAAAAAAATAAGAACGTTAGGTATATTTTAAATCTCTTTCGAAATTCGACACTGTAGACATAAATCCATGCCCTTAATTATGCATCCACTTTTACAAAGAAGAAGCTGTCTGCAAGAAAATATAGAAAACACAGCAGGGTATCAAAAATCAGTAGTACACAAACAAAACTGGTGCTTTAGCACACAAGCGAATCAGCCTGAACTATAATAAACTGTCTCAAGACAAAGGTCATAGCAGATTTTTTCTTTATGGATGCCAGGTAATCTTTTGCTGTGTAATATGAATTTAATATGAAATTAAATAAGGATATTCTTGAGTACCTAATAAATTAATGACTTGTACAATTAAGAATATGAGTTTCAGATCATATTTCTGAAATAGCCAAATTTATAGTCAGTAGAGCTATTCTAATTTACAGCAGGAGAGAAAATGCCTTTCATTTCAATTCTGAAATTTGATTTATAAAATTTTTACCTCTGAAAGAAGTTATGTATATGAAGTTTCAAATACTTCTAATTAAAAACTAACAATTCTTTAATACAAATTGTTTAAAGATTCAACCAGTTCTTCTAATGTGAGACACAGTATCATCTTTTATGTATTACAGGAAACTTAAAATGAAGATTAAATTCTACACTTTTGGGTCTAGAAAACTCTTTGACTCATAAAATGGACCTAAAGTAAATAAATACATACAGTTTTTTGCTTTTCTACCCTTTACAAAATGATAGGACATAAGCAATAACTGGAAAGCTCTTTATAACTACAAGAAGAGACAGAGGGCAGCTACCTACCGTATTTTGAGAATATCTATTTCCTTGTTTGAATATCTTATAATACTGCAACATTTTAAGCAATGCAAAAGATCAGTCCCATATTGATTATATTATATGATGGGGATGATCTGAATGTATTGCTTTCTCATATGCTGTGTAGAAAGAATTGATTCTGTGAAGATGAATTCTGTACTGTATTCATTCCATGCTGCTTTCTCACTTTCTACTTCAAGCAGCTTCTGGCTGCAGATGTGGCATAGATTTCTATCCATTGCTATCTGGAAAATCTGATATAAAGCTCTGTAAACCTGGAGGCAGCACACACTAAACTGGTATTAAAACCCGTATGAGGAATTACATAATACTTTGCAGAACATTTTATTTGCAGTGACCTTTTCAGCATGGGGAACTAGTTGTTTGTTTGGCAATGATTTCTGCTAGAATAAACGTTAATACTCATATGCACCTTTACATGTGATTCTGCTGGTTTTTTTTTTTTTTTTTTTTTTTTTTTTTTTTTTTTGCTGTTCATGTGTGAGGTAAGCAGTAAGAGGAAGCTAAGCCTGAGCTAGGTTGAACAGAGATTCTGAGTTAAGACATATTGTGAACTCATCTTCCACTAGTGATGACCAATGCTTATCACCAGAAGAGTCATTGCTGCTCTTTGTTCCTTTTGTTCCTTGAGACATTACAATAGTAAGGAATGTTTTATTCCTTCTGAAATGGTCTGAATGTTCCTGCCTGTGGGACTTCTTTACCTAAGGGGCCAGGAAGAATGGAAACCCCAGCTACACTCAGAGTTTAGATGAAGACCTTTCTTTTCACAAGAGACTTTTAGAAATAACAGAAGATAAAGCAGAAAGGGGAGAAAGAAGATTCCAGCTGCCATTGAACTTGGGGTATTTTTTGTCCTTAAGATCATAACAACCAAAATTACTGGTACAGTAATACAATTGCATCTGATATTGGGAAATACCCAATAACCTGGAGGTTTTCAGAGGCTGTTGTGAAGGACAACAGACATTGCAACAGTACAAAAATATTGTGTTCATATTGGGAAAGTTATTCTCTCCAAATATGCATGCTTTTTTTTTTTTTTTTTTTTTTTTAATGCATGCTGTGAAAGAGGACAGAGGTGAACCAGGAGAACACATTTTCCAAGTACTGTTTGAGTGGTTCCTAGAATGCTTTGCTCCATCAGGTGGAAATCAATGCAATGGATAGTGCCTGGTCCACAGCTGGTGTGAACAGCTTTAAATGCATTGATTTTACCAAGGCTACAATTTTAAATATATGTTGCAATTAAAGGGATCTGTATCTCAAGTAATTACAATGTCCCTCATCATAGGGACTTCTGCTCAGTTCTAATAAAGATAACTTACTTTACTGAAGCTGACCTTAGAACAGATATTGTTATTACACTACAAAACAGCATTATAATATTATCAGAACTTCATTTGAATTTTCTGTATTCATTTTGTAGCATGGGATTTGCATGATTTTTGTGTGCATGTGTGGTTTTTATTTTCTGATTTTACAACCTGTGCTTTTTCTTGCCTGAGAATTATGTTAGCATTCACATCAGAAATTCTGTTTTGTCTATTTAGGGGTAGATTCCCATTAATATCTTGTTTCCATATCAAGATTGTGCTGCACTAGAATTACAAATTCAGCTCCAATTGTTTAACATAATCTCCGAAGTTTAATGGCTTTGATAAAAGTGGGTAAATATACCTTAGTAAAGTATAATAATCAGATGAAATAATGTCTTGAAACCTGGAAGTAATTCCTAGTGGGTGTTGTGATGTAGAAATCACAACTATATCCACTACTCATAGCAATAATCTGGGAGCAGAGAGAAAAGGGAAATACGTATCATGGAATCTTCCTCTAACTGCTGAGGAGATCAAGTCAAATTTAAGCCCTTTCTTGCACTTTGCTCATTTTTTTTTAAGCCCTGCTTTTTATAAATAAACGGAAATAAACCATCAACAATACAATTTATAGGGAATGGATGTTCTGCATTTCTGGGGACTCCCAAATGCAATGGTAGCCTCCTGTTGCATTTGCTTGCTATATGCAAGTAATTCAATGGTAGGAAAGGACAGAAAGGCAGTTTCTCTCACAAGCACGAATTTTCCTCTCAACCCACCAGGCTCCCTCTCTGGACATTTTAAAGCATAACAAAGATCACTTGGCAGGGCACAAACATTAGCTGTTAGGTGTTGTTTCCCCCATGCAGTTTCAACAGAGATTTGTCTCCCCAATGTCTAGACAAGTTTAGCAGGGAAGACAAAGCTCAGACACATTTGCCAGGGGCTTGGCAATAGCAGGAGCAGTACCTGGTGGAACAGCACACCACAGCACTATTGTAGCCCAAAATGTTTGGAGAACAACCCATAAGATTGCTAAGTACTGTTTTTCTAATTACCACTCCAGTCTGTCTGATAAAGATATTTTTCCTTTACATTTAGCAATACCAAGAGTTTGTATGGGAGTTATAGGATTTGGCCTTTTTTATGGGGAAAAAAACCCCAAATGTGTGAAATATGTGATGAAGACTGGGAAGAATCAGCTGAGCCAGCAATCATATTTTAGCAGTGCAGTAATGAAACTGGAAAATATGAAGTGGAGACAAGTTCATTTTCATAAGAGAAGAATAAAAGGCATTCAAAAAGAAGTGAATCCCTTCTCATAGCAAACAATGCAGTTTGGGTATAATGTCAATTAATCACCAGAATGCCTGCTTTAACAGTAAATACATTAAATACCAAAAAAAAAGAGATGGCTTTAGAAACAAGGGAAATTCTTAGAAAATGAGTCCTCACCATTTCAGAAGTGTTTTGCACCCTGCTTGGAATAGATTATATGCAACGTCACATACATGTTCCTTTACAAGACAAAAAAAAAAAAAAAAAAAAAAAAAAACTTTTATTTCCATTACATGTTTATAAAACGTTATTTTAATTTATTCCATTCCCCTCTTACCTCTCTTTTCTAGTCTGTTTTATACTTTCTTATGCCTGCTTCCTTTTTTTCTCAATTATTTCTTTCTTCTTCAGATTTCACTTAGTCTTCCTTTCTTCCAGTTAAATAAAGCAATAAAATTTAACAGGAAAAGCACCTGAAATAATATTGGGGTATAGTTCTTTATATGTCTAAATGGAAACTACAGGAAATTAGTGAAAATGTTTTGTGTCAGCATCTGGTCTCATTCAATTCTATCTTCAGGATTTGATCCAGAAATGGAGTAACTCAGCACATCTGGAAATTGTGTTGTTTAAAAATCTACTGTCTCTAGTGTACCAGCAGAGTACACAGGGATGGGAAAGAAACTGTCAGCACCTCTTATTCCTCTCTGCTTGAACACTATATTCCTCCTGCAAACCTCTCATTTGTTTTTGCCCTTTTTAAAACTCTTGGTCTGTTTTCCCTCTTCTTTTACTGTAGTCATTCAATCAGCCATTTCCATCTATATTTTTTCTGCCATGAAACAATTTACAATGGAAGATAATGAATCTCCAGGGTTGCCTTACTATTTCAATTGGGCAGAAGTAACCTGGAGCTTTGAGCAAAGATGTAAGGGAAAAGAGGGCTATGGGAGTATCTCACAAGCATACAAAATGTTGATATTCTGTGAATTATTCTAGTCCTATTTCCAGTTTAATCATCATATGAAATTTGCAAACAGCATGTAAACAAAACTGTACCACATCAACCCCCAGGAGACTATGCTGATTGCATTTGTAGACAGTTTATACAAATTTAACCTTTTTGTTTTTTTCACACATTTCCATAAGAAGATTGTGATGAGTTGATCTTTGTTTAAAGAATATTATTTCTAGCTGCCATTCCTGCAAAACTGATCAGGGATCAGAAAAGCAAGTGGATTCTTATCAGGTTAGGCATGACCACCCTCAGTAGAGAGGATGATGTGATTCAAATTCACTTATTCATCCTGCTGCTGACATGGGAGCCCTAATAGCATGCAGCTCGCTCCCTGGGGGCATGCTGGCTCAGCAGGACCACGCAGAAGTAAATAATGCTGAAAGCTTATTTTAGTCTGTAAAATAAGCAGAAATAACTGAAATCACACAGGGGAAAAAGTCATTGAGTAACAAAGGAAACATGTCCAACAACCACGATTTAATTAAACACCTTACTCTCCTACAATATTTGCCAGTTAGTCATTTCCTCTTTTCCCTGGAGAAAGGCAAGTGTTACAAACAACACTCCAAAATTCTGATATTTCATATATATTCCCTATGCAGCTATGGTGTAGTTCCTAACTCAGATTTTCACAGATTCTCCTCGTTCTTTAAGGGAAACACCTGCATATCCAGCCAGGATACGGATGTCAGGTCCATTTATATATCTTGACCCCTAGCATCTGCAAGAATGCCTTAAGATTTTTGAGAATTCCCAAGAGAAGAGCAATGAGTGTACAAGGCTGGTATGAAGGTAGAGGGGATTGTATCCCACAATCTCCTGTCAGAATCCAAATTCTGTGTTATATTTCCACAACCCACTTTATTCATAAATGACAGACCGAGGGACATATTTTCCACAAGAATCCTGGCAGGACAAAACTCTTCCCAAGCCCAAGCTCCTCCCCCCCAAATTTTTTGATATCCTGTACACTGATTACTTCAATGCATTCTTGGCATTTGTACTCAAATTTGGGTTCTAGCTCAAGACACCAATTTTTTCATGACACCCCTTCAATATTGCTTCTGAAAGGCAAAGTTTATGAATACTTCTGAAACCAGCTCCTCCCCAAGCTCAAATATTTCTGTTAAGGCACTCTTGTCTTGCTCTGGACTAAAGACTAAGTCTGGGCCTACACAGGCCATGGAGAATTTTTAGCTTGAAAGAAAGTTTAAACTTGGAAGCAAGCTATTAGACTCAGACCACTCACACAGATTTAAAGGTTTAATAAGCAACTCCATTTACCACACTGTGAGAAGCTTAGAAAATTATGTTTGAAAGACATGATTTATATAACTTGATGATTTCGATTCTGACTCAGGTACATGCATAATCCTACTCTATAGAAGCTTAAAAGGGAAATTTGCCAAATCTTGATAAGCCAAATCTCATAAAATTAAGTTTGAGACAAAAGTTGCACTACCCTTCATCAATACTTTTCTTATCTCTTATTTAAGATTAAATCCTTAGATATAAATGAATGCTGAGCACGGTAAAATTTGCTTCCTATTCTTATCCAAAATTCAATGCAGTTGCTTCTTGCAAAGGAACAAGATTCACTGTTTTTCTTACAATGATAAACATCTTCAAAGGCCTCTCCGGTAACCGTGCTGCCTTACATTCACTTCTGCTATCAAGTGAACTTTGCTGAAATTGTTGTTTGACCTGTTTTATTGTTATCTACTTCCCAGGATGCTGGCAGTCACTTTCTGATAGATGTACCTGGAGCTGAAGCGGAAACACGACCTGCAACTACAGCTGACAGGTTGGGCAAACGTGATTTGGGACTTATTATTTAGTTTTCCTCAAAAGCAAAGTGTGATATGTAATCATGGTTGAAAATATGATCGGCTAAGCAACGATACAAAGATGAAGTATTTCCTTCATGATTTTGAAACTTGTCATCACCAGTGTGTGCTTTAAATCCAGCTGCTGCAAGTTGTGGGCTTTACTCTTTCAGTCTGTGCTATATGAGATTCCCATGGTGCTACTAAACTTTGAAGGCCAGATTCCCATCACTGAGCAAAGTGGGCAGCATTCCCAGGCATTTGCCACTTCATCAATCCACCAGACAGTCTGAACATGGCATCTTTTAAATTCCGTTCCAGCTATCTATTTCTGAATCTCAGGGGATTTTACAGCACTAATAACGTATAAGCTTTTGATTCAGGGAAGAGAAATCAGAAAGAGATAACAGGGAGAAAGGGAAATGTGCAACCATTTAAACTGTAGACCTGGAACTGCCTTTGAGACAGTTACAATTCTCTTTGGATCAGTGACATTCATTACTATTTGCCAGCCACAAGGAGGTTAATACGCAAAGTCTCTCTGTTTTTGGCTGCGAGATACATAACCAACCAGCTGAGCTAAAGGTGTAAACAGGGCTGACCAATCCTAATGGCCTTTTTTGACAAATGGAGGAGTTCTTGCTAATTAGCCTGATAAGAGCTAGAACTGGAAATTGTGGTGGGAAGGGAAAATGAAATGTGTATAACCTGTTCCTAGGGTTTAGCCTGAAGAGTAAAGGAGAGAAGTGGGGATCCAGGCACATGGAAGAAAGGTGGGAAAAAAGGCTCCTTTTGTGGAGGAGTTGTAATGAAGTGGTGAGAGGGAGCCTGATCATCTTGAAGGGAGAATTTAAAAAGAATGCAAATAAAATACAGTGAATTGAAGCAGAAGAATGTTCTGACCTTCTGTAAACTGAAACTATTTTTATTACAAGGGAAATATAAAGAATCTCTTTACCATGAGAGCATGTTAATTAAGAATTGAGAACAATCTCCAACGTAGAATACAAATACAATATTTCAGATAGATTGATGCTCACTTATTAAGTTCATATTCATACTACTTTGATTAACATTGCTATTTTTCATATAATTCTTCTTATAAAAAAAAAAAAAAAACAGAACATGAGGAAACTTTTGCATCATGTTCTGAAAGAGTATCCCTTATTACAAAATGCGGCATATGGAAAGAAATTATCACAGAGAATCATTTCTCATATATTCAAGGCAATAGAAAGTGTTCAAGAAAATAAATAAAAATTTATTTTACTTATCACACCAAAAATATATGCTGATCCTAACCTTGGATTATCTGCTTAGTAAGAGTTTTGCAAAACACGATAGATACTTAACAGCTGGTTTTTCTCAGGCATGTCAGAGTTAAATGATAATGTCGCCTTAGAAATTAGTGGAGAAATGTTTAAATGATGAGATAGTGTTTCAAGAAGAGGATGTAAAGACAAGAATAGAGAACTCCTATTTGTTCATTTTTTTGACATTGCCGTAAAAGTTTCTTATTGTATTGCCATAGTGAAAAAAGGGTCTGCTGTCTCCTAGCTGCAACAGTCTTGATTCAAACTGTTTTCTGACTGAAACAGTATCACAACTTCAGGAAAATGTAATAAGAAGATACAGGTTATGGCAATGTTTATGTATGTAATTGTACTGGTAGCAGAAGATAGCATTTTAAGGAGATGGTTCAAATAACTAGTGAACATGAGTAAAGCTGCCGTAAGCATGGCTTAAGAAGTCCGAAAACACTGCTAGATTTCCATAGCTCTCAGATTAACTCAAAAAAAAAAAATCATGTACGCTAGCACTTGCCTTTTAGTGTAACCAAGGAGGTGAAAAACATCAAACTTTTCAGAATCACTGCCCTAAGAGTAGAAAACAGATGTTGAGATCTGGTGGTGATCAAAGTAAATTAATTTCTACTGTATTCCTGTCCTTCAAATTTTAAGTGAATTTAGCACTTATAAAAGGTAACATTAACTCCCCTGTGTAGAGTGGTTCTCTCTTGATCTCCTGAGCAAATACAAATGTGTAAGATGCCATCCAAACTCTGCCTTGCTAATGTGCCCCTTTCTGACCTAAGGGACTATTGCTACAGATGAAATAGGGGTTCAGTCACAGGGGTTCCTGGCTTATCTGCTCAGGCAGTCAATGATCCCAGAGCTAGCTGTGGGTGCTGATGTATTTGTCATGTATTTGTCAGACACATGAGCAAGACAATGCTTTAATTTTATCAGACTGACCAGTGTAATACCTGAACTAGTCACCAGGAATGGAGAATAAAATCTCATCATTTCCTGTCAAGGCATTCATTTTCCCTTAGTCCCATTTTTAACAGCAAAGAATGATACAGCTATAAATTATCCACCTCAAAGCTTATACTACATAGCATAAATTATTATAAAAATAACTTACAGGTGAAGATTCTAAAATGAAAATCTGGAGAGGAAATATAGTTGAATTTACAACAGATTTCACAGAATACTCTTGATTTTATTGGAAAAATATTTCTCCTGGCAAGTGTTGTAGAGTTAAGTTTGTAAGAAAGCCACACCAAGTATAAATTTTATTCCTTTTGAAATGGAAGATTAGTTCTCAGCACTAAACTGGTATATTCCTTTAAGCTTGTTATGAACTATTCTGCACTCAAACTACTAAGAATTTGATTTTTTTTCTAAAAATTGTGATTTTCTGGATTTATCCTGCTGAGGTCTTCTAGGACAAAAGGCAGGCTTGCTCACTGAAAATAAGACTTAATCTCACTATTTTCACTATCTGCTCTAAAGGGGCAAGTCACATATGCACTGAAGAAAAGCGATCTGTTCCCTTAAGGAATTGGTAGAGTTTCTCAGTTTTAGAAAAAGGTAAGTCTACCAGTATTTTTGGCAGAACACCTTTGTGGATTGCAGAGAGAAGGAGGAATCCGAGTTTATAATGTAACTTAATTGCAAATATTCCAACTTCTAAATTCATTTTCTCTAGAGACAATCTTGACAAATAAAGACAATTGTGCAGTGTATGTGTGTTGCCGCAAGGATACTCAGAAATTACTCTTCTGAAAACTACTATTCCTTTAAAGATCTCTCCTGCTCTTTCAGAACACCTCTGTTCCTAACATTGCATTCCTTAATTTTTCAACTACAGAATAAATTATATACTAGCAGAAAGCTGAAATTAGTTGCTACTCAAAAGGTTATTGCATCTAAATTGTTGTGAACCCTTTCCTCTCTCCTTTAAATGAGAGAGCGACTTAGAGGAGAAAGCGACTTTCACAAAATCACGATAAACAACAGTATGGCTTAATGTGGAACAGCCACATAGCATGACAGTAATATAAAAGGCAGGACTCCTGGATTTTGACTTTAACAAAAAATATTTTCATTCACTTTTTCTCCCAGATTTAACAGAGGTCAGTTACAAGCAAGCTGCCATTACACCAATATAAAGCCTCACTGGACCTTATTAACTGTGATAGATTAATGTTAGGCAGTAATGGTTCCTATCTGTTTGGATATAGAATTACAGAATCACAGAATGGTTGAAGTTGGAAGGGACCTCTAGAGATCACCTAGTCCAACCCCCCTGCTCCAGCAGGGACACCTAGAGCACGTAGCACAGGGTGGCATCCAGGTGGGTTTGGAAGATCTCCAGAGAAGGAGACTCCACAGCCTCTTTGGACAGCCTGTTCCAGGGCTCTGTCACCGTCACAGGGAAGAAGTTCTTCCTCATATGGAGATGGAACTTCCAGTGTATTAATTTATACCCATTACGCCTTGTCCTGTCACTGGACACCACCAAGAAGAGTTTGGCCCCATCCTCTTTACATTATCTCCTCAGGTTTTTGTATATATTGATCAGATCTCCTCTGAGTTTTCTCTTCTCCAGACTAAACAGGCCCAGCTCGCTTAGTCCTTTCTCATACAATAGATGCTCCAGTCCCTTAATCATCTTTGTGGCCATACGCTGGACCCTTTCTAGAAGCTCCACATCCCTCTTGTCCTGGGGAGCCCAGAACTGCACTCAATACTCCAGGTGTGGCCTCACCAGAGCTGAGTAGAGGGACAGGATCCCTTGCCTCGACCTGCTGACAACAGGTCCTCTACCTTCAAAAGTATCAGTCCTTCAGCTTACCAAAAATGCTGTCCACAAGGTTCTGACTTTCCTGGTATTTCCATGAGGCTAGCTGCTATCATAAACAAGTTGTCTCCTCACCAGAGACACTTGTGAAGGACAAGGTTGTGGAGCTGTTTTCATGGGTGATAAGTGTGCCATCTGCCTCCCTTTTATAACCCTTAGTCAGACAGATTCAAAAGAAAAGCCTGGAAGAGGTGGGGCGAAGGGTTCATAACCAGATGTTACCAATATTTTAGGAGAGATGAAAAGCCAGTCAAATTAGCTGTGATTATGAAATCCTTGTCTTCTTATGATGTTTCTGACTGCGTTTCAAAGGAATGTTCTCAGTAATGCTCACAGGCATCCAAAAGCAAATATCAGGCTGATTGTGTCACCCTTAAGTTATGGTAAGTGTGTGCCCATTTGTTAGTCATTTCAGGCTGTGGGGCTTGCGAGTGTGCTTCCCTGTGCAGTGAGGAGGACACTGTACTGTACTGTTTGAGAGATCATGGGGACTCAGCTGTGGACCGCTTTGGCCTCATATGAACTCAATATACAGCTGGGCTATATACCATTAAACCAAGGCCATCAGGAGAAAGATTTCATATGTGGTAGGGTTTTCAGATCAGTAACTTCCAAATCCCACTGAGGTAAATTGAGAATATTGTCTATAAAAGCTGAATTGTTTTGGGGCAAATCAGGCATCAGGTTTTGGTCCAGACTCAAACGCCACAATTGTTAAACGGTGATTTAAGTGGAGACAGATAGCATGAAAATCCTTGTGTTACGAAACTTGCATTTGAACTATACAGTTTAACCCTGAATTCAAATTTTCCATGAATTACAAAACTACTTCAAGTGCCTGTTTCAAAGTGCTGGGGCTCAAGGGCATTGCCCGATCTGACTGTCCCTGTTCCCCTCCTTGGCCTCCGCCTGCTGCCCAGGCTCATGTCCCCATTTCAGCCCAGCCTGGAGCCATCAAATCCACCAGGGCCTGGTCAGTCTCTGCTAACTGGGTGGCCAGTAACAAGCCTTCTAACCAAGGATGCGTTTTCCCTGCATGCAGTCTTCTGCTAGAGAAGGATGCTCCGTCTCCAGCGGAAGGTGCTCAATGGTTTGAGTGAGGTTTGAATTTGTCCAATTCTATTGAAATTTTTTAATATTGACTATAATCTTCCTGAGCATAAACATCTGGTAGAGACTGGAGATGTGAAGCAAAAAATAAAAATATATGTAGATGGCCTACTGAAGATACACTTCCTGGCTTTAAAAAAAAAAAAAAAATAGAGGTTTGTTTTTCTGTTGTATTATAAATGGTAGTACAGCTCTTTCCTGCAGTAAGTTCACACCTTTTGGAAATGTTGTGTGTAATCTTTAAATCTCTATTAAAGGTGAATTAGTTTTAAAGTAACTAATTATTATTAAATGGTTACCTTAGCAACACAAAGAGGGTAACCATAGTAGCCTCTTTTATGCAAATTGAAATGTAGCCAGTCTACAGCTTCATGGAACTGCGGATTTTAAAACCAGAGAAGAAAACATCAACTTTTTACTTCACTTAATGAGCCACTCTTATTGCATAAAATCCAAGGTAGGTCGAGATTCTTGTTTTTGTCTTATTGCCGATGTGATAGGCCTTGCTTATTTCTACTTTTCACCGAAGGTTTTAGGAAAGCAATTTAAAAATCATGATCTTCTCATAATTTCTTTGTGGTATATATGAAGGGAAGTAAATATGTTCCTGAGCTAATTTTCTTTCTGTGGAGCAATGTAACAGTGATACATACATATCCATCTGCATTTTATCTCTATTGCAGCCTTGACCAGAGAAAGTAAAATGTTCTTATTTCTTTGCCTTCTGCTATAACTTTATCATCAGTAAGTTATGTAGATACAGCTTGACAGTATTCATATGGAGTTCCAGTAATCTCTTGGAATCAAGAAAGCATGAAACATTTCTCACAATATCAGTGTGAGATCAGTAACTAATTTTGTCACTAGAAAGTGATAAATAAACTCAACAGGATGAAATGATGTGCCCAGTGGGTCACAAACCCTTACTGGCAGAAAGTCTTGCTGTTTTTGTCACTGTTTTATTCATATCTCTTTTCCTCTTTTCCTTCAGCCAGAGTCAATAACTGCATGAGTGTTTGCGCCATTGGTCATGTTGCGAAAACTCATAAAATCCTGTTTACAAACTCAGCCCTTTATTAATCCCACAATAATGCCAGTGCCACCAAATAAGATTTTAAAACAGATGTGCAACAATTAGAGGTTTCCATAAAGTGACAGTATCCCAAATGAAAGGACTTTGCAAGAAAATGAGTTTCTTTGAAAAACTGAAAAGCGTTTTAAGTGTTTCAGGAGGTAAAAAGCTTAAAAAAGCCTTCCAAACCCCAGTGTGAGTACTAACTGCTCAACAGTCACTCACTTCACCTTGAGATCCCCAAAGAATATTAAATTAATCCCAAATGCATTTCAAGTAAAAATAAAAAAGGCTCAGATAACCTCGTGTGTTCTTAAAGTCAGGATAATGCTTCTAGAAAACCTGCATCATTTCATAAGATTTAAAGTGGAAAAACTGAAATTCTTATTTTCAGTCTGATATCACAAAGTCAATAGTGCAATATTAACTTTAAAATAAGATTCCATTTTCACATAAAATTTCACATAAAAGTCACTCCTGAACAAGGACATTTTTATTAGCCTATCTTCATCAAAAGACCAAAATTGGCCCTGGAGTACCAAGCTTTATCACTCCTATCACTGTGGTTTACTTCAAATGATGTTTCTCAGGGAACACAGCTAAGCATTAATCCATGCTCTGTATTTGTCCTTAGCCTCTGGGCAGCTACAACAGAATCTGATGAAACCTTCAAAGCCAGAGAAGTGAAGGCAACTCTCCACCTGTGAACTCCTGTGCCCTTTCCTTGGGCTACCCTGACTTCTGTTTACAAGGATAGATTTGTGCTTTCCTGGGAAACACAAATGAACCTGTGTGTTTCTGCAGCTCCGTATGGTAAGACAATATTCACAGTTACAGGTGTCTATTGCAGCTTTTCAGGGGCTCCACTTGTCTAGTCAAAACCTGAAGGACTTCAATGGATTTCCATGAGAAAGAGAAGTGAGGTTATTGTAACTAAAGAAAAAACAAAACCCAAAAAAACTAATAGATCAGGATGGAAATATATTTTTTTGCAAGAGTACTACCTGTCTGAATCTAGTATAACTAGAAACTAAGCAATGAATATTAATTAACAGGAAGGTTTGCCCTTCGTGTTTTTTACTGCATTTTAAGCTGATTGGGCAATTAGGAGTGAAGCAATTATTATTCCTGTACCTTTTCTTGAGAAGAACAGAAGCTTGTTTTAAACTCTTTGCTTTCTAAAAAAGACTTACATGTGTCTGTATAATTAGTTCTCTGGAAGACATGCAGACGTTGTATAGATTACTTTTGAACTGTATTGACTGCAAGAGTTAAAATCATTAGTCAAATGCCCAGTGATGCAGGGAGCAATTTCTAGGTATAAGATTGAAAAGACAATAAATACAATACTGTTTATCTTTTTTCTTCTGCTTTTGGATGCTTTATAATTCAAGCTTTTCTCTGTATCTAAGAGAGATAAAGAAAAAAAATGTGAGATAATTTGTATATGTAAAACTTCAGCCTCATTTTTAAACTAAATATTTGTAAATTTCTATGAAAATATCTGAAATTTATTCTGACTGTAAAGATGAAAATTGAGGGTCTTTCTAATTGAATTTACCAACTATAACTTTCAAAGTAGTTGGAAATATTTAGAGAACTGCTTCGAATGTGAAAGGCAGCTCAGGGGACAAAAAAGGAGTTATTTTAGTTTATTTCAAAAGTACTAGTACTTAAATTTCAATCTTTAAAAAACATTTTAAACTTTTTCTGTTTTGGAAATTTTAAATTTTATATCTCAAAAATTGATTTTATTATTGATAAACCAATTTTTATTTGAAAATAAAAAATACCTCAAAATGATCAAAACATTTCAATTGAATCCATCTGTTCTAGACTGAGCTGTTTTTTCTCCTCTCATTTCTCTAAAACTTTTCAAGCAAAAAAATCAGTTTAACTCAAACTATTATGAGATCTTGACCACTGGGCCAAATGTTCACATTGTCAGTTTTGCCCTCATTAGGTTTAAAAGAGTAGAAAATCATGAATTTTTCCATATAGACTATTATAGTAAATGTTTCCCTTTACTTGCAACTCTGATTCACTTGGAAAAACTATATTTTATGTTTCCTGGCAGCACTAGTTCAGGATAGCAATTGGACATAAAAGCACCTGAAAAAGCAGATTTTTTTTCTCAGTCCTCAAACAAGCATTGTTTTGGAGAGAGTTAACATATCAGTTAAAGCTGCCATGTTCATTTTTCTGTGTAGTACCATAAACATCTGTGAATGCACAGTGTTAGAAGATATGATTTCAATTATATACTCTGTTAGTGAGTTGCATAAGTATATAACTGAGATGAAAATCTGAATGAGAACACCTATTAAGTTATAAACTGTGACTTATCTGATTCATTTAAAATAATAATAACAAAAAGATTAAATTCTTTCATATAACTCACTCCTAAAAGGGCGTTATGGAAATATATCAGTTAATTAGCTTAAGCATGATAAATGAAAAGGAATAATGTGTGCATGAATTAATTATGATATTTTGTGAGGAATTATCCTTTAAATAGTTAAGGAATTAATGCTCTTTAAGTAGAAGAGAGATTAGTAACTGTAAATGAATTACCAGTGAGAATTCTTAGAGGAAAATACTTTGGCTAAATCAAGACCCCTTTAAAATGAAAAATAGTATAGATGATTTTTCATTTTTTAAAACTTGGTCTCCACATAACTATTTCTGGCATTCTTTCCCCCTCCACCTTCCTCCCTCCCTGGTGTTTACAGTGGTGTTGTAATATAATATATACTGAACTATGCCTTTAAAATATATGAAAAATATTAAAAATGTAAGCCTTAAATCTACTGTTATGTAACATAAAAATATAATTAAGATCTATCTAGAATTAAGTTAATCAAAGCTTAATTCGTTTATTATTGGTCAAAGTAGAAGAAGTTGGGGTATTAAAAATTTCTATTTTTTCTATTTTCTATTTTTTGGTGGTGCACAAGGAAAATAAATTGGAAATACAGCAAATGCTTTGAATCTTAGTGTTTAAAATGAATTCCAATATTTTACAATAAAGCCAAAAGGAAAAAAACTGCAAGTCAGAGACCTTTCTGCCTAGAAAATTATTATTTTTTTAAACAACAAAACCAAAAGTTCATTTATTTTCCAACACAGACTGTGAAATGATCCCGTGGTCAACAAATGTGCCTTCACTCCAGTAATTAATGCCTGTCTTTTTTCACATCACTGGGAAACACTTTCTATTTATATTTGTATGCACACACACATTTATATATGCATATATGCATATATTTTACTCTTAAAACATTTAATATGAAAATGCCACCTTGTTCTGTTAAGTTCTGTTAATAGTGAAACTATTTTGTTTGTTTATTTTTCTAAAATATCTAATGAAACTCTGCTAGATATTATACTCTTTAAAATGCTTAAAACAAGCCAAACTGCAAAAATCCATAAAATCTTTTTTCTGTAGAGAAAAGGCTGCTGTCTTTTGTCTGGGGAAGCTTGTTTCTAAACATAGCTGCTTCTCTGATTTTTAGAGGATGACCCACATCCTGACCCACATACCCCTCTTTCCTGAATCTGTCTCCTTTTATTCAAAAGAAAATGTCAGTCTGTCTAAACTGGGACGTTCAGGCCTAGCCATAGGGTAGGTAAACAGAGGCCAGGATCCAACATCTTCACATGAAGCCGCAATTAGGATGTTGGTTGACTGGAAAGGTTTCAGCCCAGTGCAATTGCCATTGCCATTGCATGATACCCACTGTGTACCCTTCAGCCTCCTCTGTAGGCTCCTTCTAGTTGGTTTTGATTTTTCTTAATTCCTTTGGAAACAGCATCATTCTTGGTACTGCTGAGGTACATGCTCCACACTGGGGTTCCTCACCTGTCAGGATATTGGCCACCTCTGGCATGTTGGCTGTACCTAAGTATCCTGCTGTAGACCTCTTGCAATCACATAAAATTTAGCAGAGTCTAAGGGCAAGTTGCCTTCTTGGTCCTGCACACAGCATCTGCAGATGGAAAAGCAGACATATTGTTTCCTGAGTCCATCACTGTGTCTCTCTGTCCCTTGGAGCAACCAATGCCTTTATGAGGCCACATCCATCACCGGTACATGCAGAATTGTAAAGTTCATGGAGCCTGGAGTCTGCAATAGCTTTCTTTCTTTTCCTTAGGAATGACATACAGGATAGTGATGTTTGCAATTTGCACAAGATAACCATCCAACCAGATCTGCAGACCATGGCTTCAAGCACTGTAATTATCCACAGGTCTTTGTATGGTTTCCATACATGACCCAATCTTTTTTTGTCATTACTGGCATGCCTTTCAGGGAAGTCAGGTCAAGGGATGTAAGTGTTATTTTGTAATAGTACTCCCTGCTTTCGCCCATGGGCCAACGACCCAATTTAAGCTCAACCCACTGCTGTAGTCCCTGCTGCAGCTCTGCTATGAGGTGCCCATCTCTGGCCCTGTCTCCTCAGTGCTCTTTGACCCAGCTCACACCTGGTTGTGCTGAGGTGGTTGATGGAACCTCTCTCTCTGCCTCTGAGTTCAGCCTCATGGGGCTGCACCCCTGCTGAGGGCTTGGCCAGCATGGGGGTCATCCTCAGAACCTTCCTTGGCCACTCTACACATCCTCTTTTGCCTTGCACCCCCATTCCTTCTTTTCTTTTTTAAGAGTTAAAAAAAAAAGAGACTTGACAAGGACACAGCCTTGTTTAGTTTTAAAGAGATTTCTGTTTAATTGCTCACGCAGATGTTTGAAAGCAGTTTGAAAGCCTCCTGAAGACTGCCCAGAAAGCCTGTTATTATCTCTCTGATGTTTACCAATAATACTCTCTTGCTGTTGGTGACAGCTGAAATTAATTAACTGGAAATTGTAGAAACGTATACTCAGAGACAATGCAAAAAGTTGGTTAAAGATAACACTGAATGTCATTTCAGAAAGAATAAATAAGCATAGACATATCTGAAGAAAACGTATGTTTGCTTCCTATTTTGCATGTACTGTCCTCAGATATTCCCCCAGGAGTAAATGACAATCCTGATGGCAATTTGAGGGGATTCAGATTTGGACTGTTATTACTTAAAGTCTTCGTGATACCAGGGAAGGTGGTGGGCTTTACGCAAAGTTTGTTAAGGCCTTATCCAAAGTTCACTGAGGCCTGTGAAAAGGTTCAGACAATTTTACATCCCTTGGATCTATGTAAAGTGTTCTCTAGAGATCATATTGCAGATCCAGACAATCCAGGTTATCACAGAATCATAGAACCTCTGGAGATACTTAGTCCAACTCAGCTGCTTGAGCAGGGACACCTAGAGCATGTTACACAGGATTTTGTCCAGGCAGGTTTTGAATATCTCTAGAGAAGGAAACTCCGTGACCTCCCTGGGTAATCTGTTCCACTGCTCTGTCATCCTCATATGAAAGAAGAAGATAAACAGATCTATAAGCTGAGGCAGAACAGTGTCATGTGTTCTGAAACATACCTATAGATTAATGTTTACCTATTTGTTTCTCTCTTCAATGTACTGTGCCAATGGGCTATCCTTGGCCACTTCCTCACAGCAGAAACTCTGAAAGGCTTGATGCCTAAAATGCATATGGCAATCCAAATGGAAAGAATGCATCTATTTAGTGGATTTTTCTCAAAATTAATTTGGCTATGAGCTATTCTAGAAATAAATAGTAGAGGAGTTGTGGGGAGAGTTTTTATAAGTATAGGAGCACAAAAGAGGCTCCAGATGAAGTTCAAATAATATTATGCATGTCTGTAACATCTGCTGGAAATTGCTAACCAGCTAGGAGGACAAATAACTGACAGGGACTGCCAGCACTGAGGACTGTTAGAAGAACCAGCAGCAAAATTCATAACTTTTCTGTTTCAGGATGCTGGCTATTAGACCAGTATAAGCATAATCATAAAATAATTGGAGTGAAGTTCAAGACATAAAAGAATTTTAAATTGCCTTGGTCCTTCTAATGCATTCCCATTAAGCATCAGACTATAAGGTTGCATGTAATTGCTAATCAAATATGGTATCCAGCTTTCAGCAGGATCAGTAAAAAAGGGATCATTAAAGACAGACAAACCCAGAAAATACTAGGCTGCACTACCACTTTATTACTCTTTGAAGGTTTATTACTCTTTGATGGTGAAAGGAAGTAGAGAAGTGAATGCAACTCTCTTGTCTACAAATGAGTAGGTGGCTATAAAAAGATTTTTTCAAAATGAAAATCTATGTTTTGTTTGGCCTAAATTACTTCTACATTTGGGCATATCTATTGTCCAAGGAGACAGTAAATTGTTTCTACATTTCTCTCATTTAAACAGGGGCTAATAGGACAGATCAAAAGAGCAGTTGCATTTATATGAAGTACACAAACAAGACTATTCTTACTAGGCCAAAAAAAAATGTATATACTGAAAACTGTTGGAAGAACAGAAGGAGAAGAACCAAAAGAAACATAAGACGATTCTTCAGTGATATAAACTGTTACAGTGTTTAAGAACTGATGCCAGGTAGCTCCATCTAACCTATTCCTGAAGATTCAGAAAAGTGTAGGTGACAATGGATGATGGAAGGTTGGATATAAATAGGAAAATGCCTGGAAAATTTTCAACTGTTACTTCCGCTTAAAAAGGATGTCCTATTAAAAACTCCAGCTTTTTGAGTAATTTTGTTTTAGGACTGGATTCCCTTGAAGCACTTTTTCTTTTCTTTTCTTTTCTTTTCTTTTCTTTTCTTTTCTTTTCTTTTCTTTTCTTTTCTTTTCTTTTCTTTTCTTTTCTTTTCTTTTCTTTTCTTTTCTTTTCTTTTCTTTTCTTTTCTTTTCTTTTCTTTTCTTCAGCTGAAGTTTTAGTTTCTTCATTGAATTGGCAGTGTTTTCTCTCACTCATTTTTAATTATCTGTCTGGATTTTTAAATAGGCTGTCAAAAATAATCCATGGTATCTGCAATCCTGGACTAGCTGGGATCAGTTCTTACGGTGGTCTGTCATGTACGGCAAGCTGCAAATCCCTTCTCTGCCCTTTGCATACCTGCAGTTACCAGCCCTCTGAGAAGAGCAAGGACAAGAAGACTCCATGGACCTAGCTACACTCTAACAAAAACAAGAGTTACAGCACTACAGACTATTCCCCAGCTAGTCAACAGCGAGTTTCAAGGCTCACATATTCTCTCTCCTGCATTTAAATACCTAATTCCAGTTTCCCTCTGGAATGCCTGAATTTCAGACATTCTGAATTACCCTCCAGGAAAGCTTAAATTACATTCACGCATCTCGCTTCAGGAGAGCCAGAGAAGACTAGACTCCTCACTCAGGTACCTAAGTTAGATGGCTAAAGTTAAGGAATGTGGTTACCTATGATTACTGGAAGAATTATCCTTGAAATATTTAACTGTCATCAGCAAGTTATTAATCATAATTAAAATGGTTTCTAGGAAATGAATCTTTTGACAACTAGAAGGTTTTGGAATTCCTTCAGTTAATTTCATTGTAAGCTAATGGTTCATATGGTTCACCCTCAGTTTTAAGCATTTAAAATTGCAGAAGTTTATCTCCCCAGAAGGTTTAGTCAATTGTATAAAATAGAGCAGAACCACTTTGGCTTTGATTTCACACAGAAAAAGATCTCATCCACTGAGAAGGCCTTAAAAAAAAAAAACAAATCAAAACCTAGTTACTTCAGCCAATTTCTAGACATATAAAAGGATTACTGCAGCAATTAATTAGATTATGTCATTGGGAAAACTGAAGATTCACCGATTTCTAACACCACCTTTCCATTGCACAAGACCTATTGGAAGATGGTAAACAAACAAAAAAGATCCTTCTCAAGTTTTAACATACCCCTAAGCCAAGACACAGGGACAGCTTTCATTTCAAGTAACTGCCACGTTACAGCAGAGCTAGAAAAAAATAGATTTCAAAATCAGTAATTAGAATGAATTAGGCAAATATATACAATGTTTTGCAATCAGAGCATTGGTTGCAATCAGAGTATTAATGTTTTTTATTTCAAAATAAAAAGTAAAAATATCTAGATCATTATTATTCATTTCTCACATTATCACTAGGATGTAAGCATCTCTCAAAGACCGTGTAGAAACCCATTTTCTACACTGATCTAGGCACTGGCAGTGCCTGAACTCTAAATCTGCTAGAAAACCCACCAGAGAGGAGTTATCTTCTCTTGTTTGCTTATCTTCTTTGTGTCTTCCTGATAATATCCTTGCATGTTTGGTGTGGGAAAGATTTCCAAGGAGACTGGCAATAAAAAATAGCAGAGCAGACTGTGTTCTGTGAAATACCCAATCACATTTTTTATATGACTGGCCTGTTTTGTGTCTCCTTAGTCTGTTTTTATAGATGCCAGGACATTTTTAATCAGATATTTGTAGTGGCCATTCCAAAAAGTCAAATCACCATGCTGACAATACAAAGGACTGACACAGATGTTTATAAAAACCTGACCTATCACAATTTGATATCGTGCAGGGTCCTGCACCTGGGGAGGAATAACCCCAGACACCAATACAGATTAGAGGTTGCTGCTCCACAGCAGAGAGGGATTTGGAAGTTCTGGTTGACAAGTTAACCACGAGGCAGCAATGTGCCCTTGTAGCCAAGAAGGCCAATGGGATCCTGGCCTGCATCAGGAGGAGCGTTGCCAGCAGGTCGAGGGAGGGGATCTTGCCCCTCTGCTCAGCTCTGATGAGGCTGCACCTGGAGTATTGGGTGCAGTTCTGGGCTACCCAGGACAAGAAGGATGTGGAGCTTCTAGACAGGGTTCAGCGTAGAGCCACAAAGATGATTAAGGGACTGGAGCATCTATTGTATGAGGAAAGACTAAGCGAGCTGGGCCTGTTTAGCCTGGAGAAGAGAAGGCTGAGAGGGGATCTTATCAATATGTACAAGTATCTGAGGGGAGAATGTAGGGAGGATGAGCCCAAACTCTTCTCGGTGGTGGCCACTGACAGGACAAGGGATACAAGTTGAAACACAGGAATTTCCATCTCCATATGATGAAGAACTTCTTCACTGTGAAGGTAACAGAGCTCTGGAACAGGCTGCCCAGAGAGGTTGTGGAGTCTCCTGCTTTGGAAATCTTCAAAACCCACCTGGATGCGACCTTGCGCCGTGTGCTCATGGTGTCCCTGCTGGAGCGGGGGGGTTGGACTAAATAATCTCTAGAGGTCCCTTCCAACCATACCATTCTGTGTTCTTTGATTCCTTGTGACAAGTAGTCATTTTATCCATTAGATTATACAAGCATACTGACCTTATTTATAACTTAAATAGATTTTTTTGTATAATTTTTAGTGATATAAGAAAGTAAAAAAGTTAATAACCACAGAAATCTGTGTGAGAAAGAAGATTGGAGTGATTTTTTTTGTTGCCTGAATTGTTACCACTTACCATTATAAAACATATTAGTGGCTCATGCTGTCACCATTTCCCTCCTGAAACACCACCTCCCTGCTGACTTTTATCCACTTACATTGATGCCCTGAATCAGGAAGAAAAAAAATGATTGCTGTAGCCTGAGGGAAGAACATGAAATCAATAGATAGTTTATCCACAAGAAGACTGTGTATGGTTTATATAGAAGAGATGTGTCTAGAAGCTTAGATTAACCAATTGGTTGCACCTCTAAGTACAATCTGCATCTCATGTGGCATGTTCAGATGTTTCTCACAATAAGGGAAGGTAAGTTCCTCTTACTGCAGCATGCGTTCAACTAAAGAATTGCATATGATAATGCTAAGACTTTAAGAGTACAAGGGAAGAGAAGGTTTTTGAGCTAAACAGTTGAGTGCTGTAACAGTCAACAGAGAGATGAACAGAAAATTCTTCAGCTCTGGCACATTCTGTTATGACAACTAAAATATAAATTACTTAAATCAAGCTCTCGATATTTCCTAAATCATGTTGATTTGCTAAGAAACCTTTTCTATTAGCCTCCCACAACACTGGGCACATTGATTTGTCTACATTTTCCTTACATTAAAGAAATGTACTCTTCATGTCATGATGTGACTGAGTGTTTTCCCCTGTACGTTGATAGATTACATAGCTTTCAGAACTCCATCAGAGGTCCTTTCTTCTGCAGCTTCTCATTTTTGTCTGTCTTCAACTGGGTGGAAGTGGGAAAATATGGGAGCACCTCTGGGCTCACATTCTCGTGGCTCAGAACATTTGAGACACCATTTCTGTGACTATCATTTTCACAAAAGATTCAGCAGGTAAGTAACTAAAGTTCATGTTACAAGAAATAGCTGTCTCCACTAAAAAAGGAAGACAGAGTGGAGAGCAACAGTAAAATTAGTTATTCAGAACTTTGTCAATTGATGGAAAATTCTTGACTTGAGCATAGAGAAACAGAACAGCTTTACCCTTTTGCAACAGTACTACAGTTGTTCCTTACTGAGAAGGCTTTCAGACTCAGCATCTTTCTAGCTTTTTATGGTGTTTCTGACTGTAAAAGTCTCCGACCCTCTGACTCCCTTCCTGTTTACATGGCCAATATCCAGTTGAAGGCATATTACTATAAATGTCTATATTCAACATCTGTATCCCCTTGTGTTTTGTGGAAGAGAAAAAATTGGACTATAAATGTTAGAAGAATTCTGATTTTATGCTACATAGAACTTTGGATAAAGCTCTAACTTCACCACACAACTACATTCTGTAGACCTTCTGTTCAAGAGCTAGTAAGCTAATGAAACACATTCAGTGTTAATAATAATACATTATACTTAGCTAATATACTTTTATTCGATCCAGAGTATTATAATTTATAGTAAGTGCTCCTACCAACCCTGAAGCAGATTATTGCAACTTTTATTAATGTGTTCCTTACTTCTCTCAACACCTTTCCTTTATTAACAAAACCTCATTAATTCTATTGTAGTCAAAGATCTTTGCTGGTGTGAAACTAGTTTGTGTGAAAACAGAATAAGCCATGCTGTTTGTACAGAGAGGCTTTATCCCAGAAGACAGTGTCATGCTATCTTGTTAAAGGAGACAGTAAAATAATCCAGAGCAAGATCTTTGTGATAACAACATTCATCATTAATTGCTGTGATTGTTAGAAGAGACATGCTTATCAGTTAGTAAGTAGCAACTAGCAATCAGCACAACTAAATGTAGTACACCACTTGCCCCAGAAAAAAAAAAAAAAAAGATAAAATGAAATAAAAAAAAATGCTATAGACTTACTTCACCCAGAGGGTACAGGAGGCTCTCAGACGTGCAAGGAGTTGGCAAACCCTAACACCCTAATTGTATAGCGGACTCTCAACCTTGAAGAGTTATCTTAACCCAGCACCCCAGGTAAAGGGGAGAGAAGGGATACTCATGGTCCAGCCAGAAGAGCTGGTCAGGTGTCGTTACCAATCCCTGCTCTACTCATTGGTGCTAGACTCTGTCCTTGATATGCTTAGGGAAGGACTGTGTGATGTGCTATTGCCATTCTTACAAAGTGCTCCTTCCAGAATCTTGAGGCAAGATCCATAAGAGTATCTGCTCTTTGCACTGTCAGTGAGATGGGTTTCAGACCCTCATCTGTGTTTGCAAATTCAACATGGCCCTTATATACAATTTTTTTTCCCTCTTCTCACCCAGATACTTTCATCTGGCCTGTTATGCCTTAAATGAACTCATTGTTAAGGCCTCTGTCTACATATTTTTTTTCTGTTGTTCCCTGTCTGCCCACTCATCTTTCTTCTCTGAGTTACTTAAAGCCGACGCCAACTTTCAGAAAGAGTTTATGACATACAAAAGCTAACTCTCCTGTAGGCTGGCATAATTAGCAATGCTACTGTTTTTGTGTTTTGCCACACACATTTTTTATTTGACTGCAAAGCATTTTAATAATAAAGGACTTCAGAAGTTCTTTTCAAATGCTAATCATTTAAAAGTGAAGCTCTTTTATTTGTAATTTATTATTTATTTCCCAACTGTCAAGAAACTCTCTGCCATGATGTATTTCTTCTTGACAAAAATAGCACACAGTTTGTCCAAAGACAGTGATGCTTTCAGGAAACTCCAAGAGAGAGAGAAGAAATAAAAACTGGCATAAAAATTTAAGCTATACAAGGATGACTCCTGCCTTTGCTTCATGCATATGTTAATTGGCCCAGTCACCTTACTGGGAATGTAGTTACTGAAATTAGGAGCATCACTCATCAAACTGCCTCAAAAATTTTGTGAATATGTGCCAGTTACTGAGACCTTTATAAAGGCAGGAGGTGAGGAGACAATGACAGCAAAAGTACTACTGAGGGGTATGGTAACATTGTCCAAATGCCTTCTGTTAGACTACTAGAAAAGTGAAATGACATTTGATAATCACTTTCATGATGATCAATTTAAGAAATATAATGACTGACTGAACTCTAACCTTAAAAAATGTGCAATTTCTGTTGACATATGGAAGAGGGAACCTTATAGCTGGAAAAAAAATAGTTGAAACTGACTTTGGTGGTCTAATTATGCTGGAAATAATGTATATCCAACTCACTGAAGAAAAAGAAGAGTAAGGTAACAGACAGAAACAACCTATAGATAAGCTTTAGATCTGAAGTCAACTTTGTTGGAGAAAACTCATTATCAAAAAAAAAAAAAAAAAAAAAAGAAGCAGTCCAAAAAAGCATAAGCTGGGTGAGTGAGATGAAATTTCACTCACTTTAATTATAGATGACTATTAGACTTAACAGAAAACTGTGGCAGTGGTTCCATGAATAACGTTAACCTCTATTCCTAAGAAACATTCCCCACAGCCAGGAAAAGAGCCATCCAGATTGTAGTAGACTGTAGAAGAATGAGAATAGGAGAAGTTTGTGTGTCTGTTCTTGGACTGTGCTGTATCTAATGAAAGTCATGACATGCTTTAATTCCCAGACTGTTCCTCCTCTTATCCCACTCCTGAGGACTCCCGAACTAGAACTGTCTTTGAGTATGGCCTAAAAATTTTAGCAAAGCATTTAGAGAACCACTTCATAAAAATTATACCCTCTTGTGTTTCTGTAGGAAAATCTGAAAACCAGAATGTGATTTCTTGATTGTGAAAGTTCACATTTGCTTTCTTGCAGTGTATAAAAATGACTCATGATCTTTTCACACCTCTTTTTAAGGAGATCCTGTCAGCCTAATTTGTGACCTCTTTATCTCTTGCCTATAGAGTGAAAGTAAAATGAGGGGTAGCAAGAGCAGATTCCTAGCCCATGAGTCTTCTTATACTGATTTGAAAGCAAAACCTTTGGATTTTAGGCTTCCCTAAGAGAAATTTGAAATGTATAAGCTTGTTTAGGCACATATAGATCTTAATACTCTTCTTCTTTAACAGCAAAACATTTCACTAGTGATTTTAAAGGATACCATGCATAAGCTCTGTGGGCTTTTTGGAGAAACAGCAGTAGTAGGCTTTTTAATATATATACCTATTGCTTGACAGACTTTTCAAAAGAAACGCTTCTTAGGAATCATTTCTTTTGGGAAAATGATAGTTAAAGGAAAATCATTGAAAGTGCTTGCTGTGACACTGTTTGAAACATAGTCCTTTGGGAATGCTGATTCATTTCCAGTTTCTTTTAGAGCACTTTCTTGAGCAGCTGTATATAAAATGCAGGCATTACATGGGTTAAAATCATACAACAGATTAAAACAGAAAAAGAAGATGTAATCTGTGCTTCTGCCATAAGCAGAACCATTTTTTTTCTATGCTGTTATATGTTTATCTAATCTGAGAATCCTCCAGTGGTAAAGACTCCGAAACCTTCATGGGTAGTCTATTCCAATTCATCCCTTTCTTTTCTGATAATGTTTTCCTGTTGCCTAAATCCATTCACCTGTGTTTTTTTTCTTATTTTGGAAGAATCAGAATATAAAGTCTCACCTTTTTAAAAAGTCTTTCTTAAAGTGGTTGTGTTTATGAAATAGTTTAAATTGTCTTTCAGTTTGCCCTAGATCTCTGTAAACTGAGAGACTGCTAGAGTCCAGACTGGAAGTTAACCACTGGATGCATTTTTTTGTCTTTTACAACTGATTTATGTTGCTCGTATCTGCCAGAGGAAAACTGATGCAACTTTGATCTCAAAACTAAAATAAAGAAGGTACAGTCCTACCCTGAACTTTTATCTGGAGAAGGATGTTTCACCTTTTGGAAAGAGAAAGAAGTGTTATTTGGAAGAAGAGTTTTATATGTCATTTATGAAAGTTAATAAGCATGTTACAGATGCATACTGAAGATCAGATCATCAATGGAAGTCATTCCATATCAATGTTTCTCAGCTGGAACACCTCAAAAGCAGTGGTTAATGAACACAGCCACATGGCAGATAATGTCTGAGTTACCTTGAGCATCAACTAAAACATCCCGGCTTTACAAACCTGAAAAAGCAATAAACAGTCGCTTGCAGCAGCTTTTTTTTTTTTTTTTGCAGCATTTAGGTGTAGAAGTATAAGAAAGAAAATGAGAGCTTCAGAAAGGCAGGTCTAGCACCAAGATTAATGATCTTGTGATCTCAAAGCGCCTTCTCCAAAAAATATTTGGGCCTGACAAAATAGAAAAAGTCTATTTAATATTGGCATTTGAATGTGAAAAAAAGAGAAGTCTACAGGATGTGCAGATGTTCCCCTACAAAAATAATTAAGCACACCATTAATGCAAAAAAAAAAAAGACAATCAAAAACCATACACACACCTCAATTTTGAGACACAGCAAGTACAGTGCTAGTGGAGACGTACCGCTATTAGCAGGAAAAGACATAGACAGGAAAAAAAGGTCAATGTTGCTAGTAGTTGTTGCATTCTAGGAGTTTCACCACTCTGAGGGCGAGTGCCATAGATAGATGCCTCTGGAGTTTGTGAGCAATAGAGGCCTGTTGATAGGGATTGGTGTCACTCAGTATTGATAATTATATGCATCCCAATCAACAGGAGTGGTAATCAAGAAGCTTTGATGACTCTTGATCTGGAGGGGGATGGATGTTGGTAAGGGTGAAGGCCCAGAGAGATTGGCCGATGTGTGGAAGAGAGAAAAGGCTCTCAAACTGAGAGCTCTCTATATTGATCAGCATGGAGGTATGTAGGGAAAGCTAACTCTCAATCCCTGTCAATATTGATGGTTCTCAGGAGGAGTAGCATTGGAGATGCTTTGACACCTTGCCATCTTGAGAGCTAGTATGAGAGTTGGTATGGGTTGATGTCTGCTGAGAGCAATATGGGCCCGAGAGCCAAAAATGCAGATTACTCTCAAGACTGACAGGTATCAAACAGTAAGGCATGCTATCTGCAGGTAGCCTTCCCCGACCACACATATAGACAGTATATCCATACTCCTAGTGGCCTCTCGACTCTGTGAACGGCCAACATTGCTATTCCTCTGTGCCTCCTGAGAGCACAAGGTTGTACAAGAATGGCAGTGGGAGATGCCAGTCAAGACTAAGAGATTGTTGGTGCATTTCAAGAGCCGCAGTGTTTCAAGACCAAGAGCCATACATAGGTGCCTCTGGAATTTGAGGGTGCTCAAGATCTGTCAAAAGGGATTGATATCAATCTGTATCGATCCCTATTGGCCGGTGTGGCAGTAAAGAGGCTTCAAAGGCTCTTGATCTGGAAGGGGATGGATGTTGGTTGAGGCCGAGGCCCAGAGATATCGTCCTGTGTGTAGAAGGGAGAAATGCTTCTCCAGACCAAGAGGTCTCCATGACTGTCCATCAGCATCGAGATGAATGCAGATGGTTAATTCTCAATCCTTATCATTACCAATGGCTCTTGAGAGGTATGGTGATGGAGATGCTTCAGTGTCCCACTGGTAGGGGAGTGAGAACCATAGACAGATACTTCAGGAATTTGAGAGTAATTGAGGCCTGTTGGTGGAGATTCATATCCATTGCTATTGATAGTTAGAAAAGACCATGCTCCTGGAAGCCTCTAAATTTTTAATCAATTGGCTTTGATATCTCTTTTTCTACAGTTATATCAATGTCAATATGTTTCAATGCCCACCAAAAGCAAAATCACTCTGGTAGGCAAAAGGTAAGTTTTGCTGTGTAGATCAAGACTTATCAGTAACTATCTGTAGGGATTAGTATCAGTGTTTACTGGTACTTATTTATTCGTATCAAAATTCATCCCTTCCAATAGGTATTGAAATTGCTCGCATCAATGACCTTTTGGTATTGAGAGTTCCCAGTGTTCATATTACTCGTTGCCTCTTGAGAGCAAAGTCTTTCTGAGAGTCTGTCTGGAGATAACTCGCGAGACTACCAATCTCAATTGACTCATCCCGTAAACTGGGATTTTTTGTTGAAATGTAAACTTCAGAATTACCAAAAAAAGAAAAGTTATTTAACAAAAAGAACAAAAATTACTTTAGATGAAGTAGTACTTTATACAGAGATCATCTCTACAGAGAACATTGTACTGCAGCAGAATATAAATAAAGGGAATTTTAAATCCTGGTGTCTTGAATGTTGCTTTTATGTTTAGATGTTGTTTTAACCAAGTCCACACCTGAGCAAAAGAGTTGTAAGCTTATATGCATTCATTCTGTCTCTCTTTCTCGTGCTTTTTTGGGTGAGTGAGGGGCAGGAATTGAGGGGTTAAAATGAAAATATTACCTCAGTATTTTTGCTTTTCAGTATGTGTGAGCAAGTCATAAGCCAAAGTCCAAGTTACAACTTTTTCTCATAGGTATTAGGAATCCTAGTCACAAAACTACATTCTAGGATAAGACCTTTGCTTCTTGAGAATCCTTCTGAGTAATGGTAAAATGGTTTGTGAAGTATCAGGATAATGATCTCTAATATTTAAGAAAAGGCATACAAAGGAAATACCATATAATTTCCTTCAAATATCAGTGGAGTAGTTCTGTAATGAAGACTGGGTGAATTAGAGCAGTGCAGGGAAACCACTTCCTTCATGAAAAATGATAGCTTTCCATTTCATACTGATCTGCTCAGAACACAAGCCAGCACTGGCATACTTAACAGAATAAAGTATATTTAAATTCTATTAAACTCCTTCTCTTACCCCTGCTCCATTTTTCAGGAACTAAGCAAAATGACTCCTAGCCAAAACTTCCAATGCTTAGACTAAATTACAGTACATGATCAAGCTGTCTTTTTTGCTTTTCAGTTTCTGGATGTTACCCCAGATATATTATAAAGGCATAATAAAAGCATTTAACACATCTAATAGTGATCCTGTTCAGGATCACTATGCATTTTTTATGATTGGAAGACTTTTTGTTCAAGTACTGAATCACAACCAATATAAACTAAAGTACCTTCAAAGACTTAATGGATCTGTGGCTCTGGAGAAGGATAGAGAATCATTCATTCAATGTCATTCAATATGTACTGGCCGAACTCTTCTCATCGTACTCATTCAACTCAGGATCCAGTTCAAAATCTCCTCTTTCAATACTACTTGTGTATGTGTGTTAGGCTAGAGAATAAAAAGTTCTGATATTTGAATGTGTGTTAAATTCTGAAAAATGATAGAAAGTATATCAGAGATGTTTTTAAAACCTATTGCAGGATTCAGATAGGGAGTGTTTTGACTTGTCTTGTGGTTGACTGTCACTCATTAAAGCCTATTTTCAGTTATCCTTCCTTAGGTCATCAGCTATGATGGTGTTGATAAATATAGATCCAAAACTCACGAAGTGAATGGATTTTTTAGACTGAGCTTTAAAAATCATCTGAAGTTGTGAAGATAATTAGAAAAACAACTAGAACAGTTTCATATTTTTCTCTGCAGAATGATCTGATACCTACACCCAGTGCCACATTTTATTTACTAAGCCCCTGAATGTAAAATTGTCCCATTTGCACTGAACAAGACATATCCCTGTTTGGGCACATAGTTCTTCACACTCTTGTTGTACTACCATCAACCAGATATTAACTTGCACCACATTTGGGGAAAATTAAATACTTTAGTGGTCAATAGAGCAATTTTTTCACTTGCGAACAAGCGATTTGCTTTTATTACATGATTTACATCTAGTCCAACCCCCCTGCACACGCAGGGTCACCTGTGCCACGTGCTCTAGGTGACCCTGCATGTGCAGGGGGGTTGGACTAGATGATCTCTAGAGGTCTCTTCCAACCTTAAGCATTCTATGATTCTATGATTCTATGATTTCATCAGAACATACTATGTAATTGTTTGTCATCAAAAATAACTCTGCAAACAAACAAAAAAATGCACAACTTACATGCATTAACTTTAAAATGTGGTTAGGAATATGAGTTTATTATGTATCTACGTTCCACACAAGACTACAGCATAAAATAAAAGCACATTTCACAGCATCAAATAGATGCCATTCTACTCATAGCCATAAATGTTCTTTCTGCCTACAGGAGATATACACTGGGAATTTATAGAACTCTGAGGTAATTGCTTGTATTCCGGGACTGTTTGTTTTTTCTAGGTCTCCTCCACATATCTAGGTAGTGTCTTAAAGCAAAATAAGTGGTTAAAAGCTGTTTTCAATTACTTAACCCAATAAATCAATAGGAATTGTGGATGCAATCTCTGAAAATTAATATTTCTAAAGAACAGTTGCCAATTTTAAAATTTCTAGGCTTTCAGATTTTGGCTTGAATAAAGCAAAAGATTTCTCATATTAGCTTTGCATATAAAGATTTTTATCTATAACTCTGCAGGTATTATTACCATATATGTGAACATATGTTTTTTCAACCCTTTATACGGAAGAAATTGGTATTTCCCAAGGCTAAGACAGAAAACCATCTTTTAGATTTGTTGAGACATACATGAGGTCTGTGGCTCTTTACATTTCTGTAAGCTCTAAAGGTTGATCTCGTGACCCCTACACCAGCATGTTTTTTTTTGGTAAAGTTGACAGTGCCATCACTAGGGAGGGCAGGAGCTACTGTGGGAGTCATAAAGTACGATCTCTTTCCTGATTGCTTTCACGGTGCAACTGCATAGAAAAATGATTACAAGCTTGATTCCCCAAGAAGCATGGCTGAACTCATGCAGGTTTTGTACCTGAGCTGAAGCTTGACTGGTTCAGAAAGAGGCTCCATAAGCAAGAACGCCTGATCCCTGCACACATTGCATGGCATGCAATCTATCAATCTCTCTTCTCTGTATTACTTTTGCTCACAACCATCCATACTTCTGTGGTTACACAACTCAGATACACATAACACACTATTTATCTCCTAAAACCTAATGAGAAAGCTGTCATGCCACTAATTCTGATCTTTAAAATAATCAAAAATTCATCAGACCAGGGCAAAGCACAGTCCTTCCCTCTGTGCATGCATTCCTTTGTGTCTTCGTGTCAGCTATTTATTTTTAAATGCTGATGCGTTTGTATTAAGGGGAATTTTTAATGTCCCCCTAGAAGAACTGTTCGAAGGATTGTGTTAGTGTCCCCTATGAGACCGAAGGTTTGAATACTTTATTCTTTCATTCCATCATTCACAGGTCTCACATTCATTCTATTTTTGTAACTGAGAGTGAAGATTATTTGGCTGCTTTTCAGTCATCAGAATTACTTAACAAGTATATATGTTCATAGTGAATCATAGAACTGCTATACTTTACCTGCTTTTCTTTCTTATGAGTAATAAATCATGGTTTTTTTAATATTTTGAATTATTATTTATTTTAAAACTCAGTGAATTTTATAAAGTTAGGAAGTGGGTTGAATTCTATGACATATAATCAACAGCAAGCTTTATGTGTTACAGAGTATTCTTGAATGTGTTTTTGCTTTGACTCTTCTCTTTGCTAAGAAGGGAAGCAGATACAGATAAATAGAGACTGAAATAGGTAATGCTACAGCATGATAATGGTCTTATTACAGATTTGACTTTTGCGGGGTCCCCCAGGGGTCAGTCCTTGGTCCAGTCGTGTTCAATTTATTCATCAATGACCTGGATGAAGGCACAGAGTGCTCCCTCAGCAAGTTTGCTGATGACACGAAACCGGGAGGAGTAGCCGATACCCCAGAGAGCTGCGCTGCCATCCAGAGGGACCTGGACAGACTGGACAACTGGGCGGTGAAAAACCTCATGCAATTCAACAAGGCCAAGTGCAAGGTCCTGCACCTGGGGAGGAATAACCCCAGACACCAGTACAGGCTGGGAACCGACCTTCTGGAGACCAGCTCTGCGGAGAAAGACCTGGGTGTCATGGTGGACGACAAGTTGACCATGAGGCAGCAGTGTGCCCTTGTGGCCAAGAAGGCCAATGGCATCCTGGGCTGCATTAAGAAGAGCATCTCCAGCAGGTCGAGGGAGGTGATCCTGCCCCTCTACTCAGCCCTGGTGAGGCCGCATCTGGAGTACTGTGTCCAGTTCTGGGCTCCACAGTACAAGAGGGATGTGGAGCTGCTGGAGAGAGTCCAGCACAGGGCTACAAAGATGATCAGGGGCCTGGAACATCTGCCCTATGAGGAGAGGCTGAGGGAGCTGGGCCTGTTCAGCCTGGAGAAGAGAAGGCTGAGAGGGGATCTGAGCAGTGTATATAAGTACCTCAAGGGAGGGAGTGCAGAGGATGGTGCTGGTCTCTTTTCAGTGGTGGCCACTGATAGGACTAGAGGAAATGGCCGGAAACTGAAACACCAAAAATTTCATAGGAACTTAAGGAAAAATTTCTTAACAGTGAGGGTGACAGAGCACTGGAACAGGCTGCCCAGAGAGGTTGTGGAGTCTCCTTCTCTGGAGATCTTCAAAAGCTGCTTGGATGCAGTCCTGTTCCACGTGCTCTAGGTGTCCCTGCGTATGCAGGGGGGTTGGACTAGATGATCTCTAGAGGTACCTTCCAACCCTAAGCATTCTATGACTTGGGCTATAGGATCTAAGTAAACATAACACAAAGTCATAGAGAATGTCTGAGAACATTTGACAGCCTAATCTAGCTCCCTGCTAATGATCATTCCTTGAAATATGTTTTCTAAAGTTCTGCCTCTCTGTATTTTGCACATGAAAGGCAGGAGAATTCTGCCACATATTTTGGCATGTTCCAGAGCTCAATGGGATTCCTTGTATTTGCAGATGGACTTATTACACATGCTGAAGTAAGACATAACCCAAGTAAAATTCACATACTGCCTAAGTACCTTCTTGAATCAGATCTTTAATATTGTTTCAATAAATCAATAAATCTAGATGACCTAACTAGTTTTTACTGTTCCTTTTTTTTTTTTTTTTTGGCAGCATCCGTTTTCAAAGAACTATGCAAATAGGAAAGTAATATTTTGTTCCTGTTGCCACCACAGGGACATGGCAAACTATTATCCTCTGCCCTTTGATGGGAGGCTGCCAATCATGCAGCCGAATATGAGATTGTTCTGTTTTACTGCTGTGAAATGGAACAGGGATTTGGCTAACCCAAGGTCACAGATTTCCTGCCTGGAGAAAATCATCCAAGGCATCGTCCACTCTGAAATGGGATGGGTATGGGGCTCACTGCAACATGTCTCTTGACTGTTTTATTGGTGGTGAAGATTGTGGCTTTGTTTTTCAAAAAGAAAAGGATACTTATAGTCTTCATAGTGCTAATCTGTACTCACAGACAGATGTTTTTTCTAATCTCTAACTTAAAATGTCTCTGAAACTTTACCTAGTCTATTCTTCTATTTGCTCAGCAGTCATAGTGGCAAATGGGTTATGCATAAAGATATCTCTGCCTTTCTCAGGCAGCTGTGATTTGATATCCTTCAACTTAATAAAGTTAAGATAGATAATACTGTATCTACCCTTATGTTCATACTAGTTACTGCACTAGAAATGAAAAGTTAATTAGCTTGGAGAAGCGGGTTCTTGACAAACATGCTTGTTCTTTGAATTACTACTTACTCTCTCCTACATATTTATATAGGTAGAAAGTCTGTTTCATGTTAATGAAGATAATAATTGAATTATTTTAATTCTCCGACTTTATTCCACTCTAAAAAGATAGATAGATGTTTTACCTTTTCTGGCTTTCTGAGCCATTCTTCTCTTTCTTTAATATTAAAGTGATAATTTAAAAGTTGGGTTTAAGTAGCCTCTTCCATGAATTTCATCAGGCCCTGCAAACTAAAATACCCCCTAGCCTAAATTCTGAAATAAACTGAAATTATTTATTCTTTTCTCCTACTCTGATCTGTACACCTGTGCACTGTTCATATAATTGCATTAAGCATCTGGTTGCAACTGAATCTCCTTGTGTAAAAATTGAATCAGGGAGTTCACTGAGAACATAAGTTTGTATCACTCATTACTTAGCATCCCGTCCTATTAAGTAATCAATCTGTTTTTCTTTGTTTTTGTTGTTCCTTTTACTTTGAAAGTATCTGCAAAACCTTTTATACCTTTCTACCTGTCAATCTTTTATCACTATAAAATCTCAGCCTTCTGAATCCTAAAAATATTCCCAGAAGCCCTCTACTTAGAGGTAATAATATCTCTAGCTTTCTCCCTGCTTCATTGATAAAGCTATCTTCAGTACAGGAAAATGTTTCATTTGAGGCAAGATTTGAAGTAGCATGTAGAATTTCAGGCAGATATATGAATTTCAGAAGCAAAATAATTATCCTATACAAGTATGATTTCTGTGAGCAGGAGGAAGCAAAGAGATACAGTAGAAGTCTGAATTTCGAACTCTCTACAGGCTAATCTGGCTCAACAGTGAGTCAACACACAGGTCACTTCTAGAATATATGAAAGCGTGTTGTCATATTATAGACAATTTTGATTTGTGTTGTTTAAATTATTTTCCTATGTTTAAAAGAATAAATATTGCCAAACTATACAGCTGCAATATTGTCTGTGATATGAGACACAGACAATATTGCAGACAATATGAGAAGAGAAGGCTGAGAGGGGATCTAATCAGTATATATAAGTACCTCAAGGGAGGGAGTGTAGAGGATGGTGCTGGCCTCTTTTCAGTGGTAGCCACTGATAGGACTAGAGGAAATGGCCGGAAACTGAAGCACCAAAAGTTCCACAGGAACTTAAGGAAAAATTTCTTAACAGTGAGGGTGACAGAGCCCTGGAACAGGCTGCCCAGAGAGGTTGTGGAGTCTCCTTCTCTGGAGATCTTCCAAACCCGCTTGGACGCAGTCCTGTGCCACGTGCTCTAGGTGACCCTCCGTGTGCAGAGGGGTTGGACTAGATGATCTCTAGAGGTCCCTTCCAACCCTAAGCATTCTATGATTCTATGATTTATTATCCCCATATGCCTTATGTCTCACATATATCCCATTTGGAGCTCTGTCTCCACTTCCTTTGCTTGAGCTTTACCATCAAAGCTTATCAAACACCTTTAGTGTGGTAAATGCCGAATCTTTATCAATTTTGCTTTTCAAGTTTCTTTCATGCCATCAGATACGATCAATAGAATATTGCCTCAACTCATTCAGTGTTACAACTTTGCACAAACTTCCCTGGCAGGTCTTCTGGCAGAAATATTTCTGAATTTAAGTGATTTTAATAACTATACTCCTGGAAGTTTTAACTCCTCATTCATGCATCTAAGTGAAACATTTCAAAGGATAAATTCCAGGGATGAAAGCCATCTTCCTTACTGGATACTGAATCAGTCACAGTCTATGTCACAATCTATGCTCATAATAAAGTTAAATTCAGAAAAATACGAGAAGGATTTATCCTAACAAACAGCATGTTAGACAAAAATGGCAGCATGCTGTCCATGACTGGAGCTTCATCAAGTGATTATGCTTACAAGAAACCTAGAAGAGTAGAAACTTCCATTCGGATGCTCTTTCTTCTAGCAAAACTGTTGTCTTTTCATTCAAATACTCCTCAATTACTCCACGTTTCAAGACCGTGATTTTTCCTTTGTAGTTACAAACTTCTTATCAGTTTTTAATATCAATAAATAAATTGAACAAATGCTTTTCAGCTTTGCTTGGAAATATTGCAGACAGCTTGATTCAGTTCCAGTTCTGACCCAGACATTTATGCATACAAAGTTTTCTCTCTGTGCATGCCTGTTTTGTCAGCCAGCTCACCAGACTGGGAATGGCAGTTGTCATGACAACACAACGCTCCTGTAATGCTGTGGTTTTTTCCTCCTTTCCGATGGCAGCAGCTGACAGCCTTTTTTAGAAGCGCTAGAACATGAAAGTGTTTTGAGGCTTTTTGTTTGTTGGTTTGCTTTTGCATATGGATGATTTTAGAAGGTACTTGGTTAACTAAGGTACAATTGAATCCCTTCTGAAACATATCCAAGGAGAAGTTTCTTACAGATATCTAAACTGAACATGTTTCAGAGACAATTCCATGTAGAAAATGAAAATTTACAGTACTCAATCTGTAGGTAGATATATATTTTGCAATGAATTAACACTTGTTTCGTAAATACAGTTTACATATGAAAATTCATATTAGGCAGTTTGCTGAGAAATATCCTCCATGTCATATTCCTGGAAACTTTCTATATAAGGCGAGCTTGCAGCTCAATGGCTGAAATTTCTCATCTTTTTTAAGCTTTTAAATTTCTTTTTCTAAATGGTCCTTTATTCTTCATCCTCTTTAATATTCATATTTTATTAATATTTCTAGAGATCAACATTTCATAATTCTCTGAGCCTAAAAAAAATTGTGTTCTATTTTCTTCATTGTCACATTTTTCCTTCATTGTTTACATAAATATCTAATCTGAAAGGTCTATTCTTAATCGTGTATGTACCACAACAGTTCTAAGATTAATTATTTCTGAGTATTTTTCATTCTGATGTCTGCATAGTTTTTCACAGACATAATTCAAAATGGACCAAATTAAAAGAGTGTGACCTGGCTCGTTGTCTAATTACGTTCAAATATTAAAAATGTTATTTGAGCTAGAAGAACAAAAATCAGAAGAAATAGGAAGACAATTTTAAAAGGCTATACCAAATCACCTCAAAGCAAAAAAGAAGTCAACAGAAAAGACACAGCAAAAGATCAGATTAATACTTCTCAGGTAGCAACTAATCTATTATTCTCAAACTTTTAAAGCCTTATACTTTGACTCTTCCTTCAAAACACTGTTGTGTATGCAGCTGGCAACGACTATGCATTTGCAATACAGTGCTCAGAAGTTTTAGTGAACATGTGTCTTCTGGGTGTTTTTTTTTTTCCCATTAATATTCTGCTAGGCTTATTTCCTGGCATAAATATTCAATAATTCAGTACGTTTTATGCAAGCACTGGAGAATGTTGTAGAAAAATAAAGATTAAAATTATAATGAGCATCAATAGGTAATCAATATTTTAGGAAAGCAAAATGCCCTAAGCAATTTAAATGCAGTTTAATAGATGGTCATAATCAACTGATTGTGAATCAGGTATAAATGAGAAATTATAAAGTTACAATGCTGAGATTAGCACTTGTAGTTAACTAATTTTCAGTCCATTTAGGAATGATTTACAGAGAGGAAAAAAAGTAGCAGAACTGTCTGATTTTGGTTCCTCTGGATTTACGGAGGTTGAACGTCTCAGAGAGTGGACTTTTCCTTTTCCTACAAGCTTTGCCTCACTCATATCCTACTTGTGTCTTGATTATTACATTCACACTCATTTACTTTGAGTGTTATGCAGAAGAAATGGAGTGGAAAGTCCCAGCACAGCCTGGAGAAGAGACAGACACAAGGTCTCTGTCATTTTCTACACCCTTGAACAGAAGTACCAAAAATACAAAGTCATCATTGTGCCACATTTCCCAGAGGTTGCCTGTCTTTTTTGGAGGCAGGTAAGCTAAAATGGTACAGCACTGAGCTGCATAAGAAAGAGTGATGGATCATGACAAGGTGACTTTTTTGTTTTCTTTTATTGAATGTTCTTTTTAGCTCTTTCCACTTCCAGACTGAGGGCCCCAGGGCCTCACAGCTGATGCACAGACGTAGGATGATTTACATGTTAATGTGGCACAAGCAGGCAGTAGTCACAATTAATTACTTATTTTGCAGTAACAAGAATGACACAAATATGCCCACCTTTTACTTCTGAGGTTGACTGGTTACTATTCAAGGAATGGAGAAACAACAACAAAACATCCAGACCAAACAGAGCAGGACGTTTCCATGTCGGCAAATGTAGCCGTGTTTCTGTCGGCCCTCTGAAGTATTCAGCAGGAGACTTCAGCAATATTCATTTATTTGTTTCTCTACACAATACACAGAAGAAGCACTTAACCAAGTCTCCAGGTGCCATGGCTACCAAGTGGAAATATTACTGCACATGAAAACTAAATTCCTGGTTATTTCTTGCCATTCCAAAGTCAAGAAAATAATGAAGTGTGGCCTCATTGTTCATTTTCCCTGACCACAATACACATCCTTATTCTTTACTATGCCATGAGCTGAGTTCAGATGAGGGTCTCTGTTGCCTACTCACATGTGAACACAACTTGCTTGTGTTTGGAGCACTGTGCAAGGGGAAGCAAAGCGAGGCAGACTAGATGCACAGGTGGTGAACATGATAGGGCTCCAAAAAAAAAGCACAAGAAGTTACTTGCTTGTTCACTCGGCAGGCAGTTTTGTAGTGGGGTGGAGGGATCTGGACTGAGGTAGACTTGGCCCCCTGCCCTGGGTCACTGTGTGGAACTGCATGAGACCATAAGACTCAGAATAACAAGGGAGACACACCACAGGATACAGTCCGCTGTGCCAGCTGGAGCTGGGGCCATGGCGTGCGGGTCTTGTGATGGCAAAGTCTGGGAGCTTGTGGCCTTTCACTGGATGTGTAGGTACAGACAAGTGTGGGCCCTGACAGCAGAAAAGGAAACACAAGCACTGATGGGGGAGCCATCTGGGGTCCAATGCAATCCATGGGTGGGAGTCTGCACCTACAGAGAGGAAGTAATGAGTCCTAGTGAATGAACATGTGAATCTGTGCATGAACTGGTCTTGCGCATCATGAAATGCAGGTCATTTCCCACTTCTGTCACAGACATGTTGCAAAGTTACTTAGAGCTTGATCTAGTTGCTTGTCCAATGGTGTAGAGTGACATATGAGCTGTATCTTTGTGAAGGATGGATTGATATGACATAGACTTATCTGAAATCCCCGTTCATCTGAAGTAGCGTCTGGAGGCCAGGCAGCATCTCAAATGGCAGTAGATGAAGTGCATTTTGGCAACTGCTGAACTAAACCTTAATCCCCGTAGGTCAGACTCCCTGTGTCAAATGAAGGAGATAGTGTACATGTTCTTTAGTGGTGTACTCTGAGGATAATCTAATATTTGCCAGAGGACTGAGTGGTTTGCTAAGTTGATAAAATGACCTGAAATGTAAGTTCTTCTTCTTCTTCTTCTTCTTCTTTTTTTTTTTTCTTAACTCAGTTTTGGACATTTCAAATGGGCATTAGCAGGTTACGTACAAAATTGCAGCTGAGTGATAACTTTCAATTTGTGCCAGAACGTAAAAAATTCTCCATTCTTTTACACATTTCAGTTTTGACTACCAAAAACACTGGGCCAATTAAAGTGAAGCAAAAATGATGTGAAAATATGTGAGAGCCTACCCAGGGAAGCCTGCGCCTATGTAAAGGCCCAGTACAAGTCCCAGTGTCATGTTAACCTACTTCAATATTCAGAATATGCTGAACATGGGACTTTTGTGATATGCCTTGTGCTTGACTGCACAAAAAGAGTTTTCCCCTCACTGAACATGACCCTCTGTGGGTTTCAATTACCTTAGAAGAAGCAAGAAATTTAGCACTTGATCTTTGCCTCAAATTTCTTAGAAGTTAGATGTCAAGGAACTGTACTTGAGCAGTCCTATTAGAGTTCATTTTATATGTCAAATTCTAATTATGGATTACATTATAGCATTTTTTTCAGAGCTTAATGCCACTGTCAAGAACAATAAGAATATATAAGTCAGCAGGTTATTAAAAGGATTCATGTTACTTCATAAAAGCTTTTGCATGTGGTCTAGAATTGACTGGTTAACTTCAAATCAGTTTTTCTGATGGTAAATTTAAGAAACAACATTTACCACAGCATAAATACACTGAGTCCCTCTTGCTGATAAACACCCTTTCCATTTATCCATTGGTGCATTTTCAAAGCAGCTGAGGATATCTGTGATACAGATACATTTTGTTAGCTGAGGCACAATTAAAATGGTAACTGTTTGTTAGTTTAAAATCTGTTTCCTGGAGAAAAACCTTTTTGACTGAAGATTTTCCTTTCTGCAACTTATAGTCCTGTTTTATTTTTTTCTGTGAATAAGGAGGCTTTCTACTTAGTAGCAGTGTCAGAATACAAGTAAGCCAGCTTCCTTTTTTGGTTTTGTTTTGTTCCTTACCACTTAAGAAAGAAACAAGGGTTCTCAATAGATTATTACATTATTGTGTGAGAGATTCTGGAAGCATTTTATGTGCCGTGTTGAAATATTTTTGCATATGAAGGGATTTGTGTGTTTTAAAATACTGTGATTGCTGAACTCATGCCACCCTTTTCAACTCAAATCACTTAGCAAAAATGGCTGATGAAAATTTAAATAGACATGTGATGTATTCACTATTTCTTTTCTCTTTTACTGTTGACTGATTTTTTTTTTCAAAATGATATAATTTCTAATGATTCTTTTCAAGCAGCCCGTGGAAAAAAAATAATTACAAGACACAAGATGGAGAAACACTTATGGATTTCCCACAGTTCCTGTTAGTTTTTCTCTGTTTTTTTTTTTTTTTTTTTTTTTAAGCAGTCAAGTTCTAACTATTTTGGAAAATAAATGTGTCTTACTCTTCTGAAGGTGACATTCTCTGAAAGGTTCTTCGGTCCCTGAGCACTATAGTGCATTGAGGGTATGTGTACTTAGAAATCATCTAAAAACAGTTATCAAAATGTAGATGATTAATGTAATCGAGACATCTAGGCTCCCCCATAGTTAGGGCTACTGAAGTGCATTTACTGAGCATAATACACCTCCTCTTAAGAGAAGTGTCTAAAATAGTTGAAATGACTCAATACTTGAAAAGTACAGATCTCTTGCTACAGCCTTGGTTCTTGCTACAAAGGCATAATTTATCAGTGGTTTAAAGTAGGTCAAGGGAATTGTCAGCCTCCATCTTAAGTCTGGAAATTCTTTTGTCCCTTGCTATGTCTCTTGATAGCTCCATACCGAGCAAGTCTCAGGCACCATAGTAAGAACAGATTCTTCTAAGCAAAAATTGTTTTGCCAAGTTACACATCTTTGGTATATCTACATCACTAAATCTAAGGCCACACTATTTTAGTATGATGAATAGCAATTGTATGATGTTACACACACGAAACATGCACATATCAATATTTTGGGCTGGCTCTGATCCCTAATGGCATCACGACAGCTTACTCAACCAGTGTTCCTGGTGCAAAACAGGAGAGACATGGTAAAGGATCAGAGTTTGCTTTAAAAGATAAATAAATAAAAAAGAAGCAAGCAAACAAGAAGCGGAGAACTGTCTGCAGCTGGTACATTTATTTTCGCTTTCGTGCACACTGTCCTCACTGCAGTAATATGTAGGTTCAAGTTATAGGGAGATAAAAAAGAATCCTGTTTTGTATAATTTGGCTGTTTTGTTTGAGTGGGTTTTGTTTTATTTTGTTGTATTTTGCTTTGGGTTTTTTTTTTTGTTTAGGTAGGATGGTAATAATTGTTTTCTACGTTAAAGGAATAACAGAAACTGTTAGCAATTATTTCACCCAATAAACTGTTCATTTGAAAAAAATCATTTGATTCTGGAGCTAGCACCATGCAAACCAAAAAAAAAGGTCTAAACTTCTCTGCAATATAGCCCAATTCCTTTATGATATGTATTTGGAGAGTAGGTAAACAGGACTTCAGAAGTCACAGGTTAAGCCTCTCAACCATAACCATAATATACATACAAATAAGCTTATTTATATTTCTTACACAGAAATGACTCTGTAAAGCTCAGCAGTAATGCATGCAGACAACCTTCATTCAAGCCACTGAAGGAACAACATAGTTAGAATTGTTAATGTTCAGTAGAACTGAATCTAGAAAATGAGTAAAATTCACTAAAATTGGTATCAGTAGGGAACAGAATCTTTATTTCTTGAAAAAATATTTTCATGTAACATTTTCTGATATTTAATTAGCTGTGCCAATGATGTCTAAATCCAGTATTTTTTTCTCCTTACGCCAGCTAATTACCACACTCCAATTTTTGCATCTGTGAGTGACATTACTCCTGCTTAGTGTGCAGGGCCTTCTCCTTTCTCTCCTCTTCTCACATTTGAAGCCTGTGAGGTTAAAGGAGGATTCTAATGACACCCTCCAGGGCAGCCTCCTTTGAAGGCTAAGACCAAGAGCTTTGATTTCAGATCACTCCCTATGTGGCTGCCTTTAAAGTTCATCTAAATTAACATTCAGTGATATTTTTGGCAGCTTTGACTGCCAGTAAAATCATTATAGTGGAATAATAATGCAAATAAACTTTGCATAGTCCCATTAAATCATTAAATGCCACATTGTTCTGTAATGGGAGTGACATTTCATTATTTCTAAAGCGTCAGATACATCACTGTGCTCACTGTCAGTTTCCTGGTATTAATGCTGGTGAGACAATGTGATAACGCTGGGACAAGCAAGAAAGTGGTCCTAGGGCTTATAATATGCTCTGCAGATACCTGAAGTGACTGAAAAAACACAGAGGCAAAGGCATCATAAAAGAACTGTGTGGGGCATTTTAGAGCATGATCTTCTCAAAATTGGTCCAGAATGTAATTTTAGCTTTCCCTTTGTCTTATTTCTGACAAAAACACAGGGAAAAGATCAGTTGGCCATAATTTGGAGGACATCCTCAAACTTTTGGTTCTGCTTGTTCTTTTTGTTTGTTTGTTTAGTTTTTGCTTTTGTTTTTCTTTTTTCTCCATATGTTTCTATCTGACACCTGTGGAAGCTGAAAGGTTAAAGAAACATTTTGTACTGATTCCATGATTCACTGGAGTGTAAAGGCATAAAGAAAAAAAAGTGTCTTTTACACAGATCTCTCTGAAGCTCAAAGGTATTTTAAGAGAAGCCAGATTCATAAGAGATATGAAAACACTATTATATTCTTTTTAATGAACTGAATTTCATTTAAAATGTTGATTTAAAAGAAAGATAAAAGATTGAATGATCTGAAGTGGGGTAAACAACAGTTTAGGGAAAATGAAAATGAAATCTGACCCCGTATAAAACTATCAAATCCCAGGAGTCTATAGAGAGTCTATAGAGAGCACATCAAAATTACACTTTTTTTCCTTCTTTGACTACTATGGCACTATTATTTTGAACAAGCAATCCTTTACAAAAAAAAAACCCCAGATTCATCAGGAGATTTTCTATATTGAAGGTACAGATTTGCAAGTCAGAAGGGGCACCGACAAATTCATAGAGACACTGAAGGATCTCACATGACACTTCGTATTTTGGGGAAAATTCTCTACTCTGTCAGCCAGTGCATCATTTCCTTTAAAAGGGAAGCCCAAATCCTAGCTAGACAGTAACAAGATAGGCACCCAGTTCTCTGCTGCATATCCCAGTCTTCATCCTGAAGATTTTTAAGTGAATCTCCTCCTTCTGCATATATGCCTTATTTCACATGTCCAATTCTCTCATCACTAATGTGCCTTTTACCCACTTTAATTTATTTTCACCTTTCCATTACTGAACCTTGCTCCACAATATGAATTTTCTTTTCTTTTCTCTTTCCTTTCCTTTCCTTTCCTTTCCTTTCCTTTCCTTTCCTTTCCTTTCCTTTCCTTTCCTTTCCTTTCCTTTCCTTTCCTTTCCTTTCCTTTCCTTTCCTTTCCTTTCCTTTCCTTTCCTTTCCTTTCCTTTCCTTTCCTTTCCTTTCCTTTCCTTTCCTTTCCTTTCCTTTCCTTCCCTTTCCCTTTCCCTTTCCCTTCCCTTCCCTTTCCCTTTTCCTTTTTTTTTTTTTTTATTCTTGCTTCGACACAGCTTTGCCTCAGCTGCATATCACAGCTCCCTCAAATTCTTCTCAGAGTCCTTCTGTGCTCTTGCCATACAACTTGCAGACAGCCCTGAATGCAGGGTTCATGCTGCTTAAAGTAAAGATAGTGCTTTAAAATATACTAAACTACTTACCATCTTTTAAGCTGCTTAGATATTTTTAAATGACAATTAATGTGCCTTTTCTCTTAGAAATGAGAGAATATTCACCAAATGCTAAACATGATCTAGTTCTCTAAGTGAAACTACATGTCTTTAATAAAGAGAGGAAAGTGAGCAATCATGTCTTACCTGTCTACTCACAGAGACTTTCAGAATGTGCAAGTGCACATTAAAACAGTTTGCTGTTATTTTAGTTTACTCCTGCATTGAAATTAGATGAACAGAACTAAGAGAGCTAAGAAATTCTCATGTCCCACTGGGAAGTAAAAGCCAGAGGGGGACAAGCCAAAAGAAAACTATGTATTGTGAAGGTAGAAATCAAGCCATCAAAGTTTGGGAATACCAGTCCTGTATTACCTTGTCAATAGCAGTCTCACTCACAGTTGCTTTTAAGCAACTGATGCAAATTAGAATGAAAATAATTTTAAAAGCAGTTTAAGATGGCCTGAAATGCATTGACATTTCACGGACCATGCATTCCACATCAAAATTATATAAGCTTTAATTATGAAGCAGGAAGTCAATAGCTGTCTAATCCACTTGAGTTTATGAGATGAGGGTGAGCAGAATTTGGTCATAAATCTTGAGATCAAGGTGTACTCCCCAAGTCTCTGTTCCCATGGCCACTTGACCTGCATGTGTGCATTGAGACAAAGAACCCCAAAGTCCTTACTGAAAAGCACAGAGGCTTCAGTAGATCATAGATTATTTAACTTTGACCCTCAGTCTCTGATGACCATTAGCCATTCTGCAATATTTCCTACGCTTTGTGGCAAATAAATGATAGGGTACAAATGTAGCTGCAAGGCCTTAGGCATCTGTTGTCATGAACTCTTTTTCACAATAAGAACACCAAAAATGCAAACCATTTTTCTTCTGCAAATCTCTGTTTTTCAAGCAGGTAAATAAGCAGACATTTTCTAATCACATTGATCTCTTGAGCTTCTTAGTGTAATTATATACCAAGTGTCAAAGTACTTTTTCTTTGTCATCCTATCATGTCAATGTGTGAATTAACACATTGAGACATAACATACAGTTAATGCATCAACTAGGTGTTTTCCAACCAGCTATTCAGACTAATAAAGAAATAGATTTTAATCATTGATTGGAAATGGCACTTCCAGGCCTTTCTTCCCATTCACTTAAAGTTAGTTCTCTGTCAGCACTGGAAGAGGACTGGTCCTCCCTTGTTCCAAAAAGTGCCTGATGCTTTTGGCTCAGGAATGTGCTTAGGTGTTTCATGCCTGTGTTTTCAGGGCTCCCTTCATATTCCTTGATATGAGATGGCTAGTACAGTAGAGCGGTCATCATCCATCCCACATCCTCATAGCAAGATAAACTTTCACAGTCCTCCTTTCATGCAGAAAATCATCATAATGCTGAAGATATAAGCAGTCTGTTCCATGTTGGTGCCAGCCACAAGCTTGGTCCTTAAATGGCACCAAATTCATTTCATTCTCAGTGATTTCAGTGCATGGCATGAGTGTGAAGTCAAACTTACACCTTATGTTTCCAGTAAACAGCTAAGCTCTTAAGTTTTTGGTTTTTCTTTTTTTCATAAATGCTCTGTGCTCAGTGCTGTGGAATTTCCAATGCAAAGTTACAAGGAAACATGCTTACGGAAAATTACCTTAGTGATTAAAACTCAGCGAATCGGAAGCCTTTGGGTATGCAATATCACTCAAACTGACAGTATAAAAATGTTTGACCTGATCTGTCACATTACAACACTCAGCATTCATTTACGACAATCTGACTTCATCCCATCAGACAGCTTCTCACGCTTGAAGAGCTGTTGGAAAGTCTTGTGTTGGCTCTGTAGGTATTTAGCCTGTGGTGTTGAAAGAGTGGTTCTTAACAGCAGGCTCAGTTCTTCAGCTGAAAAAAAAATTACAAAATAATAATATTATGAAATTTACAAAACTAAGAATATGTAAGTTCCTCATGTACTTATGACACCTAGGTAGAAAAAGCACATTTTTAAAGGTATCTTAGATCTAGAAGCCTATTAGATCTGAAACCTATTGACTTTCTTTAGAAAAAACAAACTTTCCAGAGTGCTGACTCTGGTAGTACAGGGTAGTACAGTGCCAAATCCTGAATTATTGAGCCACCAAAACTGCCACTTGAAGTAAATATTTGGAACTGAGAAAAAACTATTTACCTCAGGTCTGAGGGATGGGCTTAAAGAACCTTATCTTTTCCATCTCCAGGTGACTAACTTGCCAAAAGTTCACACTTACACAGGTGGGGGCAAAAGAACAGGACAGCCACTCTGGTACAGCATGTTTTCCACTGAACCATTTCACTCCAACCTTCCTTAGGAAATTATTGAATGGAATTCTTATTCACACACACCCCCTCATTGCCCACCTGACTCTTAATCAAAAGATTATTTGACTCTATCGTGCCTTATCAGGTGGAGCAGCTGGTCTGTGAGCTTCACGAGGTTCAAAATGTGCAGAAATGCTGTGTAAGAATGTTGCCTCTCTTGAGGTTCCTGAGGTTTCAGACAGAGCTAATGTTGAATAGGCTGTCAAAGAACTGCTCCTGCTCCTGCAGATGGGCAGAAAAAGCAGCAGCTTTCAGGATATTGCAGGAGTCCATGTCAGGATCTTTGAAAAGACTGCAAGATTTTCAGCATTTATCACAATAAAGCAAAGTGCATCAGTATCCAAGCCTCCAGCCAGTAACTGTACAGTATTTTAACAGTATTTGGGGTATATATCTGCCTTGTCAGGGCCAAATTTAGTTATGTAGTGAAGGATAGCGAAGGAGCACTGATGGATGAGAAGCCTGGGGAAGACCTCTCTGATAGTTTACTTTTTCATCCCTGGTAGTTTCTACTAGTGGTCTGTAAGTCTGGTAACGTGTGATAGGGACATTGGTGGGGACTGGTGAGGACTATTCAGTTATGAACACCATCACTGCAGCTTCCCTCCGGCTCACTCATCGGCACAGGTCATCGGCAGTGACACACAGCCGCTGGCCTTCATCTTATCTGGGCATCTCTCAGCACCCAGAACAAGGACAGACTTTGCCTGGAGGACAAAATCTGGCCCTGCCTCAAAAAAGTGGGTTTTATTCTGTAGTGGTGAAATACAATGCTGGGCTCAGGGGCTGGCTGTGGCTTTTATCTCATGACTGCTCTGTATGGAACTGGAGTATGTATCTTGTAAGTGACTTTTTTTTTTTTTTTTTTTTAGATCCATCTCTTGCTTGGAAAAATGAAGAAAGGAAGGAAGGGAGCAAGGGAAGTAGTGAGGAACCAATGGCACATCACTTATTCATATCAGCAGAGAATGTGGCAACAATGCTTATTTCAGTGAGAAAAGTCTTTTCCCTCAAGTTTGAATAATTATAATAATAAAAAAGCAGCAATCAAAAATGGTATATATGAGGTCATCGTATAACTCTAACTAAACAAAAAGAAGCTAAATAACTCTTCAAAATTATAATCCTGATATGGTCACTAAAAGCAGCTACATTATCTGTTATAGGCAGTAAAACTAGCCATCCCTACAGTCAGTTTCACAACACCACACCACCCTGCTAAGTTTCTGATTTGTGAAATGGACCATTCCATTAGTTGGTGTGCAAAAGACAAAGTCAGCCTCACTTTTTCATCTGTGCACCTGCGCTAATAAGATGCTAGTCCTCCTCATCTTCAAGTGGTCAGATGGTGAACTGACACTCAGCATGCTTTAAACTGTAATGAGTAAGGAGGCTAACTAATACTTATCTGTATTTTGTTTATACAACATGGGGAAAAAAAAAGAGAAAGAAAAGAAAAAGAAAGCTATGCAGCCAGCCAGAAAGATAGGTAGCTAGCAGCATTGGCGCTTAGTCTTATAGTTGAAAATGAGTTAGCAATATACTTACACATATGTTCTCAAAGCTCTGCTCTACTTTTAATCACAGCTAAAAGATATGAATTATGCCCTTTCAGTGAATTCAGGATTTGATAAATAAATAGCTATAAAGTTCTAGACATTCTGTGCTGATCTCTCTCTTTCTAAAGACAGAATAAATAGGCTTGACTCGTCTCCAGATATGAAATAGCTCTGCAGAAGGTCACAGTGTTCATAGTAAGGAAAAATGGACAGGTACAGAGACTGAAATGTAAAGCCTTTCAAAAATGGATTGCATAAATCATATTTCTCACAACAGGTGCTTGCTGTTTCATGCCTGCCAGCTCAGCACTTATATCCTTCTCCCTTGAAAGGAGTTTTAAGCAGAAATGAATAGAGAATAAGTCTCTGCCTATCCATACAGAAACAAGCCAGCATCTGAAACAAAAGCCCACTTGCTTCCTTACTTGATATCACTAAGACATACATTTGCCATCTTCAGCAATTTCTACAATTGTCTTGCTCCTTCTCAAACAGAAATGCTTGCAAGACATAGTATCTGGATAAAAGTTCAAAAATGTCTCAAAAATGGAGGAGAGGAGGAAGGCTAACAGTATTTGATTGTTGAACCCCATTAGCTTGTTTAAACCAGCTATAAAGTCTAGATGTTAGTCTTAGTTCTAACACTAATTTGAAATCGCCCTACTTTGTTTCTTTAGTAGTTTCTTTAGTAGTACTACCTGTGGTGCTTTGTGCTTTAGATCCACCTGGAAGAGAGATTTCCTGCCCAGAGGAATTCACAGTGCTGTAGAGTTAAAGTAATTGCACCCATTAGCAAAAAAAATACAGCCTCTGAGGAATATATAACAATTAGGCTAAGTTAAGATAAGTGCATAGTTAAAGAAGACGCATGAAAAGTGGAAGTTAAGAGAAAATGAAGTCAGCAAAAGAGTGGCTGTAAAATGAAACTGAAGCAGAGCTGTAGGTGACACTGGAGATTTGCTGAGCTTATAGAGAAAGAATGGAGAACTTAATTATAATGCAGTACCGGCCTCTAGACATGGTGAGTGCCTTTTCAAGCAGACCTTTAGCAATGCAGAAAACAAAACAAAACAAAAAAGGCAAAGGTAAAGATGTCTCTTTTTGCCCTGGGCTTCCTAAGACTGGACTAATGTGAAAACATTCCCATAGAGATGTTGTTCGGGTTAGTCCAAAATACAAGCAAATATGCTTCTATTGCAAACTGACTTCTTGTCAGTTCAGATTTTTCAGGTCACCATAGTGTTTTTTTTCTGTTTTTAATTACCTTCTTTTTTTCAGCAAATATTTTGGTTTCAAAATATATCATCTCCCGATAAGGTACAGCTGTATCTCCTGTATGAGCTGTCCATTGCATTTCATGCCAAGCTTTCTTTGAGCTGAAAGTGAAACTAAGATACGAAGCCCCATGCCCACTTTGTGTAACTGAGCACTACCACACTTTTTGAGAAAAATCTACAGCAAATGGTACTTTAGAGGGGTCAGGTTGCGCACAACACTTACTGTAATTATGGAGCTTATGCTGAAGGAAATGAAATTAAATTGCTAATATCTTAGTTCTTCCCCAGCTGATAAATACTAGGGGAAGAATTCAATGATAATTGCTGGAAACATAGACACCAGCAGCCCAATGAAAGAAAGAAAGAGAAAGAGAGAATATATAATCAAAATCAATACGGCAAAATCAACATTGCACTTGCCAAGAGACATATTTATTCAAGGAAAACAGCCAAGGGAATATGACAGCCAGTCAGGACTTATTTTTCAATTTTCTTTTAGAGCAAGTATATCCTTTTAATAAAAGTATACCCTTGCCCTCAAGAATGTAAATGCCCAGACTACTGAAGCTAAATAAATCTGACTCTGGGAGCAGAGTTCTCAGTTTCATTGCTCAGCAAAGTAAATACACACTAACAAACATACCTGAGTAAATCAGATTATGCTATAGAATTGTGGTAAATACATAAAGAGTAAAAATATAGAAGCTCTGTTTCTTCCACAGTGGCACCAACAGATAAAATCAAATAATTAAAGTTCTAAAACAGTTGAGGTTGCTGCCAAATGATTTCCTCACTAAAATACCTTTTATGACATATTATGGAACCATTTCTAAGAGCCAAGTATATAATTAAACCCTTTGGTTTGTTGCATCTTCTCAGTCCTTCAGTCTTCTTTTGTGATGTATATCCTAGCAGAAATCTGAAAGATTCAAGGGGGATGGTCCATTTACAGAATAGCCTACTTGTTATTTAATCTTCCATCACTAAGACAACTGTCCTCCTAAAAATCGGGAAAATATGTTATCATTAAATCACAGTTTTATAAGCATGCTGCTAAATAATTGAACAGCCCAGCTGCCACAAAGGAACAATTATGCATAGACATGAAATTCTGTGCAACATTTTGCATCCTAATATTGGAGGAAGAAGTGAAGAGGAATAATTTTATTTGTTTTCATGATTAAAATTTCTGAGAGCCCATCATCTGGTAGCACTGAATAGATACAATTAACAATGCTTGAAGTGACAAAATGAATTGTACTTAAAAACCCAAACAAATGCAACCATATAACTGCAGTGCTAATAACACCATATACTTGTACAGAATCAACAGTCTATGAATGCTGGAATTTAACACAGGCTTTGTTAAATACTGCCTTTTTCTGTTAATATATGTCAGTATATTTCAGTGCAATAGGTTTCAAAGCTATTATTTTAGACGAAATGGGTAGTCAAGACCATGTTTTGAGTAGGGCTAGTCAGGATACAAAATCAAAGAAGGTCTGGAAGTATTTTGGAAAAAATCAAGTTAACAAGTGTACAATCACAAAATCCCAGGACAGTAGGAATGTATTGTACTCTCCCCACTGAGTAATATCTTTCTCTTCAAGTGGTCTCACTGCAATCACTGCAACAGATCCTGCTTTGCCATTCCCGCTCATAGAAAAGCAGGGCACTATGACATAAGCTTATACAAATCCCTTATTTTACCCGTGTATGAAAAGAGTAGAACGAAACCAAGAGCCAGACCCAGAGAAGCCCTTTGGGAATAAAGAACCAGCTTGAACAAGATGGAATAACAGAGGGAGGGGAGAATTTCTAGAGGCTGTTTTCCCCTCTCAGTGGTACCACTGAGTAGGATAGCACTTGCACAGCAGAACTCGCAAATTAAGCTGGCTGTGCCAAACGTAGTTTTGGCCAGAGATTGGCTATGCACAGTGAGCAGAGAGGGCTGAAGCTGGTGCTTCGACTGGAAAAAATGTGTCTTCAGAAGAATTTGTAAAGCACATGGTGTCTTTTATGTGCTAAATAAACAATAATGATTAATAATGAAGACAATGAGTGAGGACAAATGAGTGTCATGAGCTACAAAATAGTTAGGTTTTTAAAGTTAAAAGTCTGAAGAGTACCTTATCCTGACCAAAAATTGGAAAAGAATGGTTGCCAAAAGAGTTTTCCTCTAATCTTCCTCTAACCACTCAAACACTAACTAGAGTGATATTGCTGTTCTGTTAAATGATTTTAAGAGCTTTATCACTCTGCTTAGATCCTAGCAACCAAAATTGCCTTAGATCTATTACTTATAAACAAACCAGAATTTGCCAGTAACATGAAAATTATGGTTTTTAAAGGCTGCTTCAACTGGCATAATCCACCAATACATATTTTCTCTCTGTTGATTCCTTACCTTTTGCAGAAGTACATGGCTTTCTTGGATTTCTACTTGCAATTTTGCTTTGCATGTCATTTTATTTACCTTTAACTTATACAAATCAAATGTAGAAGTTTCCTTTGGGGTCAAAACATGTGGATTGGAAAGTTAAACTTAAGTTTAACTGTCTTCTCATTTCTCCTAGTTTTAAAAGTGGTCCACTGCCCTGGGTGATTCATTCAGATACAAAGGAGAAGAAAAATCCCTGACTGCTACTCTTTTCCTGTCCTGTAAGTAGGGATAAACTGAGGTCAAATCAGCTATACTAATAGGAAGAGAAAGCTCAAGCCTAGAGATCAAAAATGGATTATAGTTTTATTTCAAAAAAGTACATTTTTACATCATTTCTATTCTTCAGTCAAGACTTTGTTTGATCTTCAAACCTACAGTAAACCTACCTACAGTAGAAATTTTACTCTCAGCTATGCTTTTGGGTTTTCACCAGGCTTCATTGAATGGGAGCACAGACTTCAGAGCTGATCTGCTTTCTGAAAATACTCTGGTCACTGCTTTTGAAGGAACTGTGACTGGACAAGAATGCTTATCCTAAAATGTACAGTCCTAATTAGGACTGTAATCTGTAACTTAAAGCTAACTTCAGAGAATTCACAGGGAGAGGAAGCAAGCATCTCTTGCTGAGCAGCTGAGAGAGGTTAATGCTACCAAGTTTATTCAAGCAGTAGCCTCCTATACAGAGAAAATATACTGAACTGCCTAGGCCAGGGAATTTGCTATGTTTAGTATTACTTCTTCTTGTTGTTCTTGTTGTTCTGAACAGTAAAATTTCATCTAAAGCCAAAGCCTGAAAGAGATGCCAAGAGGCATAAATTCTTCTCTAGGGTAGTTACCTAGTCCCCCCATTTACACTTTAATAGCAAAAAAATAAAGAAATAAAAATAGGCTGGAGGAACCCAAAGCAGGATATTGGTTAAATTTATAAAACTAACTATTTCAGAAATGGAGATGATAACAGTGAACTAGGAAACTTTAAAGAAGATTCTGGAAGAGCAAAGGGTAGAATCTGGCCTCTGGGAGTAAAATAGGGAAAGGCATAGGAAGGAAAAAAAAGTTCCTTCTTCTTTGGGTCCCTAAGAAGTCAAATATCTCCTGCCTCGTTAGCATACCTGTTGTACTGTGACTTTCTGAGGAAGTTTTTGACAGTTTTTTGAGACTTACGGAGATTATAAAGATAGTGGCACTGCTTCAACAATTGTACAGCATACATATATTTCTCCAGTAGCTGGTCCTTTTAAGAGTTATTCTGTTTTAAAGTGGGATTGAGCTTCCCTGATTCATAACTCAAAGCTGAAAGGCATTGTATGCTCTGTAACAAGTAATTTGCGTGTCATCCGCATTTATCTGTCACAGACAGCATTAATATCAGTCCAAATTAAAGGACATTTTCCATCACTGTTTTAAATAATGTGACTTTTTTGTTGCTGTTGTTTTAGTTACTAGTTTCAGGATTAGGATCTTAAATTACAATTCTTTGAAGTGTTTTTTGTTGCTTAAAATTGGTAGATTTGATTTTTTCTCCCATGGGCCAAAATCGTAGGGTGGGTCTCTTCTCCCCAAGTTAACAGTGCAATGTGTCAGTTGCCTAGGAGTTTCATTTGCCTTTGGGCACTCATTCTTGTCATCAGCTATAAAGATATTGCTACATTGCTTGTAGGCTTGTTTATTTTTAGAAGGATATTGACAGCTTGAAAGCTCTTCAGGGGGAAATATATAGCCAGAAAGTAATGTTAAATATGACTATATCCTTTCTCAAATTTCCTGAGTTTGCCATGTTTTTGGCACCTACACAGCTTTCTCAGGTTTGCAGACAGCTGTGGCTGTGCTGGTCCTCAAAAAAAAGACGGAAAATGAATTATTAATGATACAGATAACTTTGGCTTGTGTCAGAGTTTCTCCCTACCTATCTGTACAGCATAAGTAATTGTGCACTGGTCAGTGAATAACACTACCAGTGAGATGAGCTAGGATTTCTAAGTTATAGTGCAGCCTTTTTTAAAAACTCTGAGTTTACAAACAACAAATATGCAATTTATACTGGGCCTCCCTTTTGTCCCTCTGTCCCTCTCCCAGCCCCTTTCGGTCTTTAAATGACAAAGTATTATATTAAATAAAAATAGACAATGAAAATGTAAAAGTTGTAGTGCACTTTCAGTAAGCCATTCCTTCTACATGCAAACACTTCAAGTTAACAGTTTTTGTAGAATAAAAGATTGAAAAAAATCTTTTTCAATTTATATCACTATATATAGGCACTTTATATAGGCAAATAATTTAAAATATTCCATTAACTTTTGTAGCATGGATAAGAAACAAGAATTAAAAAAGAAGATCACTTTCTGGTCTTACCTTCTTGCTTTTTCATCCAGTAAATCAAAAAGAAAAACATATCCTTGACTTCTTTTTATTTTTTATTTTTTTATTTTTAGCACCTCTTCAGGAAAAAAAAAGAGTATTCTTTAACCAAATTTATGAGGTCACTGACAGCTTCCACAAATACGACATTTTGAAGAAAACATCAACAACATTTTTATGATTTTAGATCAGTTCTAAAAACTAATATCTATGTTAAATCATAGCAGCAGATTTCCTGCCAAAAGTTAATCCCTCTCTTTAACATAGTACTTCCTCAGTTCATCCAGGCAGCTTCAACTGTCTGAATTAAAAATCAAAATAACTAAAGCATTTTTGAAATCTCTGAATATCAAGAATGTTTCTCTTCTATTTCTGATATGATAATTTATGTCTGTTTGGAAGTCCGTAAGCTCATACTGACACTGGATGCATTGAATGTTCAGTCACTTATAGCTTCACGATTTTTGGCAATAAACTAATATAACCAAATAAAAGGTAGTGATAGGATTTTGTCTACATACATACATACATAGTAAATAGAAAATAGCAAGCTCAAAACTGCTTGTAAGACTGTGTGAGAGCAAAAAATAATACAAATGATTGTAATTTGGAAGTCAACTAGGGAGCTTCTGTATGTGAAATCATTTGAACTCTATAGAAAGATTTGGTAAGAAGGAACACTCTACTGAGGCATTACTGTGCAACACAAGAGTCCTCTCCATCAAGAATTTGGTAAACGATGCAGAAATCGTATATTTCCATTCCATGAGACCTGGTTTCAAGCACAGCGTGGCCTCAAATGTCTTTTTCTTTCTGTTCCATCAGCTCAGTGGAGGTCCTTTGCTCACACATGGGACAAGTTCCACATGCGGCACATAGAACTGCAGATGCTTCAGAGCTGGACCTATGTATTTCTCATTTCTGGGAACACTGCTTTTTGTGGCACCAACACTTCTGTCTCTTACCCAAGAAAGTCAAAAAATGGCTTGTTTATACAGAGGAACAAGGCAAGTCATGCAGCACTTCTCTCCCTTCCCATATTTGCCTGCTGCTAGATACATTCCACTTTGATAGTGACTTCACTCCTATCAGGAGTTATTCAGTGTTATGTGCATCCACTGAGGATTTAGAAGTAAAAGTTAGAGGCCTGTAAAGAGGCTTGAACACAGCAAGTTAAAAAATTGAGGCTCTGACTTATATTTAAATCAAACAGCTTAAAAATCATGTCATTTTGCTGATTAAAGAAAAAAATGCTATGCCAAAGAAGTTACTCAGACAAAAGGTCAGCAAGCAGTACTGACCATTATTTAAAATTGAAAACATTTGATTGAAATAGCAACTATTATAGGAAATAGCCATATGCTTGAAAATTTTCTGTATTTTGCTGATATTGTTAGACATAGCAAAGATCTGTGTGTTTGAAAAACTGATTTGCTAGGCAAAAATTATTTTTTATGAATGAGGAAAATTGAAGCTTTGTCACAAAATGCCTTGGATAAAAAGTTCTAGGCTATCTCTGCTTTAAATATTTGCTTTTCCTTGAAGTGAAGGTAGTGAAAGATATGACTAAATGTTTTGTAATCCATGCTACAAACGCATTTTAGAAGCATCTTTCAAAAGCATTGATTTTTTTGGTTGATGATTTTGGGACAGTATTCCGGAACTGCTCACCCTAGTTAGAGGTGCAGGCAAGACTTTTTCCTGACTTATACTATCACTTGCTTCCATTCTTTCTTCAGAATGC